>NC_080173.1:15203240-15549983 GCF_950295315.1 Erinaceus europaeus
CCCCTGGAGGGAAGGAACAGTGTGCTCCACTGAGGCCCAAAAGCTGAAGAGTGGCTTGACAAGGCAAATGGAAATGACTAGTTTTAAACACTTCCAGTTTAAAAGATGAGCTGTTTGGGGGGCGGCCGGGTGGTGGTAAATAGCATAATGGTTATACAAAGAGACTCTCATGCCTGAGGCTCTGAAGTTCCAGGTTCAATCCCCCACAGCACTTTAAGCCAGAGCTGATCAGTTCTCTGGTAAAAAGGAAGAAAAAGAAAGAAAGAAAGAAAGAAAGAAAGAAAGAAAGAAAGAAAGAAAGAAAGAGAGAAAGAAAGGGAGATGGCTCATCTGGGAAGGTTCTTGCTTTGCTCTGTGCATGACCCAGGGTGGAGCCCAGCCCCTACTGCACTGGGAGAATATCCAGTGCTGTGGTATCTCTCTCTCCCCTGCCTCTGTCTTTCTATCTGAATAACTCAGTTCGGAGCTGGGGGAGCCCCAGCATGGGGAACAAACAAACAGAAAACAAAGAATTGCTGCTTAATTGCTGCCCTAAGTCACCTCTGTTTCAGCAGAAGGCCACTCTGCTGTGGGCCTTTGTTTACAGGACTGTGTGTGTGCATAGGAAAGAGCATGAAGGTGGGGCAAGAGTCAGCACCTCCCAGAGGCTGCTCTCTTTTGCAATCTGGAGCCCCTGCAGGCCGTGTCTGGCAGACAGTCTCCCCAACAAAAGAAAACCCAGTGCAGTGGGGCCTGCTCTCCCTTGGTCCGAGAGGATCCAGGGGGTTCACCACTCATCCTGTTTCTTCTTGTTGTCATCAAGGTTTCACCACTCCTAAGTGACCTTCCTTCATCTCTCAGTAGATAGATAATGAGAGACAGGTTGAGAGGAAAAGCTAGTGCAGCACCAGAGCTTCCATGCAGTGGGAGGAGGGGGCTTGAGACTTGAACTGGGTTGTGTACATGGCAAAGCAAATGCTCTATCCAGGTAAACTCTCATATTGCTCCAACTGTTTCCTTCTTCATAAGAGAACTCAGACATGATGTTTCACCCTCATGGACTGGTCCTGGAGGGCTAAGGAAAATTGGCTAGACCCTTTCTAAAATGCTTGGCATGATGGCTGCCTGGGACACCCTGAGTTTAAGAGGCTGAGTTGGAGCTTCCTAAACTAGATGTAACAGCATTCTGAGCTCTCTGGATCTGGGGGAGTATGGTGGGAAACAGGCTTGCTCCCCCTCCACCATGATGGCTTCCCCTAACCTACTGAGAGGGGTGGGGCGTGTCTGAGAGATGATGTGGCATGGTGGGTTTGCACTGTCAGCTTGCCCACATGTTGGTGAACTGGTCCTTAGAAGTCTCATACATAAACGGGGGTTCATAAAAGTGTCCCCTCCAAAGGCAGGGGTGAGAATACCCGCTAATATTTGCTGAGTTTCTGAGCCATCCTGGCGTGGCTGTGACAGGTGTGCATGAGTTTTCCCTGTTACCATTTGATGTGTTACCTATTGTCCCCTAACATTTTCCCTGTCACCCTCTGCTATGGCATAATGATGAACTCACCTGTTCCAATTCTTCTTTGTACACTGAAAACTACAAAGTGCTAGCTACATGTGCCCTAATTTCACTGCCGCCTTTAGCCTTTCATAATACTCCCTTCCAGCGTTTGTCACAAGCCTGCTGTCTGGTTCTCTTCCTTCACAGTGGAACACTTGGGCCACTGGGCTAATGCCAAGGAGCCCATTATGGCCGCTGAGTTGCTAATTGCAGCAAGAGTAATGATTTCCGGGGGCTGTCTGCATTGTGGGGGACTTTATGGGACTCTAGAGCTCTCCCTGGATGCTGCTCCTGCTGAGCTAAATCAGGAAAGAGCCTGTTGGGAAGGTTCCTCCTGACGCCTGCTAGGCAGACTGGGAGATGGCAGGGTTACTGCTGGGCTTCAGTGCCTGCATGACTCCACTGTTCCTGGAAACTACGTAAGTTTTTGATACAGGTGAGTGACAGAGAGATAGGGAGGGAGAAAGAGATACCTGCAGCACTGCTCCTCCACTCCTGAAGCTCCCCTGCCCCCCCCCTGCAAGTGGGAACTGGGGAATCCTGGTCCAAACACATAGCTGTGCCATCACCTGGTCTCTCTCCTAATCCATTAGACTTGGAGAAGTGTAAGCTGGATTCTGTAGTCTACAGTCCAAAGAGACAGGGCCATGCCAAAGGGAACAAACACCCTGGGCCCAAGAGTCTAGACCTTGTGGTTTGATTACTCAAGGCTCCCTTCCCCATAAAATAATAATAATAATAAATAATAATAATAATAAATTCTTTTAAAGATATTAAACAGGAGCCACAAAAATTCAGAGAGGAAATCTCTAACTTTCTGAGCCTAAGGAAGACGACGCAGCAGAGTAATCCCCACCCTACCACATGGAAGAAGTGGTAGATGATGAAAACCAAATGCTCCTGACTTCTGGAAATCCACGGCACAGTCACGAGGAGTGGGAGGGCCAGGACTTCCCTCTCCAGATGGTGCTGGATCCTGTTGTGGAGCCTGGGGGACGTTCCCTGATTTATGTTTATGTATATGAATCATTCTTGGGGGCAGGAGAACATGGCATTTATGAAACTAGACAGAGGGAATCTCAAACAACGCAACAAACAGAGTCAGGGTGTGTTCTCTAACCTGGAGTGTGGCTGAGCGTTAGGCTAAGGAACCAGGGGAAACCCGGAGTGGAGGTTTCAAGTTTAGCTTCTGCATCTGACTTTGCTCAGTCTGGCCTTTTGTGATGATCTGGTATTTTGAGAATTCCCCTAGGAGTCTCCTAAGCCTTGCCACTTCAATGTGGAGGAAAATGGAAATGGAGAAAACCAAAACATACAAAGGACCTAAAACTGTTCTTTCAAAGTCAGAGCAGAGGGGCCAGGTGGTGGCACACCCGGTTGAGTGCACGTTATCCTGTGCAAGGACCAGGGTTCAAGCCACTGGCCCCCACCTGTGGGAGGGGTGTCACAAGCAGTGAAACAGTGTTGCAGGTATGTGTCTCTCTCTCCCTCTCCCTTCCTTCTCTATTTCTGTCTCTTTCCAATAAATCATAAATAAATGATATTTTTAAAAATCAGAGCAGAAGGGGGACTTCTGGGTTGCAGCCCACTCCTATTACGCTTTTATCTTTTTTGTACTGGGAGTACTGTCCACTTGCAATTTAGAAGGAAGGACACTATGCTTTCCCCTTCTGACTACAGCTGTATAGGAGACTACTTCAGATAGAAAAGAAACTTAAATTGCTTTTGAATTAGCAATTAGGACATTAACCAGCAATGATTTCCTGGCAACAGCAGTTTCACAACAGGTCAAATCTCAATTTGAAGACATTATACAAACCAGAACACTGATGAGAAATGTTCTCTGTGCATGAGCTAAGGTAATACATGAACCTGGAAACAGGGGGGGCTGCCCACTCCACACAGTGTCTCAAGAGGACCACTGGATGCTGGATGGAGGGGAGGGCCAGGAGAGCTCCCTCTGACACAGCCTGCCTGGGCAGCCACAAACAGAGCATCCCTTCCTCTGGCAAGAAAAAAGAACCTAACAATGCTGATTTCAGATACACAAAGATACACTCCTGGAGAGGAGTGGGTCAGAGTGCTCAGTTGCCTGGACAAAAGAATGGGGGTCAGGGGTGGCAGCGGCATACCCAGTTAAGCGCACATATCAGCAAGTGCAACGACCTGGGTTTGAGCCACCCTCTTTACTCCCTACCTGCAAGGGGGACACTGCTTCATGAGTGGTGAAGCAGGTCTGCAGGTGTTTACCCCCCCCCCTTCAACTTCTCTTTATCCTATCAAATAAAAGGGGAAGGGAGGAAAAATGGCCGTAGTGCTGGCACCGAGCCCCAGCCTTTTGCCTGGTTTAAGAGCCAGCCGTGGCACCAACTCCTGAATGGATGGGCTCAGAGAGAACCTGAGAGAGAGAGAGAGAGAGAGAGAGAGAGAGAGAGAGCGCTTCACAGCAGATGCTGGTGGAAAAAAATGCCTGACGGAACTATTTATGGGACTTGATCGAGTTAAATTTAGTTATTCTTGTTGCCATGCAGGCATGAAGCCCTGTCACAGGAATGCCTGAACAGTTATGAAAATAGCACTTCACGTTTGCACATAGTGACAGCTAACAGTTCATTCCTGCTCCGGGACCAAAGGAAGGACACCACAGCTGAGAGTAGAGCACGGACAAAAAGAGTGGCAGTGTCTACAGAATGAAGGAAGAGCAGCTAATAACGGGGAGAAATAGATGTACCTGTCCTCTCCAGCCCCAAGGGAAACCCTAGATCCAAAAGTAAAGTGAAGAATTGGCAATTTTAAAAACGTCAACAAACGGGCCAAGCAGTGAGTACACACTGGGCAGAGCACATTTCCATGTGCGAAAACCCTGGTTCAAGGCCCCAGTCCCCACCTTCAGGGGGAAGCATCACGAGGGGGTGAGGCAGTACTTCAGGCGTCTTTCTCTCTTCCCTCTTCTTCTACCTCCCACTTCCCTCTCAATTTCTGTTCCTATCAAAAAGAAAATTAATGGCCTCCAGGAGTGGTGAATTCATCATGCAGGCAACTGAGCACCAAACAGTAACCCTGGTGGGGGAAAAAAAAAATCAACAAAGCAGCTGGGAAGATAGCTCAACTGGTAGAGAGCACTGCAGTTGCGTATCCGGGGTTTCCGGTTTGATCCCTAGCATTACATGTACCAGAATGGTGTGCTCACTTCTCTTGCTCTCTTTTTGCTCTCTCATATGTAGTAAATTAAGCAACTCTCTCCGAAAAAAAAAAAAAAAAAAGAAATACCAGCAAGACAAGGAAACAATGGCAAGATTAATAAGAGAAAAATAATAATCACAAATACATACCTGGAATAAGAATATAGTCATAATCACAAATAGGAAAGGTAAGGTCATGAGAAATCATTATCGATATTTTAGGCCAATGATCTGAAAGTCTAGACTAACTGTCTGAAACCATGGTCTCTTATATTAGCTATGTTCTGCTAACCAGTACTGGCATGCACATATGCAAATATGGGTTTAGTGGTTTACTGCTGTCATCTCTATTGCAACCTGTTACAAAGATTCATTGTACTATTTAAAGGGGAGGAGAAAGAGGGAGAGGGGAGGGGAGGGGGAAGTAAGAGGGAGAAGGAAAGGCAGAGGAAGAGGGAGATTGAGAAGGAGAGGGAGAGGCAGAGGGAGAGGGAGGAAGAGGTAGAGGAGAGGCAGAGGGAGAGGGAGGAAGAGGTAGAGGCAGAGGCAGAGGCAGAGGGAGAAATGTGGCAGAATCCTCTGGTACATGTGCTGCTGGGGATCAAACTGGGAAACTCAAGCATACAAGTCCTGCCCTCCATTGATTGGCTGAACTATTATCTCCAGCCACTATGGAGAGATTCTTGCTGAGACTCAATATATACTTAGCCTCCTATCCCCCTCTTTACCCTGAGAAAGGAGGGGACAACTCATGGCAACAATATGGAATCATACCTGTTATCTCGTAATTTTACAAATCAATATTAAATTACTAATAAAATAAAAATAGTAAAAAAAAAAAAAAAGAGAAGGTATGCATTTGTCTACAGGTCTCGTGAAGTGGACCTCAGCCCCTCTCCTACCCCTTCAGGATGCTGGGCTCCACACCCAGCTGGTGTACGCAGGGCTGGTGTCCTCTCCTCAGACTTACACCTTGCATCACTACTAACTCCCTTGCTGTAACTATGGGATCCAGTTTATGGCAGCTGCTTTTAATTTCTATGTAAGGGCAGTTTGGTTCTCTCCCTGCTCCAGACAACAAAATTAGGTTGTCACTTCTTAAAGTAGGTTGCCATATGTGTAATTTTTAAAAAAAAATAATCTTTTGAGATTTATTTTTGTTTTTTGATAGGACAGAGAGAAATGGAGAGGGGAGGGAAAGAGACAGAGAGACACCTGCAGCCCTGCTTTACAGCTCATGGGGCTTCCACAACATCCCCTCCCACCGCAGGTAGGGACTAGGGACTTGAACCTGAGTCCATGAGCACAGTAAGATGTGCACGCAGCCAGATGCACCACTGCCTGGCCTTTGTGTTGTTTTGCTGGCATCAGCTGGCTTCCTTTAGTGGGACAATATTCCACTACCCATTTTCTCCCTCAGCTGCTGCTCAAAACACCAGGATAGAGGTTAACACAAGGAAAGAACTTGATGTCTATGACCGGAGTCTTGCCCTATTCCCCAGTATCAGGACATAAGGACACTACTTATGAACTCAGAGTGCACCACTACCATCTGGCTACATCTGTCTATCGTAGGTGGAAGCCAGCAGATGTGCTACAGAGATCAGAACACGTGTTGGCAAGTGCCCAGATAATCTTTTTTTTTCTTAAAAAATTTTTTTTGTTTATTTATTTCTGAGAAGGCTAGGAAAGAGAGAAAGAACCAGACATCACTCTGTTACACATGTTGCCAGGGATTGAACTCAGGACCTCATGTTTGAGAGTCTAATGTTTTATCCACTGCACCACTTCCCAGACCACCCCAGATAAATCTCAAAGCCACTCCCTGAGCCCAGTGTCCTTCACTGCTGATGCCAGGAGGGCTGACTCCAGGCTTGAGGAGGGGGCATATGGGAAAGCACAGATGGGGGTCAGAGGCCAGAGAAATAATACCCTGACAGCTTTCCAGGAGCACGAATGGGAATAGTGCCATTTGTCTTTGTAGGTGCCGCCTGAACACCTGATCCAAGTGTTATTTGGATCCAAGCCCAGGTGGAGGATGGCTCTAACCTGGCAGCACTCCTCAGACAGGCTTTGGGGTTTTTTATGTGCAGTGCTCCTCTGGGGAGCTGAAGGGAGAGGGAGGAAGAGGTAGAGGCAGAGGCAGAGGCAGAGGGAGAAATGTGCCAGTAGGGGTGGTGGTGGTGGAGGGAGCTGTCCCCTCTACTCCCCAGCATGTGCTTTTGCACTTTCTGGACTGACACCATCCCCTGGAGTACCTGGCTTCGATTGATTTCAGTCTCTTTCTTACTCTCCGGCTGTCTGGGCTTCCCTCTACCCTCTCTGCCCGCAGGTCCTCTTCACTGGAGGTTAAGAAGCTCTTCAAACATCAGCAGAGAGAAACAGCAGGCTGTGCTTTCTTCCAAGGCTTCCAGCAGCACTAAGTGTCCCTTGTTCGAGGCAGGCTGCAGGCGGCGTGCGTTTGCTCGTGCAGTCAGTTAGGAGAGTGGCTTCTAGAAGTCAGGAACCTGGGCTTTGCTTTAACTTTCCAGATCCCTGGTAGACCTGCTCCACTGTCGGCATCACTTGACCATCTGAGTGTTCTATCATGTTGTCCCTGGGCTTACTGAGAAGGATCACAGATACCAGAGTAGTCACCTTCCTCCGCTCTGGATTGTGGAGTCCTGTTAATCCTGTAAATGGCTTGGTCAGAAAGTGGAAGAACTGGTTTAGCAGAGGAAGTTGTTTCCAGACTACCTGTTCACAGTTAGTCACTAACTCAGCCTGCCCCTCACTGCACCATGGATGGCACCAGCTCCCTCTGTCCCCAAGCCTCCCACCCCACCTCCCCAACACTTCTGCACATACCTCTAAAGGCACCGACCCTCATGATTAGTTTTTCTCTTTTAGAATATTAAAAAGATGGGGGCCAGGTGGTGGCACAGCTGGTTATAAGCACAGATTAGTGTGCAGGGACCCAGATTAAAGCCCCTGGTCCCCATCTGCAGGGAGAAAGCTTCCCGAGTGGTGAAGCAGGGATGCAGGTGTCTGTCTCTTTCCCTCTGCCTCCCTTGCCCCTCTGAATTTCTGCCTCTTCAATAAATAAATAAAATTATTTAAAAGGTAAAGTTAAGGGAACCGGGTGGTAGCACAGCGGTTTAAGTGCACATGACGCAAAGCGCAAGGACTGGCATAAGGATCCCGGTTCGAGCCCCTGGTTCCCCACCTGCAGGGGAGTTGCTTCACAGGTGGTGAAGCAGGTCTGCAGGTGTCTGTCTTTCTCTCCCTCTCTCTGTTTTCCCCTCCTCTCTCCATTTCTCTCTGTCCTATCCAACAATGACATCAATAACGACAACAATAACTACAATAACAATAAAAAAACCACAAGGGCAACAAAAGGGAAAAAAAATAAATAAAATATAAAAAAAATTTTTTAAAAGAATACCATATATATATATAGTTTTTCCCCCCAGAGCATTGCTTAGCTGTGGCTACTGATGGTGCCAGGGATTAAACCTGGGGTCTCTCTCCTGGAATCTCTTGAATACAAATCCTGTGTGTTATATTGTGTAAAGAACAACTAACTGGAGGGTGGGGGAAAATATCATAATGGTTATGTAAAGGGACTCTCATGCCTGAGGCTCTGAAGTCCCAGGTTCAATCCCCTGCCCCATCATTAAATAAATAAATTGTTGCAGCCTTCCTCTCTCCCTATCACACCCTCTATCAAAAGAAAAATGGGAAAAAAATTTAAAAGGCCACTGGGAGCACCGGAGTTACGGTTCATGTACCGAGGTCCAGCAGTTTGGTGGGGGGAAAAGGGGGAGGAGAGCAAGCGGCAACACACCTGGTGGAGCTCCATGTTAAAGTGCTCAGGGACCTGGGTTCAAGCCTGCAGCCCCACCTGTGGGGGGAGGGGCTTCGCAAGTGGTGAAGCAGTGCTGCAGGCATCTATCGTTATCTCTCCTTTCCCATTCGAGTTCAGTCTTTATGAAATCAATTAAAATAAGAGAGAGGGAGCCGGAGGGTAGTGCAGCGGGTTAAGTGCACATGACGCAAAGTGCAAGGATCAGTGTAAGGATCCCGGTTTGAGCCCCGGCTCCCCACCTGCAGGGGAGTCGCTTCACAGGCGGTGAAGCAGGTCTGCAGGTGTCTGTCTTTCTCTCCCCTTCTCTGTCTTCCCCTCCTCTCTCCATTTCTCTCTGTCCTATCCAACAACGATGACATCAATAGCTACAACAATAAGACAAGAAGAGCAACAAAAGGGAATTTAAAAAAAAAGAAGAAAACAACTATGAAAAAGAGAGAGGGTGGAGGGCAGTGGCATACCCAGAAGAATGCACACCTTGTGACTGTTTCAGGCTGGAGGAACTGGGTTCAAGCCACTGATCCCCGCCTGCAACGGGCCTGATCCCCGCCTGCAACGGGCAGAGTCACAAATGGTGGAACAGTGCTGCAGATGTCTTTTTTTCCTCTCTCTCTCCCTCTCCATCTTTCCATCTCTCCATCAGCCATCCCCCCTCTACTTTTGTCTCTATTAGGAAAAGAAAACAGACATGGCCACTAGGAGCAGTAAAGTCATGGTGTAGGAACTGAGCCCCACTGATAACCCTGGTAACAACAACAACAAAATAACGTTCTGCACACCCAGATGTATCAGTTAATATTACACTCCACTTAACTTTCTCACATGCTGGCTCCACCTGTCCTCCAGCCACACCTATCCCCAGGAATTTGAATATACACACACACACACACACACACACACACACGCACACATATATATTATATCCAACCCATCAGTCTTAAACTATTCTCAGTGCCTGTTTTTTCTTTTTTTCTTTGTCTCCAAGGTTATTACTGGGGCTCAGTGCCTGCACTATGAATCCACTGCTCCTGGAGGCCATTTTTTCACTTTTTTGCTGCCCTTGTTGTTTAACTTTGTTGTTGTTGTTGTTGCTGTCATTGTTGGATAGGACAGAGAGAAATCGAGAGAGGAGGAGAAGACAGAGAGGGGGAGAGAAAGTTAAGACACCTGTAGACCTGCTTCACTGCTTGTGAAGCGACCCCTGTGTAGGTGGGGACCGGGGGGCTTGAACCAGGTTTCTTACGCCAGTCCTTGCGCTTCATACCATGTGCACTCAGTCTGCTGCGCCACCACCCGGTCCCATCAGTGCCTGTTTTCTATGACTAAGGGTGTCCTATTAAAGAACCACGCAACCATGATGAGGTGCCAATAAATGAACCCTTACAACTTTGAATTTATTAACTCCAGCATATACACACACACATATATATAAGCTTATATATGTAATATATATATATTAACAAATAAAAAAATATTTTTTCTTTATTTATTGGATGGGGACAGCCAGAAATTGAGAGGGAAGGGGTAGATAGAGACACCTGCAGCCCTGCTCACCACTCACAAAGCTTTCTCCCTGCAGGTGGGCTTCGGGGACTCAAACTTGGATCCTTGTGCATTATAACATGTGCCCAACCAGGTGTGTCACCACCCGGACCCTTTCTTTTGTAGATGTCTTAGGACTTTTTACATATAAGGTAATGTCATCTGCAAAGATGGACTCACTTCTTCCTTTCCTACTCAGATGTATTTCTTTTTCCGACCTGATTGCCCTAGCTAGACCCTTCATTGCAGTGCAGAAGGCAAGCAGCCTGAGCAGATATCCTTGTTGTTGAGCTCTGGAGCTGGCTTTTCCAGCGAGGGACTTGGGATGCTTTTGTAGTGTGAAGTAAATCTGTGGGAAGGTGACTTAATGGTGTACATGACAGGGGAAGACAGAAGACAAAGACCCAAGGAAGAAATTGGGGATGGTTCCTTTTTTCAGAGATGGGGGAAACAAGCAAAGCTCAGTTGGCATTAGGAAGGGGAGGCTGTGCTCACAGTGGAGCAGAGGTCCTCACTGGACTACAGGGCAGGGCAGGGCAGGGCTCAAACATGCTGCTGTTAGTAGGAAAGATTCTGGCCAACTGGCCAAAGGACCTTTCCACCATGAGGAACAGGACATCTGTCTGTCCCTGTTGTGTGTGGCCATGCACCTTCTCTGCTTTGATCCTATCTCCCTTTTTAAGACAGACACAGCTGGAGAATGAAACACTAACAACTGTATCAGTTAAAGATACATGCCTTGATTTAAACTTGAATGTCTGACATTTGTTTCTTCAAAAAACTGGTGTGTTGACCAAGCTCAGTCTTTTTTTGCAAGTCCCTCCTGAATAGCAAACAACACACACAGACACAGACACACACACACAGGCACACACACACACAGACACACTTTCAGTGCTTAATATCACTGAAGTGCAGAGGAGAGGTCCCCCAGGAACACATCTTTTTTTTGCCTCCAGGGTTATTGCTGGGGCTCAGTGCCTGCACCATGAATCCACTGCTCCTGGAGGCCACCCCCCCCCCACTTTAGTTGCCCTTGTTGTTGTAGCCTCGTTGTGGTTATTATTGTTATTGTTGTTGTCGAGAAGGGGAAAATAGGGGAAGAGAAAGACAGACACCTGCAGACCCGTTTCACCGCCTGTGAAGTGACTCCCCTGCAGGTGGGGAGCTGGGGGCTCAAACCGGGATCCCTACATCCGTCCTAGCGCTTTGCGCCACATGCACTCAACCCGCTGTGCTACCGCCCAACCCCCTAGGAACACATCTTGAGGCCCAGTCTCTGCCCCCAGTCTTCCCCCTGGAGGTGAGAGAGTGTCAGAGAGCAAGAGTGATTTGGGCAGATTTGGAGTTTATTTGCTGCAGTTCCTTGGCGCTAGTTTATAATGCAAAAAAACTAACTGAACAATTAGAATAATTGTAGTTTTTTTAAAAACCCTGTCAACAACTTTCAGTCATTTATATTTTTATATTTTGACAAAACTTTTTTAAAACAAATACAAAATAATCTAAAAGGAGAAAAACTATACATAGATTATTTACACCTCTGATAAATAGACTAATACTGATCCCGGTGCTCTCTGCCTAGGTAACATCTGCGAGAACCAGAGCAGGAGACTTGCCGGCTACGCCGACTCCAGCACTGGCCTGAGATCGTTACCTTCGTGAGTTCAGGCGTAAAAACACCTGAAGCCATTCTAGGTGCATAGACCTGCATAAAGGTGGGGGCTAAGGCCAGGCCCCCTCGCCCCTTCCACCGTGTCACTTTACAAAAGCTATTTCCAGAGATGTGTACCAAGCCTAAAGTCTTCAGAGGAGCTGGGGTCCCACTGCCCTGGGGAGACTAATGGCCCTTCCCCTTTTCCCAGAAGCAGCACCTGGTCCGGGGAGCACTAATGAGGCCTGGCAGCTAGCTCCCTGCTCTGCCTGAACTAGTACACTGGCCCCCGCCAAGGGCAGGGGCTGCCCCGAGAGTCCCTGAGAGAACGGCAGGAGGATGCTGCACTCGTGGCTCCTTCATACAGGAGTAAGGAGGGTGAGACCCATGCACACAGGGCCTTTGGTAGGAAAACACAGGAGGCAGGCTTTTCCCCGCACTATCCCACCTACCCCCTGCTGAGCAGGTAGGCTACTCCTTCTTGCAGACCCCACCAGATGCTGGGGGCAGGTCAGTGAAGTGCCAGTGTTGAGACAGAAAAAGCTGAAGCCCTAGGTGCTCAGGTCAGACCTACTCCATCCTCTAAAACGAGGACTGGCATGGGGGGAGGGGGGAGAAAAACCAAATAAATCGTCAGGTCATCCCAGAGACTGTTGAAATTGCCTTCCTCGTTGTCTTGGGTATTAGGTATTTAGACCAAGGAAAAATGCTGACTTTCTACCTTAAAGCCCCATAAAATGAATTCAGAGAGAAGAGGCAGTAAGTGCCCACTGATCCTCTTTCCCCCCCAGTGCTCCCCAGGCACTTGGAATGGAAAAGCAGCTCAACGCCAGATGCAGCTGGGCCCACTGTGGATCTGGCATGCCATGGTCCTCAGAGCGTGGCAGGTCCTCAGTCTGACTGAGTCAGGCCCCTGCTGCATCTGCTGCTGCCTCTACTTTTTCCTCACCTCTTCCTACTTTTCTGCTGTCTTGCCCGACAGGCTATTAAGAAGCAAGCCACCAGTGGCCCCTGGAGTGCAGGAGAGGCAGTCTGTGCTGGCAGGCGACGCCTGGCAACTGCCCTGAGAGCTGCTTCTCCTGGGAGAGGCTTCCGGCTGGACTGGGAAGACGCATCTCAACAGATCTACTTTGTCTCCTTTATCGTTAAAAAACAGAAACAAAAATATATCTTTATAGATTGTGGCTTCTCTTCCATTCCACCTTTTCTCTTAGCATGTGGTAACTTATGGTAATGTGTATTTGTGGTGCACAGTTGAAGGCTTCTTCCAGGGAAAATCACCAAGAGGTAAAGAGTCGGTTTGGAGCTTTCCCCTCAGGTCTTCGTGGGGAGACTTGAAGGAGGCTGCTTTGCTGATGGGAGCTGCTTCTTGAGCGAAAGGCCCTAACCCAGGCTGGGCAGGTGGCAAAGTCCCTGTACTTTTGGTAAGTGCCCACCCTTCTCCCATGTAACGAAAATAGCAAAAGCTGAAGCTAGTCTCTAGGAATCCAGGTGATGTCTGGCAATAAGAGGCTCCTGCTCAGAGGCCCTCTCCAACCTGGGCTCAGGCACTGAGCACACCACTCCAGCTGGGGCTGGACTCAGTGTCTTTTTGTGGATGACACCTTCTTTTTCCGTGCTGCCAGCATCTCATAGAAAGGGTCCCTGCTGATGGCTGCCCTGGAAGAGGAAGGGGAGGAAAAAAACATGACATGAGGAGCATGATAGAAAAGAACACCTTTGGGAGTCAGGCTGTAGCGCAGCGGGTTAAGCGCAGGTGGCGCAAAGCACAAGGACCGGCATAAGGATCCCGGTTCGAACCCCGGCTCCCCACCTGCAGGGGAGTCGCTTCACAGGCGGTGAAGCAGGTCTGCAGGTGTCTATCTTTCTCTCCTCCTCTCTGTCTTCTCCTCCTCTGTCCATTTCTCTCTGTCCTATCCAACAACGACAACAATAATAATAACTACAACAATAAAACAACAAGGGCAACAAAAGGGAATAAATAAATAAAATAAATATTTAAAAAAAAAAAGAAAAGAAAAGAACACCTTCAGACAGGTGTTTCCAAGTGACACTTGTGGCCCTAACAACTGCCACTGTAAAGGCCAGGTCAGTGGTCACACTCCTTGCTGTGTCCACATGATGGCTTAAAGGACAGGCTTTGAGACATGTGGTGGATGTGACTAGGTGACCTTGGGGTGTTCACAGCCTGTCTACAGAAGCTTAGAATACTACACTTTCCAACAGTTGCAGTCAAACTCTGAAGAACACATGTCTACAAATCCACTGCTCCTGGAGGCCATTTTCCCCATTTTGTTGCCCTTGTTATAGTTGTTGTTGTTGGATAGGACAGAGAGGAATCGAGAGAGGAGGGGGTCAGGTAGTAGTGCAATGGGTTAAGCGCACATGGCGCCAAGTGCAAGGACCGGCGTTAAGGATCCCAATTTGAGCCCCTGGCTCCCCACCTGCAGAGAAGTCACTTCAAAGGCGGTGAAGCAGGTCTGCAGGTGTCTTATCTTTCTCTCTCCCTCTCTGTCTTCCCCTCCTCTCTCCATTACGACACACTAATAACTACAATAAAAAACAAGGGCAACAAAAGGGAAAATAAATAAATATTTAAAAATGCAAATATCTAAAAAAAAGAAAGAAAATCAAGAGAGAAGGCAGAGGGGGAGAGAAAGAAAGACACCTACCTGCAGACCTGCTTCACCGCTTGTGAGGCGACCCCTCTGCAGGTGGGGTGCCAGGGGCTCGAACCTGGATCCCTACACCAGTCCTTGCACTTCACACTATGTGCGCTTAACCCAGTGCGCTACTGCCCACCCCCGTCATTCTCCATTTTCAAGCACGTTCTGAACCAGAACATTTAACTTGCTTTTCAAAGAGTTTTCTGAGTGTGGCTTAGGCTCTGTGCCAATTCGCAAGTCTGACTCCAGCTTTGTTTCTGGCAAGGAAGTAACAGTCCTGTGAGCTGACTAGGGTCTGGAGGAGTCTCTAGCACTCTGCTCCTGGAGTGGGCCTTTCATCCAAGGGAACAGGTTGGGCAGCTTAACCCAGAATCACCTGGCCAGCATTATCACCTGGGTCCAAGGCAATCCAGCTCTACACATGCTGGAACATGGCATGTGTCCGTAGGTTTAAGAGAGACACAAACTGCACCCCAAAACCTGGCACCTGTTAGGACACTTCTGCCTATAGTGAACCTTACCTGTGGACCTGGATAGAGTCTACAGAGCAAAAACCAGGAGCGGACCCTGGAACTGCCACCTTTTTTATACTTCTATGACCTTAGGAATGGGTCCTCTTCTCACAGACCCTCACTCACCTCACAACACAGTTGGGGTGCTGGGGAACCCTGGACCATGACCATGCAGCTCTGGACCAGTCACTCTACCTCTGGATTCTCAGTTCCCTCAATTTGTAAGTGTGACAACTTACAAAAAGTGTCATCTTTATAATTAAGAAACTGCAAGTACTACAATTACTGTCTCCACTGAGCTGCCACGAAGAAACAAGGCAAACTTCCTCCAGTCTGGAAAGGCTAGTTGCCAGGCAGTGCTTCAGCATGTGAGCTGGTCCCTTTTCAGGCCCATGACAGACTTGGGAACCTGGGTTTGAGGCAGTCTCTTGATAGTCTGTAACAGCCAAGGATGCAGAGCAGAGTAGGGAGACAGTGAACCCTGTAGACAGCATGGCTTACTATGTGTGAGGCTGAGGGCTTACACCCTGGTACCACATGGAAGCACCATGGACATCACCAAGGGGGGAATTCCATGCACAGTGGACCAGAGGTATCTCTTGTTCCCTCTCTAAAACAAACAGAATTTAAAAAATCAGCCTGGAAGGCTGCTCAGCAGTGGTATCATGTATGTGTGTGACCCTCGGTTCACTCCTCAGGGCCGGGAGGAAAAAAACCCAAGAATCCGAAGAGCTCCTGTAAAGTCGTCTGGACTGGCAGTTAAGCTAGGCTCCAAAGCAAGGGCCAGGGTTGGCACAAGAGACAAGGGCAGCGTGTGAAACGGCTGAGACACAAGTATTGGGGAGAGGAGTCGCCCTCAGGTCAAAGCAGAGCCTGGTCTTCTGGACGCCACCTACTTGATGCATTTCATCCACTCCTCCTTCTCCTCCGGCGTCGGCGCTGAGATCCTGTACACCGTGTGGTTCCCCTCCACCACTCGTCCGTCTGCCTCTGTCTTACAGGCCTTGATGACTTGGTCTTTATTGTCGGGGATATAAAGCTCGAAACAATTCTAGGGATTACAAAGGAAAGGAAGAGTGCTTGGAAGACGTAAGAAAGCTGCTGACTAAGAAAAAAATGTTGATTTTCTTTGTTCAAAGACTTTTTATTCTGACCCTCATAAAATATAGGCAATAGACATTTTCCTCTGGAAGAAAAGGCAACCTGTCACGAGATTCTAGGAAATGGAAACTGCATACAAACAGCCTTTACTGGCCAAATTATCAGCCAGATACATGTTAGCTCTACAGCTGCTATACAGAGAATATGGAGAGAGAGAAGCAGATGTGACTTCATGCTTTTTAAAGCTAGACCAGCAATACCAAGCAAATGGAAAACATCTAGATGTCTGAAAGTCACGAATACTGGACTTAAAGTAGGTAGGAATGATTCTCTCTCTTTAGTGACCTCTAGTCAATGACACCCAGGAAAGGACAGGAATAAAATAGGCTCAGCTGTGGCTGAACATTTGAGATTACTGCCTATATAGTTTCACTGCTCCCAGCAGCCATTTCTTCTTCTTTTTTTGATAGAGGGGAAGAGGGGGAAGAGGAGAGGGAAAGAGAGAGAGAGAGAGAGAGAGGAGAAGGGTTAGTAGAGGAGGAGAAGAAAAGAGAGAAAGAGAGATATCTACAACTGTTTTACCAGTCATGGAACTTTCCCCCTACAGGTGGGGGTCAGAAACTTGAGCCTGAGTCTGCATACATGATAACATAACCATTCTGTCTGATGTGCCACCACCCAGCCCCCCCCCCCCCCAACTTTTAAAGTTAGGTGAAATTAAATCAAGATAGTACTTCTCTGGTGTTTATTTATTTATTTGTAAATATTTACAGGACAGAAATTGAGAGGGAGAGGGAAACAGAGAAAGAGAGAGATACCTGCAGTACTACTTCACTGCTTGTGATGCTTTCCTGTGCAGGTGGGACTAGGGGCTTGAACCCGGGTCCTTGAGCATGATAACATGTCCACTGCCTAGCTCCTTTTTTTTTTTTTTAAAAGCAAATCTTTGCAATTTCCTTCTTTTTAAATTTTTTCCTCCTCCTGCCCTGGTCCCTTCTGTGGGGAATGAGCCCAGGAACTTGCGCATGAATAGCAGCACCACCGGACAGCCTCCCCAGGCAGACATTTCCATTTCCATTTCCATTCTTCTTTCTCTTAGAAAACCAGAGTGCTGGGGGTCGGGCGGTGGCGCAGTGGGTTAAGCGCATGTGGCGCAAAGCGCAGGGACCGGCGTAAGGATCCCGGTTAGAGCCCCCGGCTCCCCACCTGCAGGGGAGTCGCTTCACAGGTGGTGAAGCAGATCTGCAGGTGTCTATCTTTCTCTCCCCTTCTCTGTCTTCCCCTCCTCTCTCCATTTCTCTCTGTCCTATTCAACAACGAATTGCATCAACAAGGGCAATAATAATAACCACAACGAAGCTACAACAAGGGCAACAAAAGGGGGAAAAAATGGCCTCCAGGAGCGGTGGATTCATGGTGCAGGCACCGAGCCCAGCAATAACCCTGGAGGAGGAAAAAGAAAAAAAAAAAAAAGAAAAAAAAGAAAACCAGAGTGCTGCTCAGCTCTGGGTTCGCAGTGCTGGGGATTAAACCTGGGGCCTCTGGTGCCTGAGGCATGAAAGTCTGTTGCATTACCACTGTTTCAATCTCTCTGGTCCCAGTTCTTTTTGTTGGAGAAAGGAGAGACGAAGAGAAAGACAGAGAGGAGACATCACAGCACTGCTCCAGTATCCATGGAGTTCCGCCTGGTGCTGAGACTCAAATCCAGGGCCTTGCACTTGGTCAGATGTACACTCTACTGCGGGAGTTAACTCCTGCCCCCACCTCCAATACTTCTACAGAGAACTGCTATTTTGTCCCTTGCTCTTGTTATTTTGTCCCAAAATATCTCACCTGAGATACTTACTGGTTTTTTGGAGTCCTCCACCTCCCGGATACTCAGGTTTTCTAAGGGAATGATTCCGCGAGGCTCTTTATCCTACAGAGAACAGAAGAGAAATCTCACTACTCTGTTTGTCACACTTCTCACTGAGGATACCCTCCTCTCCCTTCTCTAGACATTAAGTTCACAAGTCAACCACGGCACCCACAGCTCAGCCTCTGAAACAACAGTAGGGTCAAGAAACACAGGGGTAGCATCATAGAACATAGAATCTTAATCCCTACAGCCAAAGGCCTTGTCGGCACAATGCTGGGGGAGAGTCCCAGATGCCCCCAAAAGAGTTTGTGGCCCCAGCAGGGAGCCTATGTGCTCCTGCCACACAGAAAACCAACTTGAATCTTTGTCTGGCTCCCTAATTCTTGTTCTAGCTTTGGTTTGAAGTCAGAAAGAGGTTCCCAATATCCCAGAAAAACTATAGGATCAAGACAACATTTACTAATAACTCCACTAGACATTAAAAATGTACATAAGGTTGAGTTCAGAACAGAATCAAGTATACACCCCAACTGGCTTCCTTCAGTCTCAGCAATGACCGCTCGTGCACAGTGAACATGATCTTAGCCTTCGTAAGATCACTTCCGCCAATATCCAGCCTACCATGGGTCAAAGACTTCCAAATTCAATAGCTGAACTGAGCTAAAAGCCCCAACACCAAGCTTCCTATGTTCAATGTTCCACCCTCTCTGGATATGCAGATTCATGTTTCTTTTCTGTTCCCCTGGCAGGTCGTGATTCTTCCACCTACCTCTCAGTCAAGTCTTTCTTGGCAACTGCTCCAAGTTCACTCTTTCTAGCCCATCCCAAGAGCCTGTTTGTAATGCTGTGTATTGTGTTCTTGCTGTCTAGAACCAGAGCTGGGCTTTGAGCCTACATTCCTTTAGCAAGACACCCCATGCCATCTTAGGGTTCCCAATTAGAGATCTGTCTCCTTCTCCCTCCTCTTAAACTTTCCACCTCCCCCTCTCCCGCCCAAAGCTGCAGCAGGACAGATCCACATCTCCCCACTACCTCCTCCTCCCACGTTTGACTAGAGTTATAGAAACAGAGGCCTAGCCATCCCATTCTGGGTGACCAGCAGGGGCTCACCGTCGTATATTCAAAGTAGTAAAGGCAGTTGTCTGTCAGAATGAACCAGCGTCTTTTCCAAGTCTTTACCCTGCCACCTGCAGAGCAAAAAGACATGCACATTTGACAAGAGACAACCAGGCCAGTGTAACACACAGCTCTCCTCTCAGAGGGGAGGGCTGGGCAGGGACCGGGGACATGAAGACTATGGCAAACTAGTGACAGACACAGAGCCAAACAGAAGCACCTCTCACCGAGTGAAAGTCCATGGTGGAAGCAGAGCAAGCAAGCCAGGGAGCCCCTGGAGATGAGATCAGCACAGCAGGATGAGAGCAGGGACTTGGAAGGTGGGGAGGATTGGGGCAGTGATGGCCCCCACCAACTGACTAGACTAAAGAAGCACCAACAAAGTTTCTGTGTGATAGAAGTGGGGGAGGATCTGGGGAAAGGGGAGGATCAATTCCATATACACTGTACCCCTAGGTCAACCAGCCCTGGGTGGGAGTATAGAAGGGACTGGAAGGAGGAAACAGGAAGTAAAGACCCTTCATGATCAAATCTACATAGAACTTGAATTCTTGTGGCTTCACCCCATACCCCACTTTCCTGACTGCAATCAAGTTCTCCACTGGCTTCGAGGCCAGAGTCCTGAAAATAACATTCCCTCAAGTCTTGTGTAAGACCAAGAGGGGTCCTAAGTCAGAGGAGAATACACTAGTGAGCAGAGGTCCCATTCTGTAGCCTTCTCAACTCTGGGTTCCCCTCCCCGCCCCAACAAGCTTCTAGCAAAACAGCTATATGGGGGCTGGGGGGGGGGGGGCAGGGGAGATAGTATAATGGATATGCAAAAAAGACTTTTATGCCTGAGGCTCTAAGGTCCCAAGTTCAACTCACAGCACCACTATAAACCAGAGATTAGGTTATTCTGGTAAAAAATAAATAAGTTAATAAACAAACAAGCAAATAAATAAATATCAGATAGGGACCACAGGACAAACGGGCACCAAGAGTGTGACCTAGGGAAGACTTCCATCAGTTCTTTTGGTCTATCTCAATTCAAAGAAAAAAGAAATCACACTGGGATCCTGAAGTGGACACTAAGGAAGGGCAAATTTCACCATGTCCTGCTCCCAGCCATAACCATGGGTCACTATTTTCTTTCTGCTGCTTACATTATTAGGTGGAGGGAAAGCTTTCTCAACATGAACTACATACAAGCTTTCCAAAGGCATTCGTGTGTTCATAGGTATGCCAATTTATAAATGCTTTATGGTGCCATGGGCACTAAATGATCTTTCTGCTAAGGTTAAACTTCAGAGAATATGCCTTCTCCAACTTTCACAAACAGTAAGGCCTGTGAGTATAAACCTAGAGTGACCCAGTTGGCACACACAGATGAAGTAAGAGTGAGGCAGATCTGTGTTTCTAATTGCCAGGGTGGGCATACCTGCTCATACTGTGGGAGCTAAAAAGGCACGATTGGTAAAGAGATAATGGCGACAACATCATGGAGATAAAGTGTCCAGTACAGATCCTGGCAGGTAGTATGAGGATTATTGGCTTTCAGGTCTATTTTATGGTTCTTCTAGTGTGCCTGAACTCTAGAGATTACCAAAACTCTAAGAGGCACAGACCCAGGCTAGAAAAGGAGTTTGCCATAGCAACTTACTAGGAGCATGTGTTCCCTGCTCCTGGTAAGCAATCTCTCAAGCGAAGGCTTCTCTTCCTCACAGCTACTTAGCAGTTGATGTGAGCATTTGCCTGTGGTCTCTATAGGTCCTGGATTAAGAAAAAATATTGGTGGAGACTATGCCATGCATGTGAAAACAAGAAAGGTTGGGCAGAACAAAAATAAATCAGGAGAAAGGCATGGGAGTATGTTTAGAACTGGAGCCAATCTGTTACAAAAAGGAATTCTCTTCCCCATTTCAAGACAACTTGTGCTCTTTCAGCCCTTGGGTCCCCTGTCCCCAGGCAGTTCACCCCATGCAGATTCTCATTGGATCTGATCCCTCCAAGCACATCCAGTGGCCCTCAAGGCTTAGAAGGGCAGGAAAAAGGGATCAAATGGCAAAAGAAAGACTGGGGCGGGGGGGGGGGGGGGGGGGGGATGTGGGAGACAAAGTAAAGCTGGGAAGATCTTTTCCCTGGTCATGAAAGCATGGTTATTTCCCTGTTACTGAGACTGCTACTATCAAGTGTCACCATGGTCCCAGGGGTTTCACAAGGAAAGGAAAACAGACAGGAAACGAGCAGACAGAGCAATGCGCGTATTTGGACAGTCCCTGTGGAACTCAAAGCAGAAGCCCCCCACCCCACCTCTTATATCCCCTCCTGTCCTGTAGACTGAAGGCCAGATATCATCCTTCCCTGGGTTTACAAATAAACCTGACAGGTTCCTCAACAGTTTAGTAAACACCAGGGTCTGGGGAAGTTCTTTCTAGGTGTCTCTCAGCTCTAGTTTGTGCAGACACCAAGGAGCTCCTTCTCCTCCAGGAGAAGGTTGTTTCCTAAATTCAGCAAATGCAGAGAATACCAACAGGAACTGAGAAGCTAGCTCTGGGTTTTTAGTGATGACTCATCAAAAGAGAGGAGGGAGAAAAACAAAACCAAAATGAAGAACAGAGCTGCAGTTGTAATGCCCTCTGTAGTACTCGGGAAATTAGATAAAAAGATTTCAAGACGAGGGTTTGGGGTTTTATCCCTTTTTAAAACTTGGCATCGTTTTGAGTTTCGGAAATAACACACTCAAAGGCTTTTTTTTTTCCTTATTCTTTTATGCAAAGGCCAAAGTCCTAAATTGTTCAGTTAGTTCTTTTTCTGGTTTGCTTTCCAATCACAGCCTGTCAGAAGCACAGGGCTTTGGGAAGTCAGAGCCTCCCCTTCTCCCTCCTCTCCTCATTCCAGAAATGACTCTACATCAGGTTGTTTCATGACTATCAATTTGAATTTAATAAATGGAGCACATTCCTGGCCAATAATTCCAAGCGGAAATTCAGTAACTGCTTTCTCCGCTTGTACAACCCATTCTGGTATATTCCTTTGCTCTAGCACATTCCGTGAGGCTTTAATTACCCCATGTCTTGCTGCATCGCTGTCTGGTGCAATGCCGCTATTCATTCCTAAAGGGAAATATGGAAAGTGCTCTGGACCCCAGATCCTGACCAGTTCCCTAGGGACTGTACGATAGCTAGAAGCAGCATTAACACTACCAGCAGCACTAAAAAAAAAAAAAAGAAAAAGAAAAAGAAAACAGATTAGGAAAATGCTGCAGCAATTACAGTGGCCTGGGCAGAGCGAGCGAGCAGGTTGATGGGATTACATACCTCCTGGAGTTTGGGGCAAGGAAAAGAAGAGCCAAAATCATGGAAACATACAAATGAGGGAGAAAAGAAAATTAAAACAAAGAAATTAAACCCAACTCCTTAATCTTAAAGTGCAACGCATTAGTTACAAATGTCTCCTTGGACAGGGAGCTCAGCACGGAGACACTAGTGGGCTGTGCGTGCGGCTGGTCTCATCTGCAGTATCTCACTCGATAGAGGCAAAGTCTGAGGCTATCAAAAACCTGGTCCTGAAGATGACGTAACTCAGTTCTCACAAAACTCGGATTTATTAGTTTATCCAGAATTTGGGGCAAAAAGAGTGAGGATTATTTGGGGAAGAATTAAATAACTTTCTTTAGATGATAATCACTAGATTGTGCTTAAGACTGCACACATATAAATCCATGAGCACATATGTTCACATGTGTACGCACAAAAATGGACATTCTATGGCTCCCTACACACAGACATATACAAACAGCTACAGATGGTGTGAAAACCCTGCCTTCCTTGTAGCACAGAAATAAAAAGGGTGGTCTTCAGAGTGCTACAATGAAAACATAATACTAAGTAGTTTCAGGAGGGCTGGGTGGGGGTTAGGAAAACAAATGTAGTGACCTAAAACAAAATTAAATTAAATTAAATTAAAAAAGCAAGTCCCTCATATAGTTACATTTTTTTCTTTTAAAAAAATATGGGATGCCTCATGAATTTACATGTCATCCTGGTGCAAGAACCAAGATAATCTTTGTACTGTTCTAATTTTAGCATATGGGCTGTCAAAGCTAACACTTTGCATTAGCATTTAAACAAATTTCACTGGAGGGAGAAGTAAATTCAAACTCAGATTCACTTCTAAAATTTCCAGTAGGTTTCCTTTTAACTCTAGCCACTTGGCAATAAAGAAGCAGAGCAGAATGGCTGCCTGTGGGTTAGTAATTTTAGAGTCTTAACTTCAAAGATTCCACTGGCTTAAAGATATGTGAGATGTTGGCTAATTTAAGAGACGTTTGAAACTCCCAGCCAAATGGTGCTTTAAGGAAAATTGATTAATTGAATGTAAACACAAGGACTTAGAACAGACTTTCAAGAGGAGGTATTAATTCTATGGCTACCTGAATTAGTCAGGTAAGAAAACATACTATTTACTTTTATTTTTTGTTGCCACTAGGATTATTACTAGGGTTCGGTGTCAGCACTACAAATCTACCACTCCTGGTGGCCTTTTTTTTTTTTCTTTCTTTCAATTTTATTTGTTAGGAGAAAGAAATTGAGCAGGGAGGGAGAGACAGAGAGGGAGAGAGAAAGAGAGACACCTGAAGACCTGCTTCACTGTTCGTGAAGCAGCCCCCCTTGCAGGTAGGGAGCAGGGGCTCAAAGCCAGGTCCTTGTGCATGGTATTATACACAATCAACTAGATAAGCCACTGCCGGGTCCCTAAAAAGACACCATTGGTGGTCTGGGAGGTGGCTCAGTGGATAAAGCACTCAACTCTCAAGCATGAGGTCCTGAGTTCAAGCCCCAGCAGCACATGTGCCAGGGTGATATCTGGTTCTTTCTCTCCCCTCCTATCTTTCTCATTAATAAACAACATCTGGGGGGAAAAAGACACCATTGGGTTGTGGGGAAAGTAACAGTGCATCTTTCCATAGAAAAATAAGGTATGACTTTCCCAACAACTCAATATTTTAGTGCTTCCCAGATGCCTCCATAAAGGCTAGGATAGCAAATCTCATTGGGATGTTTTGTGAAATGGCAGGGGGCCAATCTGATAAACTTTTCCTGGTCATGTGGGAATTCATTCAACAAAATGCCAAGGTAAAAATAAATGGACAGCATTTTGTCTGTGTCCAAGTAACAGACATCACTATGTCCAAGGGCTCTTCTCTACTCTGAAACAGTAAGATAATCACATGTGGACATGAATGTCACAAAGCCCTACTTCTTCCTTTCTAGCTACTCTCACACCTTCGTGTGCTGTCATGATCACAACGTCAGTATACAAGCTAGCATTTGGCAAAGGGGAGGGGAATAATTTTTTCATTTTTCTGATCAAACAAAAGCATGAATGCGGCTGGTTTGGACTGGAAAAGAGGTTGGTGGGGAGGGACCCATGCCCAGGAATGAGTCAGAGTGCTGTGGGGTGCGCTGCAGCCAAGGGCTCTAGGTTGCCATGCATGCTGCCTGTGGGAGCCAGATGCAGGAGGAAGTGATGATGCACTGGAGGGAGGAGGGAAGGCAGGAGTGCCAGATACAAATCTGTATGATAGGAGAAGGATGGATGCAGTTAGCACCCTCCCAGTAAGGAGGAGGGCAGGCAAGGGGAAGGACCAGGTCCTCACACAAGAGTGGGACTGTGGATCACACACCAGCGGCAATATTTATGGCCAGTGAAGTCTGCTCCACAGGGAACGCTTCTGCATTCACTTCCTTTCTGAAGGTGGGTTTTTAACAGTCTGAATTCAACCCAGGTCTCTCCACAGCATCTCCTGGAACCAGCCCGGCTATCCCCACAGTGTATATACCCTCCTTCCCTTTAACTCTCAGCTTTAGGAGCTCTGACTCAGGGGGCACTACTTACCCAATTTCAATAGCCAGCCTTCTCGGTCTGGATTGAAGAACGTGTGAGTGAGGTCGTTCCCATCATCTTCTGGGATCTTAAAGGGTTCATTTTTTATGCTCTCATATAGATTCTGGGATAAAATATGACACTGTTTGGCTCTGATTCTAAAAGGACCTTCCTCTCCCCTTCGTTTTCAAGACTCGGCAACTCCCACTTTATGCCCTGAACCTTGGCAGGCATTGAGAACAGAACAATGTGACTGTGCCCCGTAGAGTGGTTGGCACAGTCAGCTAGGTGTCTAATGGACAATTACAGGAAAAAAGAAAGCAGCTTGACCTCTAGTCTGCCTTCTGTTTCAGATTTCTAAATCACTTTCCCCTTCTGAGCCTCACTATCAGTTTCATAATGAAATTCACATCAGTGGCTGAATGAAGAATGAGGAGTGACTGGACTCTAAGTCTCTCTCCTGCCTGCAAACACTGACTCTCTCGGGACCAGAGCAACACTCACCCGGAGCAGCTCCTCGGGCAGGTCACCTCCGTCATTGATGCCTCTGTTCATGGCAATGAACCTCTCCACAGTGGGCTTGTCCTTAACGTTGGGGTTATGCAGGCTGGTGTTCAACATGATGATGGCAAATGAGAGGACATAACATGTGTCTAAAGAGAAAATTAAAAGGGGAGCCATGGTATGCTAAGACGACTAGAAACATCCCACCAAAAGAGAGGATGTAACAGAAGAAATCAAGACAGACTAAAAAGCCATGCTTTCCAAGGAAGGAATCAATTTACAGGTCTAGGTGTGCTCCCACATAAAGTTATAACACAGGACCAGAAACACAGCTCAGTGATAGAGAGCATGCTTTGTATGTGTATGAGGCTTTACGTTTGAGTCTCAGCAAAATAATCATAATAAATAAAAAGAACAAGAAAGAGAAAGAAAAAGTAAAGGTATGTATGATGAACTGAAAAGAGAAGGTATGACAGAATGCACAACGTATTTCAGTGCTAAAGATACTCGTTTTTTTTTTCAACTCATAAAAATGTACACTGTAGAAAATTAAAAAAAAAAACACAACACAATGTATTTAAAAGATTACCTATTACCTATAATACCACTACCTTGATTTTCTGTTCACAAATGCACACCTGTGTGTAATATATCATAAATCTATCTCACAAATGCATATAACAAAAAGAAAATCAAAACAGCTATACAGGCTTTTATTTTAAGTTTTTTAATTATCATTTTTACTTATTGGGTAGAGGCGGTCAGAAATTGGGAAGGAAGGGGGAGAAAGAGAGGGAGAGAGACAGAGAGACATCTGCAGCTCTGTTTCACCACTCACAAAGCTTTCCCCTTGCAGGTGGGGACCGGGGGCTCAAACCTGAGTCCTTGAGTTCTGTAACATGTGCACTCACTCAACCAGGTGTACCACCACCCAGCCCCCAAACTTTTGTATTTTTTAATTTGAGCTATATAGTTTTTAATCCTGTTTTTCTGTTTAGCTAATCAGCATTTCTCTCTACCAATACAAACTCATTAAAAAAACAACTTTAATAATTGCATATTTCATAATTCAAGGTCATCACAATATACTCTTACTCCCAACTATGTCTTGATTTCCAAGCCTTCACTATAACTACCATTTAAATGAATGCATGAACGCAAGACCTGTTTTAGAAATTACCAAATACCAAGAAAAGAAGTTAGTGTAAAACATAAGCATGCATGAGGGTGAGTTCCCACTTACCTGTGGACTGGAACACTCCATTATTGCACTGACAGTATCTCTGGGCAAATGCTTCCATCATCCGGTCGATTTTCTGAGCCTCTCCTGGCAGCCGGAAGCTCCATAAGAACTGCCTGTGGAGTGCGGATAGGAGTGTTACAGGACAGACACATAATCGGGAACCTGCCGCCCCACTATGCAATGTGGTCCCCGGGCACACACACTCACCGTAATGCCTGGACGAGGTTGAGATCAGTGAATTCATGTAGTTCCACGAATGCATGAAGAACCTGGATATTAAACTCATCTCTATCAAGAAAATAAAAAAAATATATGGGGCTTGGCAGGAAGTGGCCACCAAATGTCATGCTGAGAGTTTGAGGTGGTCCCAATCTCTAGCTGGGCTATTTCCCACAGTCCCATTGTCAAGTGAGGAGTGTCTTTTGTGCCTGCTATGCTAAGGCAAAGGGGCCCACACCCCACACCAAGTGCTCCTTAGAACTTACCTTCAGCACCAGAGAGTAGCTGTGGCTGCCTCAGGACAAAACTCTCTTAGAACCTGAAGCCTTCTGGACCTAGTTCCCTCTGGGACTTCTGACTAAACAGCCCCTCTGCACCCAGGCCCAACACCTTACCTCTCCCCCAGATAGTCGCCAATTGCTGTTTTGTTGAGTCCTTCCCCTTTATACAAGAACTGGGCAATATCCTCACAAGTGTTCTTTAGCAGATCATTCTCTATTAAAAACTGGATCCCCTATAGAAATGTAACAGAGATATCATTCGAGTTGGACCAGAAACCTTCAGAAGAATGGGGAAGTGGGGGAGTGCTATGGACATAGAGGTAGCTAATCAATATCTGCCAATTACTCGAATTCCTCATGAAGAATGCATCAAAAGTTCTTTTAACATGTATGTGCCTATATATATAATTTTTTTGTTTGGTTGCTAATGAGAGAACAAGAGACTAGAGCCCCACTCTGGCATATTGGTAGTGTTAGCATTCTGTTCCTTTTCTTGCTAACTCATACCACACTGTATCAGTCTAGGTAATCAGAATCAGATACAGGCACTTGCAGTTTCTCAAACTGTTATGTGGAAAGAGCCAGGTAACACCCAGAACAACACTGCTAGATGTTCCTTGAGCACTGCACAGGAAAGCCCTCAGCTGCAGACCTCATTCACGTACCTTTTTAGGGTCCATGTTAAACTTTTTCCTGCCCATGGCTACCTGTTTGTTCCTCTGCATGTTTTTCCTGTAAGACAACCACCACAGTCATTTCAGGAGGTCAGGTAGTCAGAAAGTTTTAGAAAGAATTCAAACTTGCATTCACTGAATTGCTGGAACTTTGGACAACTTAATCCAGGAGAGTCGCAGGCATGTTTTGGTCTGTGGCAGGCTAAGCAGAGGGTAACCCATTCTCATGTGCCTTGTATTGCTCTTTGTATCTGTTGTATTGGTGTGTATCTGTTTACTTTTCTGTTTTCTGCTTTAAAATGTTTCATTAATGATTTCCCAGATTATAAGATAACTGGGGCATAATGCCATAGCTTTTCTACCACCACAGTTCTGTGTCCCCATTCTCTCCACTGCAAATTGCAGTAGTTCTCCCAAGACCACAGATATGGGGTGACTATTATTTCTATAACTATCTATCTGTATTTTTTATATATTTGCTTGTTTTTTTTCCCCATGGTCTTGCCATCTCTTCCTTCCTAAGTCACACCTACTACTTCTTAGTGTCTTTCCTTTTTTTTTTTTTTCCTCTCTCTTCTCTTTCAGGGTCCAGAAGGAATTGGAGTTTAGAGCCCTCTGGTTATCGTCCCCTAACATTTACTCCTCTGGGAGTGTGGACCAAAATCCTTTATAGGGTGCAGAAAATGGGAGGTCTGGCTTCTGGAGTTGCTTCTCTGCTGGACATGGGCACTGGCAGGTGGGTCTATACCCCCAGCCTGTCTCTATCTTTCCCTAGTGGGGTAGGGTACTGAAGAGGTGACGTTCCAACTGATTATGGTATTTATGGTCCCCAAAGCCCTCTGCAAGCCTTAATAGCCTTTCTTCCCTGTATCAGTGGTTTTCTTTTTATAACATTATTTTCAAAAGATGTTATCTAGGTATATTTACTTATCATGGAAAACACCCATTTTTAGTGTATAACTGAATGATTTTTAGTAAGCTATCTGGCTATCACCACAAGCAGTATTTTGGAACATTTTGACCAGTCTAAACAAAACTCTTCACATCTATTCTTATCGCTACCCTCACACAAACAATCTGCTTTCTGCCTGTGGATTTGCCTTTTCTGAACATTTCACACAAATGGAATCATATACTATGTGGAGTAACATGATGCCTTTCACTTCGAATAATGTTTCCTGCATGTTGGAGCATGTGTCAGCACTGTGTGCCTTCTTACTGCCAAGTAACATTCCACTGGATGAGTCTGCAATGCCTGTTTATCCATTCACCAGATGATGGACATTCAGACTGTCCCAGTTTGTGGCTGTTATGACTAAGCCTCATCTCTGTGTGGATATACACTTTAAAAAAAATTTTTTTCCCCAGGTACATACCCAAGGGGTGGGTGGACATGCTTCACAAGATACATCTATGCTTAACTTTTATTTATTTATTCCCTTTTGTTGCCCTTGTTGTTTTATTGTAGTTATTACTGATGTCATTGTTGTTGGATAGGACAGAGAGAGATGGAGAGCGGAGGGGAAGACAGAGAGGGGGAGTGAAAGACAGACACCTGCAGACCTGTTTCACCGCCTGTGAAGCGACTCCCCTGCAGGTGGGGAGCTGGAGGCTTGAACTGGAATCCTTCCGCTGGATCTTGCACTTTGTGTCATGTGCGCTTAACCCGCTGCACTGCCACCAGTCTCCCTATGCTTAACTTTTTAGGACTCTGATAAGTACTCAGTTTCCTCAGTGTTTAATAGAATTTATGATACAAAGCAGGTTCACATTCCAAGCTTTTCAAAGTCTATTTACCTGTAGTTAGTCTCATGGGTGGCAACTCATAATTCATCTCCTTAAACTCAGCTCCTGGCTAGTGATGCTAGACATGTCCTGTGTGTTTATTGTGCATACAACTTCTTTTGTAAGGCATCCAAGTTTTTGGGGGGATGGGCCCATTTTTTAATTGGGGTCATTTTTCATTACTGAATTGTATGTGTTCTTTAAAGGTAGATATATATTTAAATGCAATAAAAAGGACTTGTAGTGAGTATATATAAACAGAATATGTGTGTGTATATATACTGTACATATGATTCATATATTGAATATAAGTCTTTCTTCAGAGACATGTTAGTATTTTCTCTATCTGTGCTGGTTTGCTTGTCCATTTTTCAGTAATATCTATCCCCCCCCCTTGGTAATGGCTAAGACTCCATTGCTCTGGGATGACATTTTTCTTTTCTTTTTTTACTTTTTTCCAGAGTGAGAAAGGACAGAGTCAGAGAGGGAAAGACACCATAGCACCCAAGTTTCTTCAGTATGGTGGTGGCCAGGCTTGAACCTGGGATGCATGCATGGCAACACAAGTGCATTGTCCAAGTGAGCTATTTTGCTGGCCCTTAGTAATATATTTTATAAAGTACAGTTTTAAATGTTTACTATGAACTCCAAGTTATCTGGTCTTACCAGGGCACTGCTCTGCTCTGATTTATGATGCTGCTGGAGATTGAACCTGAAACTTAAAGAGTCTCTGGCAAGAAAAGTTTTTATAACCATTATGGTATCTCTCTTACACTCTAATTTATCTGCTTCTCCTGAGTTACAATTTTCTAAGTGGAAACTAACAGAGCTATAGCCCAAAGCTGACAACACAGAGACTTTAGTGATGAGCTGGTCACTTTCTGTAGAAGACACAGCCACACTAATCCATAGTGGCACCACCCCAAGAATCTAAAATAACAAAATCAAACTGTCGTATGAAGCCAGGCAAGCAGACTTAGGCTTAGAAAAATACAGACACGTAGTACACTGGAAACAACCCACTGATTGCATTAAGCAGTTACAAACGGTCTGGGAACCCCATTCAAGACGAAACTGTCAAAGTCACTAACATATCATGTACTTAAAAGAAGAAAACTATCCTATCATCTTGAATTATAATTTTATTTCTACTCTCTCTTCTCTTAGGCATTAGGGAGGCACAAATAAGTTTGCAATTATACCCAGACATAGCTGGACCTTTCAGCCTTCTGAAATAACATTAGTATTATTCAGTAAGCTTTTTCCTTTACACAAAGGAAAAACAGAAACAAACATAATGCAAACAGTAAACATTAAAGGGGAAGAAACAGCAGTTGACACAATAACTTAAGGATAGTTCAAAATCTTCAGGGACCTAAAAAGTTATCTAGGTAATCTTTCTAATGTTATAGAAAGCCTTCATTCCAGGAGGCTCATCTTGAAGAGTACAAAGAAGAGAGTGTGATTGTGTATGTATATGCTAGAAAAAAGAAAAAGAAAAAAAGGACAAAAATTGCTCCCCCAAACACAAAAAAATAAAAAAGTGTCATATAACATGCCACAACTATAGGCTACAACCACAAAGCCACTGACATCAAGACAGACTTACCTTTCTTCTGTGGATCCCAAGTTTTCAATTTCATTAGCTACTTCTGCTATCTCATCCTTCAGCCTCTACAAAACAGAGGGATAGAATGTCCAGGATTACCAGGAAGGAAGAGACAGAACAAATTAAAACCTCTGGGGGGCGGGGGGGGGGGGGTTGGGCAGTAGAGCAGCAGGTTAAGCCCAGGTGACGCAAAATGCAAAGGATCCCGGTTCCAGCCCCCGGCTCCCCACCTGCAGGGGAGTCGCTTCACAAGCGGTGAAGCAGGTCTACAGGTGTCTGTCTTTCTCTCCCCCTCTCTGTCTTCCCGTCCTCTCTCCATTTCTCTCTGTCCTATCCAACAATGATGACATCAATAACAATAATAACTACAACAATAAAACAACAAGGGCAACAAAAGGGATAAATAAACAGTCTAAAAAAAATTAAAACCTCTGAAATCTCACATAACTTCCTAAAACAAAGCCAATAAAGCAAAGTGAAGTAAGACAAAATAAATCTAAAATGTTAGGAAACATGATCTAGTCAACAAATATTACTGAGCACCTACCAGCTAGTAAGCATTCTGTAGAACACACGCTAGAACAAGCTCCTGGCCTCAAGGAGCTTGTCATCTAGGAAACTTTATAATCTTCATGAACTTTATGATCTGGGAATTTTATGATCACGTTCAAGGATGTACCTTGAACATAACTGCCTCAGAATGCACCGTAAGGGTTAGAGGACTCGGGATGAACTGTTCTGCAGCTCCACTGGCCTGTACTGGACCCATGTTGTCCCTGAGTGGCTGGCCAGAGGGACATTCAGTCCAAGCTCTTCACATCTAGTGAGTCAACTGTCATAGTTCAGGGGACTTTGACCAACGTAAGCTGTCTCCATATCCAGTGAAGGAGAAATCAAAAAATTAAGTACTTAAAACGTGCTCATACTGGTAGGGGTAGATAGCATAATGGTGATGTAAAAAGACTGCATCAAAGTCCCAGGTTCAATCCTCCCTGCACCACTATAAGCCAGAGCTGAGCAGTGTTCTGGTCTCCCTCTCTGTGTATCTCTCTGTCTCTTTCATTGAAATGAGACAAATACATTTTAAAAATAAAGAAAATATACTCAAAGCAATACTACAGCAAGACAGGTCTTCCCATGCTTTGTAGCTTTGGGGTCCCAGGGTGCTTCTCCTCACTACCTCTTCCTCTGCCTCCCAGATGTTTTTTAAAGACTTCCGGGAGCATCTGCTGCCTCAAGAGCTAAAACAAGTCAACAAATGGTACCTGTGATTTCCTTCCCACAAAGACTGGCGGTTCTAGCAAGGAACTGAGATAAATCATGACTAGGCGCAGTCAAGGAGGAAGCAGCTCCCGGGTACACAGGAGATCACATGACCCACCACACCCTGCCCCAAGTCTGTCTCCTTTTCAACTCACGAATAAAGCAACTTGAGTGCCGTCAGTCAGCTGCACAGGCAGGATAGGACAGGGGTCTGATCACCTTGACCCACACTGTAGCCATTCCTTCACCACTCTTGCTAGGCAGTCAGAGAACCTGGGCCCCTCTGTCTCTGACAGTTGGTCCACCGGGTGGAGTTTTCCAGCCACTTAACCTCTCTGACTCCATTTCTCACCCAATCACAGGGACTACCATACCAACACTGTCTTCAGAGCAGAGCGGTAGCAAGGCAGAAGACCTCAGGAGAAGACAACCTGTCCCACATGCTCACACCCTCTCACTGCTTGTCGTCACCTGTCCCGCACTCATGTCCTCTGCTGGGACGTGCCACCCGTCACTCTCCCACGCCTACCCGAATGTCGGCCAGCAGCTCCTGCTTTCTGCGCCGGATGTTCTCTAGCTCCTGTCGCTCTTCTGCAGTCAGGTCACTGGGAACTACAGGAAGCAGGAAAGATTTCATTAAGAAAGTTTTTAAACTCACATAAAATATATAAATCCATCAGAAAATGAAAATGGGGGAACTGGGCAGGTTAAGCGCACGTGGCGCAAAGCGCAAGGACCGGCATAAGGATCCTGGTTCGAGCCCCCGGCTCCCCACCTGCAGGGGAGTCGCTTCACAGGCGGTGAAGCAGGTCTGCAGGTGTCTGTCTTTCTCTCCTCCTCTCTGTCTTCCCCTCCTCTCTCCATTTCTCTCTGTCCTATCTAACAACGATGACATCAATAACAACAACAATAATAACTACAACAATAAAACAAGGGCAACAAAAGGGAATAAATAGATAAATATAAAAAAAAGGAAAAGGAAAATGGGAATCAAGTTGGGAGTGACACCTGTTAGCAACCCTAGTTCTCACATTCTAATGCACTTTATGGAAAGAAGAAAGGTGCTCTGAGAGGATGACCGGAGGATGCTCTGAGAAAGAACTCTGAGGAGAGGGGGAGAGAGAGCCTGGAGCTGAATGAGGCTGCAAACAGTGAAAGAGGGACTGTGCTGTTCATGCTCTGGCCACTTCAATCCCTTGTGGGGAGGTCCAAACCCTGGCTAATCAGTTCCCCTGCCCCACAGAGAGTCTGTCCATGACCCCCTATGTGGGAAGGGCAGGCAAAGCAATGTGAGCTAATAGCTTTGTGTCATTTCTGGGGGAAGTGGGGAAAGAAACTATATGTATACCAAGAAAGACAATCTAGGATATTGTTCAAACTGGAAATAGTGCTTAACTCTGGGGCTGGGCTATGGGCACTTTTCCTTTTTGCTCTGTACTGCTTGAGCAATGTTTTAAAGTGAGCTCTCATCATCAGAATAAAGTTCCTGATTTCTTAATCACAGTTCTCACCACAAAATGTGTACATTACTCTAAGAATCCATCTCCTCACCTATAAAAACAGGGGTTCACCATCTCTCCAGAGCCCTGCCCCACTAGGGAAAGATAGAAACTGGCTGGGAGTATAGATCGACCTGCCAATGCCCATGCCCAGCAAAGAAGCAGTTAGTAAAGCCAGACCCTCCACCTTCTACACCCCATAATGATCCTGGGTCCATGCTCCCAGAGAGGTAAAGAATAGGAAAGCTTCCAGTGGAGGGGATGGGATACGGCATCTGGTGGTGGGAAATGTATGGAATTTTAACCCCCCTTATCCTATGGTTTTGTCGATATATTCTATTTTTATTTTATAAATAAATTAAAAAATTTAAAAGTGGTCAATTGTATGGTGAAGGACAGAACTGAACTATTTTGATGAGCTTAATGCATATACAGATGCTAGTTTAAAGTAATATAGACTTGAACTTCTGTAAGGCTAATGCAGTGTCACTTCAACTGAGAAGTGTTTACTAAAACACTACAAAAATTAAAATTAAAATTCCCACATGATAAAAAGAAATAACAAACCAGGGGTTCAGCTAACACCCTCCTAAGATGCCCCTCAAGATGTGCTGAGATACATGTGGTCCACGAGAAAGCAGGCACTAGACTCAGGCAAGCTCAGGCCTTGCTCTAATTCTACAGACACCAGTCAGGTCCCCAGCAAAGGCAACTAATCTATTCAACCACAGTTCATCACCAAAGAAGTGGGGACACGATCAGCCACTTCAAGAAGCTGCTGTGAGAATACAGTTGAGTGCAGTGAGTGCGTCACAATTCTTGATGCTAGAAGAGCTGCCTCCTCATAGGGGCGGGAAGACAGTCTGCATTCTCCACCTTCTGGAATCATCTAATATGTTAGACCTGCACTGTGCAATCTGGTGGCCAGAGGCCACCTGGAGCCAAGAAGCATGTGAAGTATGAATAATCTAGGTTGGGGATGGAGGGGCACATCTGTCTTTGTACACAAAAGTACAATAACTCTTTAGTAGTATTTTGTACTGACTACACACTGAAATAACTTACTAAAGAAAAGAAGAAGAAAAAAATCTCACAGGGCTACCAGAAAGTGACAGTGGCTTCTGTCGTCCTACTAGACAGCAGTGTAACATCCTACTGATAACACTGTTACTGGGAAGCAAAGTGGGACATGGTTCTTTCTACCTTGGGTACTAAGACTAATCTACCATAGTAAGGAAACAGTTATTTTACTCAAACATTTCATGAAAAGCATCAACGAACAAAAGGGTAGAAACAAAAAGACCACAATTAAGTCTATGGCACAGGTTAACTGGCTACATTATCCATTTTCTGTCACACTCCTCTGGAATAATGTTGCTGAACTTCCCCAAGATGCACAATTACAAGTACCCTAGATATTATGATGACTCCCCGCCCCCAAAATCAACAGTATCAGAACAGTACCCTCACACTGCAGAAGATTCCAGTCATCTTTTCTATAGTTTCACAAGGCGTAACCCATGGCACTGTAGTTTGAAACACACTCCCACTCCTTTCAAGGCTGGTAAATGTCCCAGATGAGTGAAATTCAGCCCAGACCATCTTTTATGAGAAGGATCACCTGTGTCCTGAAAGCTCAGGTGTGTCACCTCAAAGGCTATTTCCAGATGAAGTAAGACTAAGAACAAGCCAGCTCTAGTCATCATGAAAACCACACCAAAAAACAACAGAAACACAGCTGCTCTGGCATATGAAGAGAAGTTCATGCCTGAATTTTTTTAACCAAAAATTTTTTTGTCCATAAAAACTAGATCATCCCTTTAAGAAATGAATTTCCTAAGGTCCTAAAAGATAAAGTCTCACTTTAATATAATTTTGAGGTAATCATTCTTTTTTTTTTCCTCCAGGGTTATTGCTGGGCTCGGTGCCTGCACCATGAATCCACCGCTCCTGGAGGCCATTTTTCCCCCTTTTTGTTGCCCTAGTTGTTGCAGCCTCGTTGCGGTTATTATTGCCATTGTTGACGTTGCTTTGTTGTTGGATAGGACAGAGAGAAATGGAGAGAGGAGGGGAAGACAGAGAGAGAGGGGAGAGAAAGATAGACACCTGCAGACCTGCTTCACCGCCCGTGAAGCGACTCCCCTGCAGGTGGGGAGCCGGGGGCTCGAACCGGGATCCTTACGCCGGTCCCTGCGCTTTGCGCCACGTGCGCTTAACCCACTGCGCCACCGCCCGACTCCCAATCATTCATTTTTAACTGCTATCCCACTGAGGTAAACAACCAGACTTTGATTTTGAAACTGAGAGAGATGCTTAATCAAATCATCAATGAGTCTCTGCCCATGCAGAAGCTAGACTAAACTGCAGATGTTTATAAAGAGTCTGATGAAAAGCAGAACCGTTGTGTACAATATTTCTATCTCAAGACTGTCACATATCCTATGAAAACACTTTTTATCATTACATGTTGCTTTCTTTTTAGAATCTAAGCTCCCAGCTATTCTGGATTAACATTCACACCTGACGTTTTTTTTCCAGAAAGTTGTTTCTGTGAATCCAAAACGTGTTTCCAGTTCTATACCTTCCAAGATACTATTTTGGAAAGAGCAAAGGAGTTGATTAATAAAGCAGCACCTATAAAGCTAACATAGCAAAGATCCATCAGCAGAAGAAATTTCAACACCTTTTCAAGACTGAGAAAGCAGAGTGCCAACTGGGGCCCTGGTTAAGGCCTGGTGTGCCTGGTGTGAAAACTTCAGTGTTTATCCTTAGGCATAGTCCAAATAGCAGCCTGCGGAGAACACACAGCTAGCTCTGAGGGGCACCAGCTTAGGCCTCCTGGGACCATGTCTGGCAGCAAAGTAAGTCCCAAGCGACCCAACCCAAGACCTTACTATCCACAAGGCCACCCAACAGAGCCAACCGCTCTACCATGTCCTTCTAACCCCAGAGTCAGGGCCTAGAGAATAGAACAAGGGAGGGAACAGAAACAGCCTCCTGCGCCCACAGATACTAACAGAAGAAGACTTGTTCTGCTTTGTTTTACAGAGCACTGCTCAGCTCTGGCTTATGGTGGTGTTGGGGACTGAAGCTAGGATCACTGGTGCCTTGGCGTGAAGGTCTTTTTGTATGACCATTATACTATCTCCTTAGTCAAAGAAAAAAAATTTTCCCCCTTTTGTTGCCCTTGTTGTTTATTGTCATTGTTGTTGTTATTATTGTTGTTATTGCTGTCATCGTTGTTAGATAGGACAGAGAGAAATGGAGAGAGGAGGGGAAGATAGAGAAGGGAAGAGAAAGACAGACACCTGTAGACCTGCTTCACTGCCTGTAAAGTGACTCCCCTGCAGGTGGGGAGCCGGGGGCTCAAACCGGGATCCTTACGCCAGTCCTTGCGCTTTGCGCCATGTGTGCTTAACGCGCTGAGCCACCACCCGGCTCCCAGTCAAAGAAAAATATAAAAGCAGAAAACTGAAAAAAGGAACAAATACAGGAAAAGAACAAACTCATGAAAACTAAGCATATTCTCCCTCAAAAAAAAAAAAATGGAAAGTTGAGACATTTCTACAAAAGCAAAATTGAAAATATAAGCAAAAAGCCAATGACTTCAGTATGACAAGATCTTCTGTAATCTCAGTAAGAAATACTCCTAGTGAGCTTCAGGAACTGACAACCATCCTGAGTGGAGAGTGGACCAGCCAAGCACAGAACAAGATTCCGGAGGCGGCAGTGGAACTGAAGAGACTAGAGAGGCAAAGTGCTACGAAGAAGCTGTCTTGACCCAAGACTTACTTCTCAGCCAAGTAGGAGAGCAGAAGAGAGTCACTTCAGACACAGGAGGCCTCCAAATGTCTTCCATACAACCTTCTGAGCCGTAGCTGCAGGAGTAGACAAGCTCTCACAAGTGGCAGAAAGACTAGCCCAAGGAACCCAAGACCAACTGGGGGTAGAGAGACTCTGAGAAGAACATGTGATGGGGAGAAGAAACCACTTGTCTTCTCTCTCCAGAATAAAAGACCACTGAAAACATTAAAAACACTAAAGGGGAATATGATATATATATATATATTGCCACCAGGGTCATCACTGGGGCTCTGTGCCTGTAACACTCAACTGTTCCCTGTGGTCACTGGGAACACCACAGTTCAGCCACCAAGATGCAGATGCTACCATGATGCCAACCTGACTTCCTTGGGCAGATGACTTCACCAGTGTGTCCTGAAACCCCACCTCCCCAGAGCCCGGCACTGCTAGGGAAAGACAGAGACAGACTAGGGGGGATGGATTGACCTGCCAATGCCCATGGCCAGTGGAAAAGTAATTACAGAAGCCAGAGCTGCCACCCTCTGCACCCCATGCAGATCTTTGGCCCATACTCGCAGAGGGATAAAGAATAGGAAAGCGAGGGGCGAGTGTTAGCACAGCGAGTTAAGTGCAGGTGGCTTGAAGTGCAAGGACCGTCATAAGGATACCAGTTCGAGCCCTGGCTCCCCACCTGCAGGGGAGTCACTTCACAGGTGGTGAAGCAGGTCTGCAGGTGTCTATCTTTCTCTCCCACTCTCTGTCTTCCCCCCCCCTCTCCATTTCTCTCTGTCCTATCCAATAATGACGACATTAACAACAACAACAATAAAACAACAAGGGCAACTAATAAAATAACTAATAACTAATGAAAAATTAAAAAAGAAAAAAAGAATAGGGAAGCTTCCAATGGAAGGGATGAGATACAGAACCCCAGTGCTGGGAATTGTACCCCTCTTATCCCATAATCTTGTTGATCATTATTAAATCACTAGTAAAATAATTTTTTAAAAAAAAGAAAAGACTCGGGAGTCGGGCTGTAGCGCAGCGGGTTAAGCGCAGGTGGCGCAAAGCACAAGGACCGGCTTAAGGATCCCGGTTCGAACCCCGGCTCCCCACCTGCAGGGGAGTCGCTTCACAGGTGGTGAAGCAGGTCTGCAGGTGTCTGTCTTTCTCTCCTCCTCTCTGTCTTCCCCTCCTCTCTCCATTTCTCTCTGTCCTATCCAACAACGACAACAACAATAATAACTACAACAATAAAAAACAACAAGGGCAACAAAAGGGAATAAATAAATAAAATAAAATAAAGAAAAGACTCAGAAGCAACCAATAGCACAGCTATATATACAAGATACTGGGTAATGTACATCAAACCCTAACAAAAGGACTTTTCAAAGTTAACCCAATTACCAAATAATGTGATGATAACATTAACTATCCATTGTCTTTTTGAACCCTAAGACAGCAGGAACCTCACATCTCCACTATAGAGCCTCTACTTCCCCCAGTCCTGGAACCTTTGGATAGGGCCCACTTTCCCGTATGCCTCTCCCAATTCATATCAAATAATATTGCATCTGCTGATCGCAACCTAATCAACACAACGATTGCCACCTCAACATGCTTCAGCTCAGACTGTGTCCAGAGACTTCACGTGTGGAATGACAAGCCTTCAGCTTCATTACTCGGGTGAGACCTTTCCTTTCATAGTATTCTCTAATTCCATCCCAGGTGGTTCACTTTCTAACAAAGTCCCAAAACCTAGATATACACCAGTTTCTGTGAGAGAGAGCCTATGTTCACACGTATCCATGAACTACTGCAAAATATATACCTGAAAGCAGAAGTACACTAGAGTTTGCAGTGAGTACCCCCCTAACACTTTCTCTCCACTATTCCAAGCTTTGGGTCCATGAGTGCTCAACAATTTGTTTGGCTTTGTATGTTAACTCTCTTTTCAGTCACCAGGTTTCAGATGCCATCAGGATGCCGGCCAGGCTTCCCTGGACTGAAGACCCCACCAATATGTCCTGGAACTCAGCTTCCCCAGAGACCCACCCTCCTAGGTAAAGGGAGAGGCAGACTGGGAGTATGGACCGACCAGTCAACACCCATGTTCAGCGGGGAAGCAATTACAGAAGCCAGACCTTCCACCTTCTGCAACCCACAACGACCCTGGGTCCATGCTCCCAGAGGGAAAGCTATTGGGGAGGGGATGGGATATGGAGATTGGGTGGCGGGAATTGTGTGGAGTTGTACCCCTCCTACCCTATGGAGTTGTTAATTTATCCTTTCTTAAATAAAAAAAAAAATTAAAAAAAGACACCACAGCATCTCTCCTTCACTTCCCCATAGGTCATATGGCTGGGGGGGGATAGCACAATGGGTATGCAAAAAGCTGTCATGCCTGAGGCACCAAAGTTCCCAGGTTCAATCCTCAGTACCACCATAAACCAGAGCTGAGCAGTACTCTGATAAATTTTAAAAAATAAATAAAATACAATAATTTTTTAAAATTCCCCCTAGCAGGCTCTCCCACGTGGTTGCCTGGAGCTCAAACCTGGGTCCTTGCACATGATAACATGTGCTTTCTACTGGGTCCTAGGAATCATGACATTAATAGACAAGCATTGAGTCATCAGGAGAGATGAACAGGAGCGTCTCTGGTACGTGGTATATAGCACAGCTTCGAAGAACTCCCAAGAGGGTAGTGGTCAAGCACTGCATGGCCCTAGCTGAGAACAGGTGCATCCTCAGGACACACGGGACCAGCTGTGCCCTGTGGTCAGCCCGCACTCATCACAGGGTTAGCCCGCTTACAGACCAAAATTCTGTGTTCTCTCCCATGATTAGGTTCAAGGAAGAACTGACAGTGTAGAGACAGGAACAGACGGGAGGCTGGCAGGACCTCTCTCCTAACAAAGGGGAATTAAAAGCCCAACATTTAAATAAATACGTGTAGCTATTGATATTTTGGAGGTAAAAAAAAAAAAAAGGAACCAGAAGGGGCAATAATATTTTCAGAAAGGCAGGGAGGGTGAAGGAGAACAGTGTTAAGTGGACAAAGTGAAGATCAGCTCTGACTTTAATAAAACCACCAGCAGTTAGAACATTAAATATGAATGTAGCAGCACCTGCCAGGAGATTTAAGAAAAGAAACACAAACAAAAAACCAGAAAGAACTTGCTGCTAGTGGTTTTCCTGGAGAGTGAGTCTGACAGTGTGGAGATGGAGCCCGTAAGCTCCAGCACTGGCTTTAAAAAGGCACATTAGGTGCTGCTGTATTTTTAAAACTCAATGCAGTGCCCTATCGCTACTGGAAAAGATGACCTTTGGCGTCCCAGCGCTCACACAGGAAAGCTTTCCAGTCAGTAAGCGGTTAGAATAAACAAAACATTTTATCCACCAGTATTCTGATGCAGCCTCCTGACATTAAGGTCATCATTTCTCAGTCACTTTCAGTCATCTTAAATCACAGAGCCACTTCCTTTTGGTTCAAACCAATCACCTAAGAACTTTTTAAAAAGGCAGGCTTTGACCTCACTTTTTCAGTTGCAATTTGCTCAGAGAAAAGGAGATATTCAACATATTAATAAATGCTTTTTCTTTCACTTATGCTTATCCATGCCACACCAAATCTTCAATTTAGGCCTTCACTCTCAAGCTGCCCCAAGGGAAAAGCAAAGCCACCAAAAAAAAAAAAAAAAAAAAAAAGGGAGGGGGGAGCTTACTTTCACTTTTCAGCATTAAGAATCAAAACTATGGCTTGAAATCTTGAATTTTACTTTGCAACTGTTCTGGAATATTAATGATATAACCTGTTGCTCATTTTTCTCTATGTAGGTCTGAACAAATCTTAGGTAATGTTGACTCATGGTCATTTACATCCAAAATACCATGACTCTAAAGAGGATAGGGTAGTAACTAGTGATTAAAACATTTTGACCAGAAGCAGCATGGTGACACTCTTGGTAGAGTGCACAAGTTACCACACTCAAGGACTCTGGTTCAGGAACCCCAGCTCCTCACCCTTCCACATGCACAAGCAGTGAAGCAGTGCTGCAGGTGTCTTTATTTCTCTCTATCTCCCCATCTCCTCTCAAATTTTTGCTGTTTTAATAATAGAAAAGGGGGGAAGGGAAAGAAAAAAGTAAACAATAGAAAAAAGAAAACAAAAACTGGCTTGAAGAGCTGGAGGTGAGCCTGGTCCTTCTGATCTTGGTGGTGGCTGAAGGACTCAGGCAGGCAGGCCTCAGACACAAGCATTTCCCAGGGGTTTGTCTCCGAGAGGCCCCAGGAAGAGCATCCATCATTCTGGCTGTCCCATGCTCGGTGGGCCAGATGGCAGAGCAACAAACAAGTCCTCCCTCCCCCGACTGCCTGCCACGTGCTGCAGCCACACTCAGTGCCAGGAAGGCAGCAGCCCTCTTCTCTCTCTGGGAAAGAACAGCAGCGGGGGAGGCACGCAGCCTGCAGACAAAGGGCAAGACGGGAGGGAGGGAGGGAGGGAGGGAAGGGTGAGTTGCTGCAGGGTTACAGCCTTCATCCCGGTCTGAAGGCCTTGGGAATCCATCCCCTGGAAGGTTAATTTCCAAGGTGTTCTGCTTCCAGGATGGGGAGCTTTGAGGTCAGGCCCTCACCATTCCCTTGCCAGGTCCCAATTTAAGACAGGGATTAAAGTGCCTGCACCAACAAGGGGCCATTGTGCTCGACCTGAATAGAAAAGCCACACAAGGCAAGCTTCTGTTTATTTCTTTATTTAAATATTGCTCTGAAGATTTTAACAGTCGGCAGAAAGCCAGGGCAGAAATGGGCTCCATCCAGTGCATACAAAGGAGAGGTGTCTTAAAGGAGCAGAGACTTCCTACCGGCCTGAACTAAAGACAAGCATCCGGCAACAAAGTGCCCGCCCAGCCTCTCTCTCCTTAGAGGCCACAGGCAGATGCAGAAAGTTTAACTAAAAAGTAGTTCAGATAAGAAATTTCTACTAAGCAGGAGCACAGGTAAGTATGTGCCAGTCAAAATGCATCCCAATGTCCAACTCAGGGTGGGGTGACATAATGAAAGTGTTGAGTTGTGCTTTAGGCTGACACCAACCGCTCTCAGGTCACCCAACTAGACCAGGTTGCTTTGCTGAGTTTCACAATACACCAGTTTCCACTGTAGTCACCAACTGGCTTCCTTCTTATAGCTCCTGGCTTACAGTGAATAATAGAAGGACTTCAATTTCAGACAGTCCAGAAGGGAAACATTTTTAAAGAAGAAAAATATTTATTTCCATTTATTTATCAACAAGAAAGAGAAAAAGAAGTGAACAAACAAGACCAGAGCATTACGGTGTCACACGCCAATATAGGACCTTATGCTTTCAAATACAAACACCTCATCCACTTTGCCACCTCCCTGGCCATTAGAGGGAAACACCTTAAGAAGTGAGGGCGTCCTTCCCACCTGTGATAAAGTATCACCCAGGGCCAGCAGGGCAATGGGGATGTCCAAGGTCTGGGAGTTTTATGAAACTGAGCATACAGAGCACGCTGCCTAGGAAGGAAGGAGCAGAAGTGAGAGAAGCCTGTGCTAGAATTCTGTGCCCTGTGAAGTAATGGCTCAGAGGGGAGCACAAGTATTACAGACAGACGGTGCAGTGGAGCTGAAAAGGACTAATCTGAGCAACTGCCCAAAGCAGCAAAAAGGGGCTGTCTCCCACCTCCAAGACAGACAGATGAAAGGACTGGGTGGCTAGCTCCCAGAGTGAGGAGTATTCTTATGTGTCTCCAGTTGCTGATCTCAAACCTATACAGAGAGTGGTATGGGGGCTGGGTGGTGATGGTGGTGCACCTGGCTGAGTGCACATGTTGCCATGCACAAGGATCCGGGTTCAAGCCCCCAGTCCCCACCTACAGAGGGGAAGCTTCACAAGCAGTGATGCCATGGTGCAGATATCTCTCATACTCATTCCCTTTTTTACTCTCCCACTCCCAATTTCTGTCTGTATCCAAATAAATCTAAAATAAAAAAATGGGGGGCTGGGTGGTGGCACACCTGGTTGAGTGTACATGTTACAATGCTCAAGGACTCAGGTTCGAGCCCCCACTCCCCACCTGCAGGGGGAAAGCTTTGCAAGTGGTGAAGTAGTGCTGCAAGTGTCTCTCTGTCTCTCCCCCTCTGTATCACTCCCTTCCCTCTCGATTTCTGGCTGTCCCTATCCAATAAATAAATAAAGATCATACAAAAAAATTTAAAAAATAAAATAAATAAAAACAGGACTTTTTGAGAGTGGTATGTAGCTGGTCTTCCAGGAGACCTAGTGGCATACAATGTAAAGATGTTTAGCGTCCTAGGAAGAACCTGGGGTTTGGACACTCATGCAGCTCAGCAAACTTCCACAAAATTCTCCAGCCCATCCTGGATTGGGTCAGATCTTTTAGATAGTATGAGAACATAACCAAAATTCAGAACTTGTTTAGGTGGGAAGTAACAAAAATAGGTTATGTAAAACAAAACAGACTGCCCATTTAGACACGGGCCTTAGCAGTTGTCAGGATCAGGGAACACAGGAGAGATGACCTGATACAAAACTCAGACAGACAGACATGCAGACACAATAATCACACTTTATACTGTATCTACCAATAGTAGACACAGTATAACAATTTACTATCCTGTTTACTAATTCAAAACCAGAGCAGCCTTTTAAAAAATTCAGTATCATCTTACTGGCCTTAAAAAGGAGCTCCAAGCACATGCACAACATGCATGAATCGTGAGGATACTGTGGTCAGCAAAATAAGTGCCAAAAAGGCACAAGAGGGCCAGCATTTTATGATCCTGACTGTCCGTCTCAAAATCTGATAACTCAGACAGTCAGTTACCAGGGACTGGAAGAAGCAGGGGTCTGGAGTTGCCATTGATGGGGATGGAGTTCCAGTTTTGCTGGATGAAAGTTCTTTTTTTCTTTTTTAAAGATATTATTTATTTATTTATTAATGAGAAAGATAGGAGGAGAGAGAAAGAACCAGACATCACTCTGGCACATGTGCTACTGGGGATCGAACTCAAGACCTCATGCTTGAGAATCCAAAGCTTTATCACTGCACCACCACCCGGACCACATGGATGAAAGTTCTGAAGGTGGGTTGCACAACAGTGAGAATCTACTTAACAATACTCAACTCCACTTAAAATGGTGGATTTTTGCTATTCATAGTTTATCATGACTACAAACAAACACAAATGTATAGCAACATACTAACTCCCTGATTCCTGATTTGACTTTCATGTAAAGTACCATAAAAGAAGTGTCTTAACTACTGGATGGTTTCACTCATGTGTGGAATTTAGAGAACTGAAAAAAAAAGAAGTAAATGGTCTCTATGTCCTATGGCAGTTATTGGGGGGGAGGGCACAAAGCTTGGGTGGTGGGTATGCTGTGGAATTATACCCTGTAACCTTATAATCTTGTAAACCACTATTAGGAAAATTTTAAAAAGACTTCAACAAAACCTAACACATTTAATACACCCCCCACAAATCTACTGTTACGTAACCTTCTGCCAGATGCCCAGAGTTAAAGGGGAGAGGGTGGAGGCACACCTGTGCTCCATGGCCTTGGACAGACCACCGCCTCTCCTGCCACGGGTCCCTTTAGCTTAGGAGGGGTAAGTAGATCTCGGCGCAACAGTAGCGCGTCTGACTCCAGTTTAGGAGAGGTATATGCCACCGCTTCTCAAGGAAAGGATGCATACTTGGATAAGTTAGCTCTGTGCACTAAAGAGTGAGTGACTGTGTCATACTACCTTATATATAAAAAAGGGAACTGACATGTTTTCTCAAATAAAGTCTATAGCCTAGAGACTTAAACAATTAACCAAAGAGACATGAAGTCAGATTTCAAGGTTGCAAAAGAAACAAAGTCACAAAATGTTGTCTGTTTAGAAAAACACAGGAATGGATGTATGCTTTAGTAAAAGCTCAGAAGTAGAAAGCAATCATTTTGAGAAGCTCCACCTTGGCTGAGATCTGATGGCTACAGCACCTGATCCCTGGGGCTTTGCAGCAGATTTTTCTCCAGTGTTCACACTTCCACTCCATCGATACGCTATGCTATTTTGGAAAAGGACTGGGGTCAGCTCGACAAGGGAGGACCATTTTCTGCCTTAGTCTCCTGGTCCATGGGAGAGAACCTGGGTTCTTTGGAAGTCTGAGATCTCCCTAATTTACCAGAGAATCCCGATCATCTGTGTACCCCTCGCCCAAGGGGAAAGGACCTCTCTCCCAAGTGAGGGCTCCAGGAGTATCCGCACCCCGGTCAGTACCACACTACATAGTAGTGTCACCACACCCCTCTTTCAGACAAAACAGGCTTGGTGGGGCTTTTAAAAGTCAACCCCCACCCTCACCCCACCCCCTTGTTCTAAAAGCTGTTAGTATGCCAGCTCATTTCTCTGGATACTAAGACAGATTCTCAGTCTAGCAGTTGGAATGGACCCTTAGGATCAAATCAGATATGCAATTCTAACTCTCTTGCTATGCATATTGTTGGAAAGACCAAGGGAAGGTTCCAAAGTCCTTAAAGAGTAAAATCAAACTCCTGGGTGGACTGAGAGGGAAGACTTGCCCTGAATTCATTCCTCTGTTTTGCAGTCCTACTTCTGACCTCCCTGAAACAGGACCACGGAAATTGATTATTATTAGCTTAGTCCTAAATCTCAAGCCTAGAAGAAACCACACGGAATGCTGCAACATCCATTGGAAGGAGCCAGTGGAAAATTCCTCACAGGAGAGCAGAATGCAAACCCAGCTGACAGGCATGCAGAGCTGGCCGCTGCACACAGCAGCTCCAGGCCGGGTGGGCGAGGCAGGCAGCACAGCATAATAGAGCAGAGCCGGAGCTCTCATGAGCTCTTACCCAGGGCGAGTCCCTCTCCTGTGGCCCCACAGTCCTAGCAGCCCACGGGCAGCAGCGTCAAAGCTCTGGGTGGAGGCTCTCAGCTTCAGAGGCCATGGTGGACAAGCACTGCCACCCCTTGGGTCCAGGCTCCTGGGAGTTCCCAAAGCTCCAGCTGGAGGGGGGGCTGAGGCAGGCTCGGCATGTGGGCCAGCACAGCGACAGGAGGCAGCGGCAGCCAGGGAGACAAAGCAGAGCAGAGATGCAGGTGGAAGGGAGCTGGTCCTGGCAGGGCAGGCTGACCGTTCTGGTGGGGCAGGCTGGTGTGGATGGGAGATGGCTGTGGAGCTGTCGCCTGGCTGACACTTGGCGTGTGTGCAGCTGGGTGCCTGGCAGGCTTCTTTCCATGAATGCAATTACAGCGCCCCTCCCACACCCCTCAGCTCCAGGGGGAGGGGATGCACCACCGCATTTGCTCACAGGCAGCTCTGGCTCTTTCCTCCCCCCTAAAGCAAAACCCTGTTGGAGCTTCAAGGGGGCGGTGTTAACCCTTCTGGAGATGTCTCTCTTCACTGAGAGGAGAAAAGGGAGGGCAGACAGGATCTGCAGAGGGCAGGCTTTGTGGTCACCCTCTGCACAGGTCACCTCCTCCCTCTGCACCCAGTCAGTAGGCTGTGAGGCTGAGCAGATAGCTCCCTCTGCTTCCTGTTCTTCCTGTTCTCTCCTCCATATGGGGTGCTCTGTCCTTTTCACCAGAGGGGATTTGCATCCGCTCACTCCATCCACGTGCTGGCCACTGTTGCCACACACCCGCCCTGGTTCGATTCTTCACCAGAGGCTGCAGCACACATCTCAGAACCTTCCGTGAGGGTGAGTAGGCAGGCTGATCTCGGGAACAGTGCAGTAAGATGGCTGGTGACAGGAAGCATCTCTGCAGTCTGAGCACTGTGACCCTCCACTTCTGAGGATGCCAAGACTGCCACCAGCAAGACATAAGATTTGGGACCCCAACCCCCAGACAGATACAAGGGCACAGGCTCCCAGTGAACCAGACAAGATAACTAGAAGCAGGTGTCTGTGACCATGCTAAGAAACAAAACACTTAGTTTGATCAATACGGAAGGAGACATAAGGCTTCGAAACTGAGTGCCATAAAAGCAAAGAGAAAAGTATAAGAGATAAATCACTATATAGGGCCAGTAGTTGGCTACCCACTTGGGAGGGAGTTAAGCTGAATGCCTACCTCACTTATATCAAGATAACTTTACCTCAGCCAAAGATGTGAACGTAAAAAACGAAAGCACACAAATTCTACAGTACAGCATGGGTTAGTGTGTCACAGTCTTGGAGAATCTGTTCAGTTTGCTACACTAAAATGAAAAGCTCTGAATGGAAAACAGAATTCTGGGGCACAGTAGGTGGGGTGACTAGTAGAGTGCACACTTCACCGTGCATGGGGGCCTGGCTTCGAGACTGCAGGCCTCACCTGTGGGAAGGAGGGAAGGAAAGCATCACTGTGGATGTCTCGCTTTTCTCTCTCCTCACCCGTGTCTCTGTTTCTAGTCAAAGAAACAAAGAAAAGAAGACCACCAGGAGCGGTGGAACGCCAGCGATAACCTTGGTGACAAACAAAATTCCTCTAAGCTAAAAGGTAAACCACTTGGACAACAAATTAGCAAAGCATACAACACATTGGCTGCTTTCTTTAATCCACAGAAGGAGCAGCATAGGGACGCGTGTGTGATACAAACATGAACACAACCAGCAAAGAACATAAAAGACAAATTATGAAGAAACATACATGGCCAAACACAAAAAGTTGCTTAAATTCTCTAAAATAAAAAAATAAAATAAAATAAAATAAAGCAAATCAGAATGGGAAAGCATTTCATTTTCCCCTCATCTAGGAGAAATGGAAATGTCTGAGGCTGTACCCAGTAGGGATGTGGAGGGGTCAGGCTTTCTCAGATGCTGTGGGTGGGTGTGAACTGGCACTGCATCTTGCAGGACCAAAACTTACAGTACACACACAGTCCAAGTCAGCAATTTCCCCTGAGAACTTACTCAATAGATATACTCCCTAACCTGCAAAAAAAAAAACAATGTACTTAAACCCTATTTAGTCATTAAAAACAAAGAGCTGATTTGTAAATGCTAATTTAGAAAGCCCTCTAACATGCGTGGAAAAAAATCTTGAGCCAGTTAAAGCTGTCAGCAGAGACTGTCTTCAGAGATGAGAAATTCAGGCTTCATTTTTTACCTCTCTAAGTCTTTTTTAAAGAAATATTTTCATTTATTTTATTTTAATGAGAAAGAGTAGATACAGAGGGAAAGATACTAAGATTGAAAGAGACTAGAACACTGCTTAGTTCTGGGTGATGGTGGTGCTGGGGATTGAACCTGGGGCCTCAGAGCCTCAGGCTTGAAAGGCTTTTGCAGAACCATTATATTGTCTCCCCAGCCCGCTCTCTAAGCCTTCAACTGAGAAAAGATACTCATGTTAAAATTTCTATTTAGAGGAAATAAGGAAATGTCACCAGCCATATTCTCCCCAGAACATCTGCTCAGATTGATGCCTGAGTATTTCTTTTGTGGAAGAAACACAGTTGAGTTTGTACCTGCAAAAGCCCTGTTTTAATTATAATTTTTATGTTATGACTTCATAACATAAAATTTATAATGTATGGAAGCTCACCTGAATTCTGTGTATCAGAAAAAAACACAAAGGAGAAGAGACAGCCAACACCAAAAGAAAAGAAAAGATTAAAAACAAACAAACAAACAAACAAAACCAGTCACTGATGCAGAAAACAGATTCACTGACAATTTTCAGGTCATAAGTTCTCTCCGGGGAGAGGAAGCAAGACCAGCAAAGAGCCAAGACATTTTCCTAAGAAATGAGAGTCAGTGCTGGCGCAAGCCCTGACCCAGCAGCAGGTCTGAGGGTGGCAGCACCTGATTTTTCTGTCTTTCCCTAATGTGTCACCTGGATACACAATTGCGCACAACACATAAGCACAAGAATCAATAGATGACAAGTCACACAGGAAGGCAAGATCGCTATGTCTCAACAGCAGTGTGGACAAACTTCCTCCATGGGGCAGCAGGCTCTCCCAGATAGGGCTGACCACACATCTCCCCACCCCCTTTCTTTTATTAATTGAACACTGATTTATACTATTATAAGATGGTTGAAATATAGTTTCATGCCTGTAAATACATGTGTGCGCAACTTGCCGCACCTACCACCGAAGTTCAGGCCAGGGCACTCTGTAGTTCCCTTACCCCCAAGGTTCCAAGACTGTGATGACTCTCATGTAGTGACTGTTCAGAACACAACATGGAAATCCCACAGGAACCCTGTAAACTGAAGCTCTTCAGAAGGTAAAGCAAAGAATGTAAGCAGTTGCAAGTCTCTGCCTAAAAGAGAAATCTCTGAATTGATGGCAAACACAAAGAAAAGCAGAGACAAGAACGAGGAACGGGAGAGAAGCAGGAGATAGGCACTCGAAACACCCCCCAAAGCTCCAGCGCCATCTTTGAAGTGACAATATGCCAAGGTGTACGAGGGTCAGTCAGCTCTCCACCACAACTCAGTTCCAATCTACCGTGTGGGGGGGATGGGGTGGGAGTGTGCACACCAAGCCGTAACAGGAATGCCTCCATTTCCCAGTCTTTGTCTCCTAGCTATATCTATGGCACCTGTCTGTCTGCACCTCCCATAACACCACAGGCTGACAGAAGGTTGAAAGTGCAAGTCAGTACCCACATGCCACCTTTTCTTCCTGCCGATGCTGCCTTCTCAGACAACCCCCCTCCTTCCTGTCCCCACACTCCCTCAACCGGAAGATGGGTCCTGAATGCCCACATCTGGCCCCGGGCTTTTGTGTTTTCTAACAGAGGAACTGCATGAGGCCAACTTGTTCCCAGAGGTGCAGGCCCAATCTGTTTTTTATCCACCATCTTCATTCAGCATATTTTCCTGTAGAAATACACATGTATTTCTTATACTATGTCCCAGAGACTGGGAGGCTGCTCAGTGGGTAAAGCACATTCCTTACCATGTGTAAGGTCCTCTAGGTACAACTGCAGGCATCGCATAGGACACCAGTAATGGTAGAGTAGTGCATTAGTAACTATCTCTCGTCCTTTCAAAAAATATAGAATAAAAATCTGGGGGTTATGTGGCTCAACAGTATGCACCTGTGTTTTCTCCCCAGCACTGCATTACAAATACTTTCACTTCCACTTGTACTTGAACTTGACAGTAGTCTCCCCATAGATTTTCATATTTGCTGAGAATGAACTCTGCACCAACTCTGCACAGAGGTGAGAGTCAATGAGAATAAATAATCTCTGAACACTAGGATCCCAAACTAAGCCAACTGGCCGTGTTCAACTCTATACACTTTCCCCTCTGTAATATTCAGCTTCACTTCTACTTGGAACTTACTGAGGAGCAGCAGCACGTGCCATCCTGGTCTTCAGCTGGCTCTGTTACACACACAGCCTCATAGATCAAGCCTCAGAGATAGGGCATGGGGACGAGAGAATTCCCCACATAGAGAAGGGACGCATTCTCGATGCAGTGCCAGAAGGAGGCAGAAGTGGCTGTTGCCTGATGACAGTGAGCACACATTGGGGTTGAGGCTTTACTTCCCACCCATAAGGGAGTTTCTTCTCTCTGGGTTCCATCCCAAAGAGAAGGTTCATGGACAATACAAGGAGGACTAAACATTGAAAAGTTAAGGGACCACTGCCATATCCTATCAGTGCTCACTTAGGCAAGTCTACCTAACCTGGCAGTAAGCTGCCTGAGCACCAGGTCAAGAGCAGCACTTGTAACTAAAGGATCATGATTTGAGTTGAGTGTAGCCAAAAAGGATCCCCTCCCGCTCTTCCTTCCATTTACTTATTTATTCATTTTGATCATCTCCAGGGTTTCACTGTTCAGACCTGACTTTTTCAGATAGAGGTGGAGAGGCAGAGAGAGAGAGAGAGGCCACAGCACTAAGGCTTCCTCCAATGACACAGGGATTGGGCTTGGATATGCGTCTTGCGCATGGCAAAACAGAGCATTATCCAAGTGAGTTATTTTGTCGGTCCTAGGACCTCACTTCTTTAAGAGTGTTCTCAAAACCTCCACTTACCTTTTGGTAGGCAAGCTCTCCAGGTAAAAACTCTGGGAGAACAGCTCTAAGACCATGGTGTCAGCAGATTTACACCCCCCCCATCACCACCACTGAATCTAGAGGTCACATGTCCCCTTCCCCTCCCCCTCTACCTGCATGTACTGTTGCTACACCTTGTGGCTAAAATTTAGGTATCTATTACAGCAGGGGTCAAAGGGCACCACTCCTCCCTCATGTCCCACACAGACAACAGAAGTAAACACTTTCCAAGGTAAGGATTAGGAGTGCCACCTTTTTTCTTTTTCTTTCTACCCCCCATAAGATTTATTTATTTATATTAGCAAGAGATACTCCAGTATAATTCAATGGCTTATGTGGTCTTGGGGATAGGACATGGGACTTCACAGTGCAAGCTGTGAGGTCTACCACTAAACTATCTCTCCAGTTTCTGATGGTCCTCCTTGAACGTTATGTTTCCAAATTTGATCTAGAATTTGGTCTCGAAAGCTCCTAAAATGTGCTCTCCCAGCATTGAGTCTAATCTACACATATTAAGTGGCTTGAGTTGAATTTCAAAAGTTCTAAGATGACCAATGCCTGACCCAGGCCTTTCTGAGCTAGGGTTGGAAGAAGACATCAAATAGTAGCTTCCTTGGAGTCTGAGGTCACACTGGAGACCAGAAGCAGGACAAGTGAGAAAGCAGCCTGGGAACCAGCAGTTCTCTCCAGGCCAGGCTTGAAACACTGTCCCAGCATCACTCAGCATCATCAGAAGTGGCCTCTCCTTTGGTTTCCAGTGTGGGCACAGGACTTGCATGCCTGAAGCCCCCCAGTTCAACCTGGCACCACATATCCCAGAGTGGCACTCTGGTTTCTCTCTCATGAGAATTTTTTTTAAATATTTATTTATTCCCTTTTGTGGCTCTTGTTGTTTTATTGTTGTAGTTATTTTTGTTGTTGTCGTTGTTGGATAGGACAGAGAGAAATGGAGAGAGGAAGGGGAAGACAGAAGGGGAGAGAAAGATAGACACCTGCAGACCTACTTCACCACTTGTGAAGCGACTCCCCTGCAGGTGGGGAGCCAGGGCTCGAACCAGGATCCTTACGCCAGTCCTTGCGTTTTGCGCCACCTGCACTTAACCCTCTCTCATAAGAATTTTTGTCTGTCTGTCTACCTGTGCCTCTCTCACTCTCTCTCTCCCCTCCCCACCCCACCCTCTCCATATACACAAACACCCCACATATGGAACAGAATGTCTTATAGTGAACCAGGTAAGGAAAAGCATTAAAAGGACCTCACATTGTTATACCTTTCATAAAATTCACTTCAAAATAGTATTTATTTCAAACATTCCTCTCAATCATTACCAACTACAAAAAGTGTATACTTTCTCTGCCTAGCGCTCTCTCTCTCTGTGTCTCTCTCTCGGCATGAACACTGCCATCTCAGAAGGCTTCACAACAAAATACACAGTCATCTCTAAGCTATGGTTCTTATAACACATGATGAGAGCCTGAGGTGCCATTCATAAGTAGAATCCTTAGAAACTAAAAGCCACTGAAGTTGTCATCCCTTTCCTCCTGCTCTGTTTGCTTTGTGGGAGTAGATATGTCCTAATGCTAGTCTTTCATTCTCTTCCTGAAACCAGAAGATGACCACGAAGCTAGAAGGTTCCCTTTGTTACATGCTACTTGACACAGGACACCATTTATCCTGAACCCCATTGCTGCTTCTAACCTGGCTTCCTCTCTCTATGCTTTAGTGTCCCACTCACTCTGGATAGACTGCATCTCCTGACCGGATGTCCCTTGGATCCAGGAAATATAAACACAATTGCCCAGCAAGGAGTGTTCCACCAAGAAGCAGCACAGAGGAAGTCTTTAATGAAAAGCCGACTAGAGGGTGAGACCTCTGTGGCTTAAAAGCACACGGAGTTGCTTCTCTCTCCCCTGCCTAACCCTAAGGCACTCTTCCGTCTCTCCTGGACTGGCGGCCCTCCTCAAGGCAGTACAAGCTGCCACAGGCTCTCACATGTCATCACAAAAGAAACACACTCCACACCCAGGCGGAAAGTGCACTCACCGTCCTCCTCTTCCATTTTGAGGACCATCTTTTCTGTCACCGTAGGACCCTAAGGTAACTAGTGCTGTTCTTCAGACAAATCAGATCAAAGTTTCCCTTCAGGGTGGGACGGGGTGGAGCCAGGAATACCTGTGGACTGTCTGACCCACAGGACAGCTCGGAGCTGCTTCCTGTACCCACGGAAATCCTGGCTGCGGTCCTGGGCCAATCAGCCTCCAGTGCAGGGCAACGTCACCCCAGTTCTTTGCCACCACCCAGTTCCTGAAGTCAAACTCAAGGAACTCCTTAGGAGTTAAGCACCTTCTTCCTGGAAGCAGCCCTAGAACTGCATGTATATCTTGTGTCTAAAGCCTTTCCTTAAAAAGTCAACCAAAGCCCAGGACAGTCTGCTGCCCTTTCTGTCCTCACTTTCCAAGTACTATCTCAGAATGGAATCACTCAGAATGTGGGTCCTCTCATAGTGAAATAATAGGGCATTTCCCAGGAGAATGACTCAAGAGACATGTCGCTATGAGGTCACAGGCTAAAAGCAGAAGGCAGATTTCAGACGCAAACAAAATTCAAGGGCAACACTCCTAATAAAGGTCCAGTTTTTGTCCCCATCCTATTTTCTAAAGTTTGTGCCAAAGTTCATTTTTTCCTACATACTCTAGCTATACTCATGACACACGCTCATGGGTGAAATCAGAGAACAGATATAAGGGAGAAGGGCAAAACCTTAATCTTAGGGCCCTCTGAAGCCACTAATGACATTTTGGAATACATTCTTCCAGATGTGTATTTGTATTTGTACTATATTCTAATTCTCTAGATAGGTAGATGTATTTTAAAGATATAGAATTACATATAGATAAAAATTGCTAAGTGTGTATAGAAACAAACATTGGACATTTGACATGGTTTTTATAACCAGCTATTTTTATTCACACAAACATGTGTCTGACTGTAAAAGGACATGTCCTATGTTCTGTCATTTGTGATGTCTCAATAGATATACTGTTAACCAATCCCCTGCCGCGAGACTGGGAAGTGGTTTCCATTATTCCGCTGACCTTAAGACCCACGCACACACAACCTGGCACACATCAGCCATGATTTCCTTAGCAAAAGCAAGAAGTAGAAGCAAAACAATGGCCTCTAGGAGCAGTGGATTCATAGAGCAGGTGCTGAGCCCCAATGATAACCCTGGAAGCAAAAAGAAAAAGAAAAAAGAAGATACAGCAGGACCATAGGGGGGAAATGGGCAAATATATATATATATAGAGAGAGAGGGAGAGAGAGAGAGGGAGAGAGAAATAATAGTCAGCTCACAAACTCGGATCTGTAATCTTGGGAGAACTGCTGCAGTTTCTCATGGAGAGGATGAGGAACACAGAACTCTTGGTGAAGTGAAAGGTATGAGATTATATACATTATCTTTAAATCATTAATAAAATAATAATTTAAAAAGGATGCTGAGACCCAGAGTCATCATCCACCTTGCCTGGGTCTGACACCTGGTACTTAAATTAGACTCTGACTGCAGAGCCCACCTCTGCTGGCTCCCCACTGGGTCCCACTCTCTTCTCTCTTCTCCCATAATTTCCATCGCTGCATGCGTGCCTCGCAGCAGGTGTAGGAGAGGCTTTGGTGGCTATAGCGTCCAGAACAGAGTAGAAGCCCTGCTTTCCCCTGTTCCAACGCCACTTGGTTAGGGGGCAAGTAGGAGCCAGAGGGAAGTGAAAGCAGGGAGACAGGATGAATGTTGCCGCCACCTCCCAGGTAAGAGACAGTGAAGGAGGAAATAATGAGGTCCAAGTAACTGTTATTTAATTTGAAGGCAAATCAAGGATCTGCCAGTGGGTTCCATGTGGGACGTGAAAGAAGCCAGGATTACCACTGTCTGAGTGGGTTGCTGTCCAGGCCACGGGAACCTCAATCCGCAGCCTCTGTGTGCTGGGCTCCCTGTGCTGGGCTCATTCCTGCTCTACCCTTTATCTCACACTCTCAGGAGGGACCCTAAGGGCCTCACACAGTCAACATCTGTTGGGGTGCCTGAGAGCACTGAGTGGCCTCAGAACAGATCTCTCTGTCTCAAACACCATAAACCACTAGCAGAAGAGCCACACTTTGAGTCGGGCGGTAGTGTAGCGGGTTAAGTGCACGTGGCGCAAAGCACAAGGACCGGCTGAAGGATCCCAGTTCGAGCCCCTGGCTCCCCACCTTTAGGGGAGTCCCTTCACAGGCAGTGAAGCAGGTCTGCAGGTGTCTATCTTTGTCTCCCCCTGTCTTCCCCTCCTCTCTCCATTTCTCTCTGTCCTATCCAACAACAATGACATCAATAATAACTACAATAATAAAATAAGGGCAACAAAAGAGAATAAATAAATAAATATTTTAGGGGCCAGGCGGTGGCGCACCTGGTTAAGCGCACACAGTACAGTGTGCAAGGACCCAGGTTCAAGCCCCTGGTCCCCACCTGCAGGGGGGAAGCTTCACGAGTGGTAAAGCAGGGCTGCAGGTGTCTCTCTCTTTCTCCATCTCTATCTTCCCTTCCCCTCAATTTCTCTCTGTCTCTATCCAATAATAAATAAATAAAGTTTTTTTTTTTAAAAAAAAAAAAGAGAGCCACACTTTAAAACAGACTGGCGAACCTGGCCTAATGTCTCATCAATAGTGAGCAATTTCTTTCTCGCAAAGCTGTGCAACAAATAACACTGTTTTCTAAAAAAGGAAACAGTGAAAGAGAGGCACGTCTTCGGTTTCTTAAAATAGAAGCTTAACTACTACGGTGCCAACTGTATGCTGAATCACTCATAAGGAAAGTGACTGCGTGACTTACCATCCAGGCTGGACCCACGCTGAGGCTGAGAATGGGCGCTGCTCATAGTCCTATCAGCTAACAGGCACCAACGGGGGCAGGTTTGGTAACCAAGACACACCATCACCCACTCCCCACAAGCACCATGATGGCCTCACTCGCAAATATACTCTGAAATAACTTTTTAGAAAAGCAACTCATAACAAAATCAGAAGTTATCTCGGCCTCTGAGTAGTGGTGCTGAATAACATGAACACCAATGGCTGCTCAGGCCCAGAGGAATCCTAAGCCAACACAGAGGAACAATATCGTGACAGCTGCTCAGGTTCAAAACAAGAGAGGAAGGTCTTTTGATGCAGCTGTTTAACTAATACATCTTATGTCCTCAGTTAATAAAATACCTGCTCTTTAACCTCAGTCTTGCCCGCTCTGGTTGATGGGTAAGTAATGGCATTAACATAGGACAGTCCAAAAAAAATAATGGAAGAAAATGTACAGGAAAATTCATGCATAATCTGGGGGCAGGGCCAGGCAGTGGCTTACCTGGTAGAGCACGCACATTACAGTCCACAAGAACCTGGGTTCAAACCCCTGTGTGTATGGGGCATGGGAGCTTTACAAGTGGTGAAGCAGTGCTGCCAGTCTCTCTCTCTCTCTCTCTCTTCCTTTTCTCTCTCAATTTCTCTATTAAAATAAATAAAATAGTACTCTGGGGAAGTTTTTGTTTTCACCAGAATCCCAAGGAGACAGAGATGTACTTAAATTGGGTGTGCTGAGACAGCCAAGAGACAATCTAGAGAATCTCTGGCAGAGTTTAGGAACACCAACAAGGCATGGAGAAACACTCAGAGCTGGCAGAAGATGGTACCCAAGAAGAGAGAAAGAACAAGGAGGAGGAGAGGAGGAGGAGAAGAAGGAGAAAAAGATGGAGGAGGAGGAGGTGGATGGATTTTTGGAGGAGGGATTACAGCCTTCAGCTTCCTGGCAAGGCACAAACATCTTGAGCCAATCTCCTCCTCCTTCCAATCTCCCCATCAGGTCCCTCCAGAACCTCAGGCGAGACAGCCTGTAGTCCCATGCAGGGCAGCCTCCAGCACACAGGACATAGAAGGACAGACTGCTCCAGGGGTACACATTGCCAAACAGTAGATGGCCGCTGTCCCCAGGAATCACTGCACTTCCAGTGGCTGTCCCTTGTCCCTGGCGTCTCGGTTCCTTCCTGGGGTATCCATATCCTCCTTCGAGGCGCTTTACTCTTCAGTTCATTTCTCACCATTTGGACTTGGCCTTTCTTCTTTAGCTAAAATACCATGCACCCATCATATACAAAGTGAGCAGTAACGCAAGATTAAAAACAGAAAATCAGCACTTCCGTCCAGCTGTGCCCCCAGTTGTGTTCTTGAGCAATTTCTCCTGCCAATTATCTTCCTATTTCTAGTTAACATGCTGATGCATTTGATCCTGATTTTACAGTTCTTAATACTAAGTGCCCGCCGCAGAGGAGGAAGACTCCCCTTGTCCTGCCCACACACAAGTGCTCACTCACAAGTTCAATATATATTTTTGCTTATCTCAGTGTAGCCAGTACTTCTATAAATATTGTTCATACCTCAGGTATATAATGCACCAGAAACCACTTGCGGGACAGGCATCAAGGTGTTCTGTTTGCTTAGTTCCCTCTGCCTGCTACTGATAAACTGTGAAATTCTGTCAAGAGTTTAACTCTCTACACACACCATCAGTCTGCTGAATTGGGAGGTAGCACCGTGAATAAAGTACTGCATTCTCAAACATGGAGTCCTGAGTTCAATCTCTAGCACCATATGTGCCAGAGAGACGACCTGGCTTATGTGCTAGCTAATAAACAAACAAACAAACAAATAAATAAATGGGGCCAGGCAGTGGTGCGCCAGGTTGAGCACATGATACCATGTGCAAGGGTTCAGGTTCAGACCCACAGACCCCCACCTACAAGCGGGGAAGCCTCACAAGTGGTGAAGCAGGTCTGCAGGCATTTCTCTTTCTCTCTCCCTATCTCTCCCTCCCTCCCAATTTCTCTGTATAAAAATTAATTAAACCGGGAGTCGGGCGGTAGCGCAGGGGTTAAGTGTAGGTGGTGCAAAGCGCAAAAACCTGTGTAAGGATCCTAGTTCGAGCCCCCGGCTCCCCATCTGCAGGGGAGTCGCTTCACAGGCGGTGAAGCAGGTCTGCAGGTGTCTGTCTTTCTCTCCCCCTCTCTGTCTTCCCCTCCTCTCTCCATTTCTCTCTGTCCTATCCAACAATGGCAACATCAACAACAACAATAATAACTACAACAATGAAACATCAAGGGCAACAAAAGGGAATAAATAAATTTTTTTTATTTTATATTTATTTATTTATTCCCTTTTGTTGCCCTTGTTGTTTTATTGTTGTAGTTACTGATGTCATCGTTGTTGGATAGGACAGAGAGAAATGGAGAGAGGAGGGGAAGACAGAGAGGGGGAGAGAAAGAGAGACACCTGCAGACCTGCTTCACCGCCTGTGAAGCGACTCCCCTGCAGGTGGGGAGCCAGGGCTCGAACCGGGATCCTTATGCCAGTCCTTGTGCTTTGTGCCACCTGCACTTAACCCGCTGAGCTACAGCCCGACTCCCTAAATAAATATTTTTAAAAAATTGAATTAAACCCCACCTGCAAGGAAGTCGCTTCACAGGCAGTGAAGCAGGTCTGCAGGTGTCCATCTTCTCTCCGTCTGTCTTCCCCTCCTCTCTCCATTTCTCTCTGTCCTATCCAACAACAATAACTACAACAATAATAAAACAAGGGAAACAAAAGGGAAAATAAATAATAAAAATTTTTAATTAAAAATAAAATCTTTTTATAAAACCACCAACAAGATGCCAGGTGGTGACGCACCCAGTTGAGCACACATTTTACAGTGTACAAGGACCTGGGTTTGAGTCCCCAATCCCCACCTGCAGGGGGAGAGCTTTGTGGGAGAGCTTTGCAAGTGGTGAAGCAGTGCTGCAGGTGTCGCTCTTTCTCTCTCTCTCTCCCTCCCTATCTCCCCCCTACCCTCTCAATTTCTGGTTGTCTCTATCCAATAAATAAAGATAATAATAATAAACGAAAAAAAGCACCAATATAAACGAAAGTAGGGGGTACTCTATTGCCTGCAGTGGTCCTCCTACCCCATGCTAGTGCTCTCAAACCAGCATATTAACCATCCGCTCCATCCCTTCCCAAGGTGCTGCTTCTGTATCTTTCCTCTCCTGGATCACCTGCTCCTTATGGTGAAGCACAACCTCTAATGACCAGTAGTAAAGGGACATGGAGGGGTGGATTGTCACTGCTATTGCTGTGAATTTTATCTGCCTGAAAATGCCATGATTCTTTTCTCATTGGTTGATTTTTGGCTGGGTAAAAAAATCCTAAGTAGAGGCCACTCTTACCCGGAATGACGATGGCACCTCATTTTCTGTTCTCAGATTACTTTAGTTTGCTCTTGAACTTTTATTAATGACAATAGGGTGGGGATCAGAGCATCACTCTGGCAATGCTGGGGACTGAACTCAGGATCTCATGCTTCACAGTTCAGTGCTTTGGCCACTGCACAACCTCACGGGCTGCTAATAGATCGTTTGACCAGAACACTGTTCAGTTTGGGCTTATCGTGATGGTATCAGGGATTGAATCTGAGACCTCTGAGCCTCAGGCCAGAAAATCTATCATGCTACTGTCTCCCTGGCCCCACACAACTGTTCATTTAGTTGCTACTTGGATTCCCAGTGTTCTTCACGTGACTTTGCCCTCTTAGAATGCTCTTAAGGTCCTACTTAAAAGTCTGGAATCTTCCCTCTAGACTTGCAATTGCTGTGCATCACACTAAGGAGTCTATGTGTGGAGTGCTCTTTCATATGTTATGCTAGCCCTAGGGAGATCCCTGATCTGAAGGCTACTATCTTTCATAATTTCCTCTTTTATGTCTAATTTTTAGAATTTAGACATTGGTTCGAGCCCCCAGCTCCCCACCTGCAGGGGAGTCGCTTCACAGGCGGTGAAGCAGGTCTGCAAGTGTCTATCTTTCTCTCCCCTTCTCTGTCTTCCCCTCCTCTCTCCATTTCTCTCTGTCCTATCCAACGACGACGACATCAAAACAACAATAAAGAACAACAAGGGCAACAAAAGGGCAAATAAACAAACACATATATACATATATATATATATATATATAAAAGAATCAGACATTGTGCCTCCACTATGGACGGATCCTCTCAGGTTTCTTATTTTCCCACACTTACTTTTCATTCCTTTCTGAAAAATGCTTTCCCTGTGCTGAACTAAATATATGTATGCCGCTGTCAAAACCTGCATACTGAAACCCTAAATTACCATGTGCAAGGACCCAAGTTTAAGCACCCACTCCCCAACCTCAGGGGGCTTCGGAAATGATGAAGCAGGTCTGCAGGTGTCTCTCTTTCGCTCTATCTCCCCCACCCCTCTCAATTTCTCTTTATCCTGTCAAAGAAAACAGAAAGGACAAAAAGGAGGGAAAGGGGTGAGAATGTCCATTGAAAGTGGTGGATTCGAATCAGACGCCGAGCCCCAGCGGTGACCCTGATGGCACAGAGAGAGGCACGCAGGCGCGGCCTGGGAGGTGGCACACTGATGCTCTCATTCTCTCTGCTTCTCTCTCTCTCTCTTGCTAGTAAATAAGTACATTTTTTAAAAATTTTATTTTATTATATTCATTCCCTTTTGTTGCCCTTGTTTTATTGTTATAGTAATTATTTTTTATGTCGTTGGTGTTGGATAGGACAGAGAGAAATGGAGAGAGGAGGGGAAGACAGAGAGAGAGGGGGAGAGCAAGATAGACACCCACAGACCTGCTTCACCGCCTGTGAAGTGACTTCCCTGCAGGTGGGGAGCCGGGGGCTCGAACCCGGATCCTTAGGCCGGTCCTTGTGCTTTGTGCCACGTGCACTTAACCCGCTGCGCTACAGCCCGACTCCCAATAAATACATTTTTTTAAGTGTTTCTTTTTTCCTCCAGAGTTATTGTTGGGGCTTGCTGCTCCTGGAGGCCATTTTTCCCATTTTTGTTGCCCTTGTTGTTTTATTGTTGTTGTTACTGATGTCATCGTTGTTGGATAGGACAGAGAGAAATGGAGAGAGGAGGGGAAGACAGAGAGGGGGAGAGAAAGACAGACACCTGCAGACCTGCTTCATCGCCTGTAAGGCGACCCCCCTGCAGGTGGGGAGCCGGGGGCTGGAACCAGGATCCTTCCACTGATCCTTGCACTTCGTGCCATTTGCACTTAACCCGCTGTGCTACCATCCAGCCCCCCTAACGTGTTTTTTTTAAGAGGCTGGAGCTGCCCAGGAGGTGGCACAGTGAATGACATGTTTGACTCAAAAACATGAGTTTCCCAAGTGTGATCCCCAGTCTTGTGCTAGAATGTAGTCTCTGTTCTTTTCCTGCATAAATAAATTCTTTCTTTTTTCTTTTCCCTTCTTCTTCTCCTCCTTTTTTTCAGTATTTATTTATTTATTCCTTTCTGTTGCCCTTGGTTTTTTATTGTTGTTGTTATTGTTGGATAGGACAGAGAGAAATGGAGAGAAGAGGGGAGGACAGAGAGGGGGAGAGAAAGACAGACACCTGCAGACCTGCTTCACCACCTGTGAAGCGACTCCCCTGCAGGTGGGGAGCCGGGGGCTTGAACTGGGAACTTTTATGCCAGTACTTGTGCTTTATACCACCTGTGCTTAACCCACTGAGCCACCGCCTGACTCCCCTTCTTCTTTTTAACCAGAACACTGCTCAGCTTTGGTTTGTGGTGCTGGAGACTGAACCTAGGACTTTGGAGCATCAGGCATGAATGTCTTTTTTTTTTTTTTTTTAATGTCAGAATAATTTTTTAAAATGAAGAGGCTGGAGAACCAGCTTGATCTCTTTCTCCAAGTGAGGGCATAAGAAGATAGCTCTCTATCTACCAGAAAAAGAACTCTCACCAAGAGCTGAACCACACTTTCACACTGCTCTCAAACTTCTAGCTTCTGGAACACATAAAATAAAAAAGCCATTTGTCTATTTCACTCTGTGACAGCAGCTTGAGGGCTAACACAGTGCTTCCGTGTACCTTCCAATTTTTCTACTGAATATATTACTTCTGCTGTTTTTGTTTTAATTGAAAAAGCTCACTCTTATCTCTGAATAAACTAACCTGATAGTAGTTAGTACAGTCATTTTTTTTTTTTTTTGCCTCCAGGGTTATTGCCGGGGCTCGGTGCCTGCACCACGAATTCACTGCTCCTGGAGGCCATTTTTCCCCCTTTTTTGTTACCCCGGTTGTTCCATCATTGTTGTAGTTATTATTATCATTGTTATTGATGTCGCTGTTGTTGGATAGGACAGAGAGAAATGGAGAAAGGAGGGGAAGACAGAGAGGGGGGAGAGAAAGACAGACACCAGCAGACCTGCTTCACCCTACAGTTGGGGAAACGGGGGCTCCAACCGGGATCCTTACACCGGTCCTTGTGCTTTGCACCACGTGCGTTTAATCCACTGCGCTACCGCCCTACCCCCTAGTACAGTCATTTTAAGTGTCGCTTAACAAAAGTCCAAACTGCTGGATGTGATTAGTTCACCCTGTGCTGCCCTCTTCTGGCAGATGATGGAAAGAAATGTAAAAGGTCCCCCAACTCCTTCTGATTAAGTATTTGTTTATATTAACATTGTATACTGTGGCTAAGTTACGGGAACAGTATGGCCAATACGAGTTCATAACCCAGAAGACACACACAAATAAAAAGCACAATTAGCAAGTTAACCAGGGGGGCTAGAAGATTTAGACTTCAGGGAAAAGAGGCAGGTGACTGAAGTGTTTAATGTGGAGATCAAAAACATCACCGAGAAGCCAGCGCTGTGTGACTTCTCCCCCAAATAAAAATACATAAAACAACCACATGTGTAGACTTTCCTTTACTAAGATCCACAGCCGAAAAGATTTGCATCCGTATTCTTCTCTGAACCTCCTCTTTCTTATTCCTGCCATGCAGGCTAATAGAATTAACTGTAAGATTTGATGACCAGGGTCCTTTCACCATGACAAGGCTAGAGCTCAGGGGGTCAGAGGGACTGTGGCTGAGCTTCTGACTTCCTGTGTCTCCTCAGGAAAAACTCTCACCACCTGGTAACCTGAAAGGCTGACTCTTAAGCCTGAAAGAGTCGAGCAGCTGGAACGCCTGTGCTGGCACTTTCTAGGTGGCATTCACATATACACACACTACTCATTCTTCCAAAGTACATGCTGCTGGGGGTGCAGGGGGGTGGCGACATGCCTGTGGAGTGCGCACTCTGAGGACCCAGGTTCAAGCCCCTTAGTCCCCATCTGCAAGAGGAAAGCTTCATGAATCAGAGCAGTACTGCAGGTGTCTCTCCTCTCTTTATTCTATATCAAAAAAAAAAAAAGGTGGGGGGGAGCCGTTGGCACAGCAGGTTAAGCGCACATGGCGCAAAGTACAAGGACCAGCTCTAGGATCCCAGTTCGAGCCCCTGGCTCCCCACCTGCAAGGGGGTTGCTTTGCAAACAGTGTAGCAGGTCTGCAGGTGTCTATCTTTCTCTCCCCCTGTCTTCCCCCCATCCATTTCTCTCTGTCCTATCCAACAATGACAACACTAATAACAACAATAACAATAACTACAACAATAAAACAACAAGGGCAACAAAAGGGAATAAATAAATATATTTTTTTAAGTTCTCTCCAAATTGGGGTGGGGGAAGTACCTTTTGAGTCCATTCAAAAGATCTGATTTAAAAAAAATAATGTGAGTCCACTATGTGTTCAGTTTATAAGCCTGTTCAGTTGTGTTTGTCACCCTGTTAGCTGGGGGTTGGGGCTCCAAAGATGAAGGAAACATAGTCTCCCTAGAAACTGAAGGGAGTCCCAGAGCCCTTGGGAGGGCAGGTGCCAGAAAATCAAACACTGCATGATATGCTGAGGACCAGTTAATAAAAACCTTAATGAATGCCAAAGGACAGTCTGGAAAAGGTAGGGACAGTGCAGCAGGCAGTCAGGAAGAGTGGTTTCTAAGAAAATCCGCAGTCTGAAGACATTATCTGACATCTAGGAGAAATTCAAATCCCCCCATCTCCTCGGCCTTCCTCTGTAACGAGGACCTCAGAGGCAGTAGAGAACAAGCTCTGGGAGAGGAAGCATTGTACGGAGGCGGAGAAGTGTTTTCAGACAGGACTTTCCAGAACAGGGGCCCTTCTCAACTCCATGCCTTCTACTCCTTAGTCCCCAGACAAACACCCACTCATATAATAACATTTCTTCCTTACAAGAACCTGGCCTCTTGACAGAGGACCTAGTGAGGGTTGCATTGTTATGTGGAAAACTGAGAAATGTTATGCAAGTACAAACTATTGTATTTACTGTCGGCTGTAAAACATTAATCCCCCAATAAAGAGAGAGAAAGAAAGAAGAATCTGGCCTCCAACCTAGCTTTCCTCTCCTAAACAGATCCTCTGACCAGTTATCCACTCCTTTTTATGTCTTCATTATTTAGTGATAGAGAATCAGAGCTTAAGGGATTGAACCCAGAAACTCAGACTTCATGCATCCAAGTTTGGTGTGCAGCTGTTGCGCTACCACGCAGACCTTTCAATTCTTTGACCCAAAGTCACAGAACAAACAATGTGCTGGCTGAGCTACACATTCTCTTCTTACTCAGAACACCTAACTGAAAAAAAAAAAAAAAGCTTGCATGAGAAAGAGATCTAGACAATTCAGACTCAAAGAGGAACAGGGGGGCAAAAAAGCATTAAGATTGGGAAGAGGGGGCTGGGCGGTAGTGCAGCAGGTTAAGGGCGCAAAGCGCAAGGACCACTGTAGGGAACTCGGTTTGAGCCTCAGGTTCCCCACCTGCAGGGGTGTCGTTTCACAAGCGGTGAAGCAGGTCTGTAGGTGTCTGTTTTCCTCTCCCCCTCCTCTCTCCATTTCTCTCCATCCTATCCAACAACAATGATAAATAACAAGGGCAACAAAAGGGGTAAAAAATGGCCTCCAGGAGCAGTGTATTCGCAGTGTAGGCACCGAGCCCCAGCAATAACCTTGGAGGCAAAAAAAAAAAAAAAAAAAAAGATTGGGAAGAATATGTGTGTGGGAGGGGGCAGTACTGAGTACTGACTGTCCACAGATCAGAAAGGAAAACCATCAAAGGCACTGCACTGCCACACACAGACTCAGGTGGGAGGTACTATATCAGTGGGGAAAATCTTCAGTGCAGTGGTTTCTCCCTCTCTGAAACAGAGCAAAAAAGAGCTAAACACTTCTTAGGGAGAAAATCCTGAAGATACCAATGGGCTATTTTTTTTCTTGCCTCCAGGGTTACTGCTGGGGCTCGGTGCCTGCACCATGAATCCACTGCTCCTGGAGGCCTTTCTCCCCCTTTTGTTGCCCTTGTTTTTATCGTTGTTGTGTTTATTATTATTGTTGTTATTAATGTTGTTGTTGGATAAGACAGAGAAATGGAGAGAGGAGGGGAACACAGAGAGGGGGAGAGAAAGACAGACACCTGCTTACCTGCTTCACCACTTGTGAAGCGACCCCTCTGCAGGTGGGGAGCCAGGGGTTCAAACCGGGATCCTTATGCCCAGTCCTTGCGCTTCGCGCCACATGTTCTTAACCCACTGCGCTGCCGGCCGATCCCCACCAGTGGGCTATTTTTATCTCCACTGCAGGTCTGTCTCTTTCCCTGTGTCTATCTAAACGAAAAAAGTGGCCCAGAGATTTCCATTAAGATAAATAAACAAATGGGAAAGCTCTAAAGACAAATTGTTAGAATCATTAGAGTTCAACAGGGCTGCTGGTCACAAAAAACAATGCAGAGGGAATCGGGCGGTAGGGAAGCGGATTAAGCGCACATGGCACAAAGGGCAAGGACCAGCAAAAGAATCTATGTTCAAGCCCCCGGCTCCCCACCTGCAGGGGAGTCACATCACAGGCGGTGAAGCAGGTCTGCAGGTGTCTGTCTTCCTCTCTCTCTCTCTCTGTCTTCACCTCCTCTCTCCATTTCTCTCTGTCCTATCCAACAAGGATGACATCAATAACAACAATAATAACTACAACAACAATAAAAAGACAACAAGAGCAACAAAAGGGAAAAATTAAAAAAAAATTTTTTTAATTAAAAAAAATTTAAAAACAAAAATCAATACAGAAAGAACTGATGTATTTTGATATATTAGCATCCAATATGAAAGGGCCCAGTGACAGACCTATCAACAATCTGTAAGAGTTTTATGCAAAAAAAAAAAACTTAAAATTTTATTGAACTACTTTAAAGAAGACACACACACACACACACACACACACATATATATATATATGGAGAAATAAATTACACAATTCTACTTGTGATTCAGTACTTCAAAAATATTAGGTACCCTCCCCCCCCCAGATGATCTGCACATTTAATGCCAATGCAAATCCCAACACTAGCTGGTTTTTACTTGTTTGGAGGATCATAAAATAACGTGGTGTTGGCATGGGACAGAAATAGACTCACACAAACACCTGACACAGGACAGACTGGCAATAGTGTGCGGGGCAGTGGTGGGGTGCAGACAGAAATTTCCTTAAATCTTCTGAGAATCCATCCTTCTAGTGAATACCAGGAAATGTGTATGTTTACAGCAAAACTCCAAAGTGGAAACCACCTAAATACCCATCAAAAATGGAAGAGAGGGAGTCGGGCTGTAGCACAGCGGGTTAAGCGCAGGTGGCACAAAGCACACGGACCGGCGTAAGGATCCTGGTTCGAACCCCGGCTCCCCACCTGCAGGGGAGTCGCTTCATAGGTGGTGAAGCAGGTCTGCAGATGTCTATCTTTCTCTCCCCTTCTCTGTCTTCCCCTCCTCTCTCCATTTCTCTCTGTCCTATCCAACAACGACAACAACAATAATAACTACAACAATAAAACAACAAGGGCAACAAAAGGGAATAAATAAAATAAATATTAAAAAAAAAAGTGGAAGAGAGTTTTTTTTTCTTTTTTTGAGAGGGAGAGAGAGAAACCATACCTCCAGAGTTTCTCTTCAGTGCAGTGGGGGCAGGATTGAGGCAAACTGGTCCAGATATTTTAGTATTTTGTTTGCTTTTAAGTTACCAACTCTGGCTTATGGTGGTACTGGGGATTGAACCTGAGACCCTGGAGCCCAACCACTATGCTATCTCCCCCAGCTCCAGTTTTTGTTTTTTTAATTTAACTGTGGTATATTCAACAAATGAATGAATATATTATGACTAAGACAACATGGAAATTTCATGGACACAAAGCTAAGTTAAAAAAAAAAGTCTTCATGATTAGAAAGGGGAAATTATTAGAAGGTTTTTAATACCAAATCTTTAAAAAAAAAAAAAGGAGTTTTTAAATTGCACACTCAAACCACAGACAGCCCACAGTACCCTCTCCAAGGATACTTCTGAAGAATGAGCAATGTAAATCTGCTTTTAAGGAAAACGAAACTAGGAGAGATGGGGGTGAGGCAGAGGAGCACTAACAGAGAGACAGCACCAGAGAGACTACAACAAAGTCAAAACAAATGTCACACAGCAGATCCAGGAGCAGAAAAATAATGGCACATTTGGGGTGCACAGCTGTTTAAGCAGATGGAAAACAAGCAGACAAGCAAGGGCAGGGACAGAATCACTTAGAACACAAGGGACGCTTCAAAGAAAACCAGGCAAATGACAAATTGAGGTAATTACATGCTCCAGGCCAAACAAAGACTTGAGCCAGATGGACAGCGAGGGTGGGGCTGGAGGGTGCAGGAATAGTGTTAGGAAGATAGTGAAAGGAGACAGATGCATACTCCAGATGTTGGGAACTGCACAATTTACACAGGAAAAGAAATGTATGCAGGTCTGTGCATACTGTTGTCAGGATCAGGTCCAAACCAGTCAGACCACTTAAGAATGCCATGAGACTCAGCAGGTAACTAGAGACCACCTGTTCAGTTTCACCAGTGCCAGGGGAGCCAATCAGAAACGAAAGTCAATGGTTACAACTTGACCAATCACAAATGGCACAGGGATCAGAATAAAGAAGACCATAAAATCCCAAAGGTGTCTGAACCTCCCTCCACTGCCTTTTTTGGGAACTGGAGGACAGGGGGAGGAGGAGGTGTACTATTTCCTATTATCTACCCTTTCTAAAATTTAATTTTATTTATATTTCTAATATTTTTTTCTTGACACACTAATGAGTCCTGTACTCACTGGCTGTTCCCATGTTTGATTAAACCCTTTCTTTTTTTTTTAAATTTCTTTATTGAGGAATTAATGTTTTACATTTGACAATAAATACATACATAACATTTCCTAGTTTTCCATATAACAATACAACCCCCACTAGGTCCTCTGTCATCCTTCTTGAATCTGTATTCACCCCACCCAGCCACCCCAGAGTCTTTTACTTTGGTGCAATACACCAATTCCAGTTCAGGTTCTACTTGTGTTTTCTCTTCTGATCTTGTTTTTCAACTTCTGCTGATTAAACCCTTTCTAACATGAGTAAGAACCTGGAGGTCCAAAGTAGGTAGTGAAGTACCAGGGAACACAAGGGCCTGGGTCTGTGTAACTAAGTGGGTGGTGGTTGTAGTGTAGTACATCCCTTGGGAGAGGTGTGAAGTTGTTTTCCTAAAACTTGTAAACTGCTGTAAAGCAAAGTATCTTGATTTTTAAATAGCCAGGTTTAGAAGAGCGGTTGGTCAACAGAAGTCAACAGATCATGTCTGAACTGGTAGTCAAATGGCTGGAGAGGTGTGGCTTAGCAGGTAGAATGCAGAACTTCAACAATCTAGAAGCAGTAAAAGGATACGATCTGAAATGTTCAGATAAAGCCATGTGACAAACAGCTAAGACCTTGCAAAATAGTTGCCTCTAGGGAACATAGGGCAGGGGGTTTGTTCTTTGCCCATATAATCCTGTATTTCTATATAATTTTCTTTTCTCCAAGATAGCAAGGGTTTATTTACATTTGCTACTTAAAGGACATGTTTGCGCAGAAATTTTTAAATGAGGCTAAAATCAACACAAAGTTTCTAAGTACAGAAGAGCAAATGGGAATAGCGTTGGCTGTACTGAGTTTCACTATGAGCATAAAGATTTGATAATATTTGAAAAATTCCTTGAACCTGAAAAATGGTATAAGCATGGTCAATTTCCTCCAGGCAAATTTTTGAAAATTCTGGGGGTAGATTGTATTATGGTTATGCAAAGAGTCTCTCATGCTTGAGGCTCCAAAGTCCCAGGTTCAATCCCCTGCACCACCATAAGCCAGAGCTAAGCATCGCTCTGGTAAAAAAAAAAAAAAGAGCATAAGGATCCCGGTTCAACCCCCCCCACCCCCCCCCCCTCCCCACCTGCAGGGGAGTCGCTTTGCAGGTGGTGAAGCAGGTCTGCAGGTGTCTATCTTTCTCTCCCCTTCTCTGCCTTTCCCTCCTCTCTCCATTTCTCTCTGTCCTATCCAACAATGATGACAACAACAACAGCAATAATAACTACAACAAAAAAAAACAGCAAGGGCAACAAAAAGGAAAATAAATAAATATAAAAAATAATAAAAAGAGAAAGATTTTTTGAAAAGTCAAATGTAATTCACAAACCAAAGAATCCACTCTTTTGAAGTATACAGCATAGTATACTGTATTACCTAGTATACTGGACTTTTAGTATATTCACAAAACTGGGTAACTATCATTACCTCATAATCCTGGGATGCTGCTGCCACCTCAGAAAATTCCACACACATCAGCAGACACTCACTGCTACCCAGACCCTTGTCTCCAGAAACCATGAATCCACTATGGGTCCGTGGATTTGTCTGTGTACATAGCATGGTCCCCTGTGCAAACCTCTTTCATTGGGCACAATGGCATAAAGATTCAGTCAGGCCATAGTTACTCTTTCTGTACATCATTTTCTTTCTTTTTTTAAGTAATTTGTTCTATTTTATTTTATTTTATTTTATTTTTTGCCTCCAGGGTTATTGCTCAGTGCCTGCACTACGAACCCACTGCTCCTGGAGGCCATTTTTCCCATTTTGTTGCCCTTGTTGTTGTTATTGTTGTCATTGCTGTTGTTGTTCAGTAGGACAGAGAGAAATTGAGAGAGAAGGGGAAGACAGAGAGGAAGAGAAAGACAGACACCTGCAGACCTGTTTAACTGCCCATGAAGCAACCCCCCATGCAGTTGGGGAGCCGGAGGCTCCAACCAGGATCCTTGAGCCGGTCCTTGAGCTTCATGTCACGTGCGCTTAATCCACTGTGGTACCACCCACCCCCTTTTATTTTATTTTTTATTTGATAGGACAGAGAGAAACTGAGAGGAAAGGGGGAGACAGAGAGGAAGAGGAGGAGAGACACCCGCAGCCCTGCTCCAACACTAGTGATGCTTCCTTCCTGCAGGTGGGTACTGGGGGCTTGAACCCAGGTCCTTGCGTATGGTAACATTTGTGCTCAACTGGGGTTTCACCACTTACCCCACTGTACTTCATTTCATGTTCAGATAACATTCCAACTGGGGGGTTAGACCTCATTTTTCTCACCTAGTTGTTAACCTGTGAATATTTCCCCCCAGTTCTCAGTTGTTGTGATAGGTACTATCATTAAGCATTCATATACATTTTATGTGATATATGGACTTTTAAACAAATAAAGATGGAAGTACCTTATGACCCAGCAATACCACTCTGGGGCATTTGTCCAAAGGACACTCAAACACTAATTCAAAGGGACATATGCACCCCTCTGTTCATAGCTGCATTATTCACAAGAGCCAAAGAGTAGAAGCAGCCTAAATGCCCATCAACAGATGACTGGCTAAAGAAGTTATGACATATATATTCCACGGAGTATTATTCTGTGATCAAAAAAGATGATACTGTGTCCTTTGAGAAAAAAAAATGGGTAGAACTGGAGGTGCTCATGTCTTGCGATATAACTAAGGAGATAAAAGATAATTACGGGATGGTTTCACTCATATGTGAAATCTAAAGACCTGACACCTTATGAACTTGCAAAAAAAAAAAAAAAAACCAGAAAGAGGAACAAGCAGATTGTTTCTAAGGTTTGTGAGAAGCACAGTAGAGGTGGGAGGGTGGAGACAGCGAACTCTGGTGGTGGTGGGTGTGGTATGGTGTAATCTTAATCTAAAATCATAAAACCCACTATTAGTCACATATTAAAAAAGGAGGGAAAAAAACACAAACTGTGTATCAGTGTGATAAAAGTAAACTTGGAAGTGCTTTCTATCGGGTTCCTACCTATTTCTCAATATCCATCTCTAGAGCCCTGTGCCTGAGCTGCGTGTGGTATCACCCACTGTTCCTCATACACAATAAACAGTGTGCTGACCCAGACTCCTGGCTCCACCTCTATATGTTTTATGGCTCTATGAACTAAGCTTCCCATCCGCAAACAGCAAGTGTCTGTTGAACCAGCTCAATGTGCTTTTACAATCATAGGACAATCATGTTCAGTATTTCACCAGCTCAGTGTAAATACTCATCATCCCCACTGTACGATGAATGGGTGGCCTCAACACAGTCCAGGGTCAAGAAGAAATTGTTTACAGATCAAGCATGCCTAAGCTGTTGTAGGGAACAATGACAACTAAGCTATCTGGAATTCTTCTATAACTACCTGAAAGTCGTGTACTACAGCACCAGCCATTTATGGTAAATTCAACTGAAATTTCTAGAAATGCTTGTTGTTGTTTTTTTTACTTTTACCACTTGGGAGGAATTAATGTGGAGATGACTAAACTAACTCACTGGGCTTCCTGTGCACTTTTAAACAATTCAATTAGTAATTTTTAGAAAAAGTGTCCAGCCTTTATTTAGTCTGAAAACAGCTGATGTCATGGTGTGAAGCCCAGCATTTACAAAAGCAAAGCTCTCTGACCACAACTGTGAGTGAGCACATACAGGTGGGGCGGAGATGCCTTCCTCGATCTGGAATTCACACTGATACGGAAGCCCTGCTCCACCTCCCTACATCTCTGCTCCTCTTCTGTGTCACTGATTATACCTCAGTCCTTTCTTTATAAAACCACAAGACCAGCGTTACAAAATCGTGCACCCCACCCATCCTTTCACTCAGCTGACAAAGAACAAAACAGCACCAGGCAGATGAGATGGCCCTAGAGACAGTCTCACGTGACGGGATGTGGAAGGGCCATGCCATGTTAAGTCACTCTGTTGCAAGCAGAACAAGGTAGACAGACCTGCTGCAGAAGTCTGTCAGTCAGAACTCCAGAAAGCTGGATGTGAGGGCGATCTGGCTGTGACATCTGTCACCCCAGTGATTGCCAGGGCTGAACCCCAGACAGCACAAGCGCCTTCATTTCTTTTACTGATTTTAGAACAAACTAGCCAGAAACCATTGTTCTGTCTAAACTCCTATTTTAGGAGGTAGGTGGTTGCAGTAAAATGTAACACAAAAAAAGAAAACTCGAACAATCTATTTGTAAAAGAGCATTTCTCCAAGATTTTCTTCAAGTTCTCACTTAAAACTTCTGCCCCCCCCCACACTCCCCAAAGGTGCCCCCAAACCATTCCTGGTCTCAAAAATAGTCTTACTGGATTTAAAAGCAGTTCTCAGTTTGTAGAAGCTACTATTACCTACCCCCACCCACCCAAGAAAAATATCAAATGCTCTTACAGAGATCCTGAATATTTACTTCACCAAGCATTTCTCAGCCTGCCCCTCCAGGCCTGTCTATCTGCAGGATCAGTTAACCTAGCACCACACTGTCTCCCAGGTGCCTGGAAAGGGGCACTGAGAAGTGCCTACCCTTGTGCCTACCCTGAGGCTAATGTGGTGATCCAGCAATGTGTGGGCTCCCCTCAGATATAAGAAAGACAGACCACTATGGAATATAGTGAGTAGATACAGAGGCTGTGGAGCGGGAGAGAAAGGGAGAAGTCACGATTTCCAAACATGTCATCTGCACAGCCACATGGACGGATGTGCTGTTCCCGGGCATGAGGAAAGCTGAGACGCCTGTGGCGCCATGCTGAGTGTGAGCCTTCTTTCGACATCCCACAGGGAAGGGGATGACACAGGGTTTAAGAGAGAAAGGTGGAAGTTGGGCAGTAGCACAGCGGGTTAAGCACACATGGTATATAGCACAAGGACCGGCGGTTCAAGCCCATGGCTCCCCAACTACAGGGGAGTTGCTTCACAGGCGGTGAAGCAGGTCTGCAGGTGTCTTTCTCTCTCCTCCTCTGTTATTGTTGCTGTTACTGATGTCATCATTGTTAGATAGGACAGATAAAAATGGAGAGAGGAGGGGAAGACAGAGGAGGAGAGACTCCCATAAAATGTATTTTTAAATATTTATTTATTTTCCATTTTGTTGCTCTTGTTGCTTAACATTGTTGTGGTTATTGATGTCATCGTTGTTGGACAGGGCAGAGAGAAATGGAGAGAAGAGGGGAAGACAGGGGGGAGAGAAAGACAGAACCGGGATCCCTATGCTGGTCCTTGTGCCCTGCACCACGTGCACTCAACCCGCTTCGCCACTGCCCGACTCCCATAAAATGTGTTTTTAAAAGTAAACTACACTACCTGTAACTCCTACTGTCCAACTCATCTGGGGACATGAACCTCTGATGCTTCTGAATGGTTTCTAATTAATATTTTGATTCTAAAGTAGATCATCATAAACACAAATACCTCTAAACAACGGAACTGTTAAAAATGATTTTTTTTTAGGGCAGGGGTAAATAGCATAATGGTTATGCAAAAAGATTCTCATGCCTGAAGCTCTAAAGCCCCAGGTTCAATCCCCTGCACTACCATAAGCACCATAAGCCACAGGAGTGCTCTGGTGAAAAAAAAAAAAAAGATTTTTTAGAACAATCCTTTAAAAAACACTAAGCCCAGGGAGTCAGACAGTAGCACAGCTATTAAGTGCAGGTGGTGCAAAGTGCAAGGACTGACAGTAGAATCCCAGTTTGAGCCCCCAGCTCCCCACTTGCAGGGGAGTCGCTTCACAGGCGGTGAAGCAGGTCTGCGGGTGTCTGTCTTTCTCTCCCCGTCTCTGTCTTTCCCACCTCTCTCCATTTCTCTCTATCCAACAATGACAACATTGATAATAACTACAAAAAAAAAAACAAGGGCAAGAAAAAAAGGAATAAATAAATATTAAAAACAACAACAACAAAACCCACTAAGCCCCTCTCTACTATAAAGCTCTACCGCTCTGAGAGGTAGTGGTGGTGTAGATGTTTACAAGTCACACTTCCACATAGGGTTTGTCCCATGACATCATGGACAGAAATCACAAGTCACTAGGGGGTAGCCATGATGGTAATAGGGAAACTCAAAACAGGGAAATAGGACACACATGGTTATGGTGGCAGATTTCCCTAAGGGTCACCACATGTCCCGATGTCCTGGGGCCTGCAGGTGGATCTACCCACTCACAAGAACTTAGACTTTCAAATTTTTTGCTTGACACTTTCTCCTCAATTTTAAGGAAGTACCAAATTATAATTTTTTTAAATACAAGAACAGAAAGTTTTTTTTTTTAATTTGGCTTGTAGTCAGATTATAAACTTCTTTCAAATTTCTTTCTTGGGGGATTAATGGTTTATAGTCATCTGTAAAATACAATAGTCTGTGCATGCATAACATTTCCGCATAACAATACAACCCCCACTAGGACCTCCTCCTGCCATCATGTTTCAGGACTTGAACCCTCCCCCCCACCCCCTGCAGAGTCTTTTACTTTGGTGCAATACACCAAAAAATTATACTTTTTTTGGGTAGAATATTGTAAACATTTTAAAAAATATTTATTTCCTTTTTGTTGCCTTTGTTGTTTTTATTGCTGTTGATGTCATCTTTGTTGGATAGGACAGAGAAATGGAGAGAGGAGGGGAAGACAGAGAGGGGAAGAGAAAGAGAGACACCTGCAGACCTGCTTCACTGCCTGTTAAGCGACTCCCCTGCAGATGGGAGCCGGGGCTTGAACTGGGATCCTTAAGCCGGTCCTTGCGCTTTGTGCCATGTGCACATAACCCGCAGCGCTATCACCGCCCAACTCCCAAAAGTGGCTATTAATTGATACATAATGATAACATATTTAGAATATTCTTTAATCTGTGCATATTCTTATAATAAATAAAAACTTTTCCAAAACCTATTTTGATTTCTACCCTTTTTTTTTTTTGCCTCCAGGGTTATCGATGGGGCTTGGTGCCTACACTATTAATCCACTGCTCCTGGAGGCCATTGTTGTTATTGTGTTATTGCTGTTGTTGTTGGATAGGATAGAGAAATCTTGGGGGGGAGAAAGAGAGACACCTGCAGACCTGCTTCACCCCTTGTGAAGTGACCCCCTTGCAGGTGGGGAGCTGGGGGCTCAAACCGGGATCCTTACATTGGTCCTTGAGCTTTGTGGCATGTGTGTTTAACCCGCTGCATTACTTCCCGGCCCCCAGTTTTCTACCTTTCGTATATACCATTCTTTCTTCTCTCTATTATATTTTACATACAGTAAAAGCTTGCTAAGGGAAAGAAGAGAGCCCTCACACATACAGCTAAGTCATTCCGTCCCCAGGTATTAGCCCACACTTTCAGGTGCTTTTATTTGAAGTGGCCAAAACCTGGAAACGCAAGTGCTTGTGATAGGTTAATGGGTAGAGTCTAGACGGTAAGCGTCACTCAGTACAAAAAGGCCAAGTAACCCCAATGCTGACCTCAAACACTTAGTAGCAGATGCAAGAGAGAAAATATCCTATGAATTCCGTTTATGTAAAATTCTGGCAAACACAAACTAGTCTCTGGTGACAGAGAATAGGCTAACATGGAGGTAAGGAAACTTTTGGAGGGTTGGGGAGATAGCAAGATGGTTATACAGAAAGACTTTCATACCTGAAGGTCTGATGTCCCAGGTTCAATCCCCAGCAATAACCATAAGCCAGAGCTGAGCAATGCTCTGTATAAATAAATAAGAAGGTACTGTTCTGAGGCAATGGGAAAACGCTGTATCTAGGTTTGATGCTCTGGAAACAAATCCTTTAAATCTCATTCATTAAGCTGTACACTATAAATGCGTATGGTTTCTTGTATGAAAAATATCTCAAGGGCAGGGGTAGGTAGCATAATGGTTATGCAAAGAGACTCTCATGCCTGAGGCTCCAAAGTCCCAGGTTCAGTCCCCTGCACCACCATAAGCCCATAGCCAGAGCTGAGTAATGCTCTGGCAAAATATATATATATATATATATATATATATATATTATCATTGGGAAGATGGGAGTACAGAACTTTGATGGGTGCAGTGTGTAACTATCCCATGTAAGCTTGTAAAGCACTATTATTCAAATGTTTTAAAAATGACTTGGAATAAAAGTATACCTCCATTAACATTGTGAAAATCTCCAAGAAGGGAGAACCTGAAAGGTATGTAAGAAACAGATAAATAGCTGTCACTGGTTGAAAAATGTTTAAACATTTGACCTCACTTGCATCTGCCACTAAGTGTTTTAGGGACAGAGAGAGTTCACCAGGTAGGGCACAACAGCCCACACCTGGGCCCTAGCATCACATGGGGTGTTACAACACCAACGAAGTTCCAGTGCTGCTGTGATACATCTCTCTCTCTCTCTCTCGTGTGTATATGTGTGTGTGTATCAAAAAGTTGGCCTAGGAGTAGTGACATTGTGCATGTATAAGGTCCCAGCACAACAAGAAGGGAAAAGGGGAAATGAAAGGGAAAGAAGGAATGTAAACATCCTGTTGGCAACTGTTTGCCACAGAGACCCCACGTACCCGTGAGGTCTGTTGGAAACAGCTATCAACTCATCCCAAGGAACCCACTACTTGCCAGCCCCACAATTATCCACAGAGCACCTCAGAGACCCATGGGGCAAGGACAACTCTGTTGCCCACAGAGTGATTCCGACAGAGTTCTGGAGAGAATGTGCACTGACATGAAGCAGGAGCTCCTTTTCCCCAGGGTAACCCTGAAGGGCGCCGTCTTCCCTATCCGAACATTAAAGAACTTTCAAACCTGTCTGTTCAGAACTTACAGCTGTGTGGACTTAATTTCAAAGGTCTTTAATACACTTTGAGGACACAGACAACTATAAAAATGCTCTGTCAGCTGCAAAGGGAAACAGAAATGTTGAAAAGTCAAAAACAAAGTTCAGCCACTGGGGCCGGGCAGTTGTGCACCTGGTATAGTGCACGTATTACCATGCACAAGGACCTGGGTTCAAGTCTTGCGTTCTCACCTGTAGGGGTAAGAGTCATGAGTGGTAAAGCAATGCTAAGTGTGTGTGTCTTTCTCCTTATCTCCCTACCCCTTCTCAATTTCTCTTTGTCCCATCAAAAGTAAAGCAAAACAAAACAAAAAATACCAAGTTCCAATGATAATCCTGGTGGAAACAGAAAAAAAAAAAAAAGTTCAACTACTGATTTATATCTAATAAACAGTAAAAATTAGACCACAATCATTCACAAGCAGATTAGGTTTCATTGTAACTTTAATTCTTCAGAAATTTCCACCCAATTGATAAATAAATAAATAAATAAATAAATAAATAAATAAATAAATGGAGCTGGGCAGTAGTGCAGCGGGTTAAGCGCATGTGGCGCAAAGCGCAAGCACCGGCATTAAGAATCCCGGTTCGAGCCCCCGGCTCCTCACCTGCAGGGGGGTCTCTTCACAAGTAGTGAAGCAGGTCTGCAGGTGTCTATCTTTCTCTCCCCCTCTGTGTCTTCCCCTCCTCTCTCCATTTCTCTCTGTCCTATTCAACGACGACATCAATAACAGCAACAATAACTATAACAACAATAAAACAACAAGGGCAATAAAAGAGAAAATAATAAATAAATAAATCTCCACCTGGGGCTGGAGAAATAGTTTACCAGGTAGCCATGAATGCAACTGAGATTCCAGCCCCAGCTAGCTGGAAATCTCTGGTGCTTTCGTGTCTCTCCTTCTCTGCTTGCCTGCCTGTTTCTCTCTGCTTGAAAATAGAACAAACAAAACTTCCCACCTAAACGAACAGATTTGCACTGACTGAAACACACATTCTCAGAGAAACCTGTTCCTGTCTCGTTAGAGGTCAAAGTTCTTTCATCAAGAAGTCTCTGTTCATGGCAAGAGCCACAGAATGTGCAGCTCCTATAGGTGTCCAACAAAAGTCTGATGAGAAAAGGAAGATAAATAACCTAGGAAAGAACCTGCTATAATTTCCCCCTTCTGACTTATAAACACGTTGGGCAAAAGTCTTAGAACAGTCAAGAGTTCAGCCACACAAACACCGAGAAGAAAGGGAGAAACAAGTCTAGAAGTTGTGACAAAAAGCCAAACAGTCTGGGAGTCGGGTGGTAGCACAGTGGGTTAAGCGCACATGGAGCAAAGCACAAGGACCGGCGTAAGGATCCCGGTTTGAGCCCCCCCCCCCCCCCAGCTCCCCACCTGCAGGGGAGTCGCTTGACAGGCGGTGAAGCAGGTCTGCAGGTGTCTATCTTTCCCCCTGTCTTCTCCTTCTCTCTCCATTTCTCTCTGTCCTATCTAACAACGACCACATAAAACAACAAGGACAACAAAAGGGAATAAATAAATAAATAAATATTTTTTTAAAAAGGCCAAACAGTCAAAAAGCAAATCAATGTTGAGAAGGGTAAATTGGCAAACATCACCATATATATCTTTTTAGGTCAGGTTGTCTCAGGACTTCACTCATCTAAGTTGACTTTTTCAGATAGCAAGAGCAGACAGAGACATAGAGTCAACCACAGCATGAAGACTTCCTTTAGTGCAGGGGGGCCAGGTCTGAAAGTAGAGCACTACCCAAGTGAGCTATTTTTCTGGTCTTCATCATCTTCTGAAATTTAAACTGATAACATTCTCACAAAAGACAGTACACATCATGAAGCTGAAAATAAAAAGTTAAAACTCACTAACCCTGTGTTCCACTCACATGCCTTCAGTAAATAAATAAATAAATAAATAAATAAATAAATAACCCGTGATGTGGGTTGGAGATGTAGCTCGGCGGCAGAAGAAGTCATGTTTCACATGTATGGGGCCAGGAGGTCCCCCCCTGGCATCCCATCCGCCTCTAACCCCAGAGGGACACGAGCAAATTACACCACTATGTTTGAAGTTGTGGTTCCATGAGGGCTTACCACACTCTTCCCTTTTCTTCTTGCAGATGTTTGAAACTTTTCATAATAATTTTTCCAGTTTGTTCAAGTGCTATAGTAAGAAAGACATATACAATTTAGCCACTCATAGTCCTTTAATGTTCAAATTATTCTCCCACAGGCCAGAGAGGTGGAGAGTTACTAGGAAGACAGCTCTGGCTGATCCTGTGCCTAGCACTCCTCACCCCAACCTGGTCCCATCTCAGCCAGAGGGACTGGGGAAGGAGCTTCTCAGGTCAACACGCAGCTTAGAGAGCAAGGTTTTGAGATGTGGCTATGAGCTGTCCTGTAACCAGCTGTACAAAGTGACAGTTGATTCTCTTGGGTTATCGGGAAAGTTGTGATGTATTTTTCTTTTTTAAAAAATATTTATTTATTATCAGATAGAGACAGAGAGAAACTGAGAGGGGAGACAGAGAGTGAGAGAGACACCTGCAGCCCTAATTCAGCACTCATGAAGCTTTCCCCCTGCAGGTGGGGACCAGGGACTTGAACCTGGGACCTTGCACACTGTAATGTGTGCATTTAACCAGGTGCACGACTGCCTGGCCCCGTGTGATATATTTTTCTATGCAAAAAAAAAAAAAAAATGCACTGTGACTTTTCCCAACAGCCCAATAAAAGAACAAAACAAACCACAGACAGCGTGGGAAAGTCAAGGGGGCAGGTAAATAAACTCGGTAGCTCTATAAAGTGAAACAAAACCCAAGCTGGTTATTTTTGCTTCTTTGATCTGCTGAGTCTCTTCTTAAAAACCTCTGCTTGAAAGCTTCAAGTCCTCTAAGGGGAATCTGAATGGCCCAGAGCAAAGCCACATCAATTAGATGGTTACAGCTGGAGAAGTGCATTTAACACTCAGCCATCCCTTCCTCTAGTCCTGGACATGCAAATCCTGGCATTATTACTTCACAGGATCATCACAGGCAATGAAGGGAACCATCTCTGGCCCAGCCTCCAAACCAGGTCTGTGCACTAACCTTGAGATTAAGACAGAGAACCACAATAATTCAAACTTCTCTGAGCTTATTAAAATCCCTTTAAAGATCAACAGTGACTTTATTTTATGTTATTTTATTTTCCCTGTTGTTGCCCTTGTTTTTTTTTTTTAATTATCATTATTTATTTATTTGGATAGAGACAGCCAGAAATCGAGAGGGAAGGGGTGATAGAGAGGGAGAGAGACAGAGAGACACCTGCAGCTCTGCTTCAACACTTGTGAAGCTTTCCCCCCACAGGCGGGGGCCAGGGGCTCGAACACAAGTCCTTGAACCAGGTGCGCTCAACCAGGTGCGCCACCACCTGGCCTCTGCCCTTGTTTTTTATTATTGTTGTAGTTATTATTATTGTTGTTACTGGTGTCGTTGTTGTTAGACAGGACAGAGAGAAACAGAGAGAGGAGGGGAAGACAGAGAAGGGAAGAGAAAGACACCTGCAGACCTGCTTCACCGCCTGTGAATAGACTCCCCTGTAGGTGGGGAGCCGGGGGCTCGAACCGGGGTCCTTATCCTGGTCCTTGTGCTTCGCACCACGTGCGTTTAACCTGCTGCACTACCGCCTGACTCCCCAACAGTGACTTTTAACTATGTACTTTTCTCTATCCATTTAGTTTTGACTATAGGATGTGTTGCTTTTGCAATTTCTTTGAAGTGGAACTTTACACTCCTCTTATCAGAATGTTATATATACAAATATTTATATTTTTGAGAAAATGACAGACTACACCAAAATCAGAAAGAGGGAAGAAGTGTTTAGCCAGAAACTTCGGTTTTGTCTACTTGAAATCTCTTCTGAGTGAAAATGAAACCACTATTAGCTATTGGCATGAACGGTGGAAGAACTGGGAGCATCTAGCCTGCTTCTTCCACACAGGACAACCATCTGACACTCAGGAAAAGGGCAGAGGTCGGGGAGAGAATCACAAGGCCCTGCCAGCGTCTCCATCTAGAACAATGAACTAAGTTTCCACATCAGTCTCCATTGTTCCAGGATGTTTCCATTCCCTGAAACCTGGAAAGTTTCTCTTTATTCACTAAGAAGGTACAAAAGCATTATAATCATAATAGTTACGACACAGCCTTCATACTAAGGACGCCCTCTGTCCTGGTTATCAGATGACAGTTGCTGGAAGCAGGAATGGAATGTAAATCTACAAGGAGGAGTGCACTTCTTGAAGGTGAAATCTTAACCGGACTCATTTGGGGGATGGCATACCCCATAAAGTTCAGTTTACCAGCTTATGGACTGGGGTTCATGTGCCCCATAACTAGATGGGAGGCACCACACCAACAGGAAGCTTCATGATTAGCAGGACCAGTATAGTGGTGTCTTCGATTCTCTTGTTTCTCTCTTTCTACGTCTTATCCTTTTTTTCTCCTTTCTTTTATTTTTATTAGTGATTTAAAATTGATTTATAAAATTATAAGATAACAGGGGTGTATAATTCCACACCTTTCCCACCATGAGAGTTCTGTGTCCCCATTCCTTCCATTAGCTGTGGAAAAAAAAAAGGAAAGAAAAAAATTAAACAAAATCGACTAAGCCTATAGCAGTACTCTGACCCTTAATATCCAGAGATATTTATTTATTTATTTATTCATTCATTATTTATTTATTGTCACCAGGGTTATGACTGGGGCTTGGTGCCTGCATGATGGATCCACTGCTTCCGGAGGCCAGTTTCTTTCTTTATTTTTTACTGATACAGAGAGAAATTGGGAGGGATGAGGAAAGAGGGCCAGGTGGTGGTAGGTACATCCTGTCGGGCATTAAGCCAGCTCCCCTGAATTCCTGATACTATGGCCTATTTACATAATCACTGTTTTGCCTGAAAAATCCCCACCCAATTCCATACCTTTGATCTATCTTCTTTCTACCTCGAGATCAGCCCTGCCTGCAGGGTAACATTAATCCCACTGGTTAAAACCTTTGCAACAGTTGCTAAGGAAGTTTCTACCTTAGCCCGCTTTTTCCTTTTCTCCACCCCCTTTCCTAGCCATTTCCTTTTCCGACTTGCCACTTCCGGTTCTATCCTATAAAAGCGTTGTCTCTTATCAGTAAAGACACATTGCCTTCCCACTCCCCCATGCCTTCCTGGTCTCTCTCTCACGTCGCTGTCGCTGAGTAAGCAGCAGCCCAGGCTGGCTCCAGTCGAGTTCTCAACCCAGAGAGAATGCGCCTGGGAAGAAGGCACGCCCACGCTAGCCCAACACATCCAGCATAGCATATGCATTACAATAGGCAAGGTCCTGGGTTCAGGTCTTGGGTCCTCACATACGGAGACGCTGCTAAGCTCTTTTACTTTATGGTGTTTATGACTGAAAAGATTTCTTCATGGTTGTACGATATCCTTTCAAAGAATGGGGAACTGAACAGAGCCTTTGTGGTTTTGCTTTGGAAAACAACTGTCCTGAAGAGCTGGAAGCACCAACCTGGGTGCTTCAAGGAGCGCGCCTCACAGTGAGGAGAGTGTGAGAAAGGGGCACCTTCCCCCATAGGGCTGCTTCTACCTGTCTGCCATTTCACCCAGAGGATTCCATTCCTGTCCTTCTGCGTGCAAATGTCCACTATCAGTGAGGCTTGCCTGCGGGACCCAGTGCATTAAGCAGGCTTCTGCACCCCCCACCAACTTCCCCCACAGCGCCCATCAATGCCTGCTTGATTACATGGGGATTGGTCTTCTCCCATTGAAGTGTAAGCTCATAATGACAGGAACCATCATTTGATGGGGGTGGATGGGAAATAGTTTACAGAACAGTGTTGATACACTGGTAAAAATTTTCATCTCCCACCCCCAAGTTAGGTCCTTTTTCACCACCACACACCTACATCTCAAGGCTGTTTTAACTGGGCTTGATGTTATGGGGTTGGAACTTGCTGAAAAATCCAGGCCCCATCTTTTTTGGATATGGAAGTCAAAGTCTCTGAAGTAAGCCTCGATGTGAGTTGCAGTTGAGATGAGTATTTGGCCTCTTACTGTACATATGCTATGACCCATTTCACTCTGTTCTTCGTTTGTGGTATGTTTGGAAACTAGGTTCTTGCTGCAACCGGTTGTGGTGAAACCCAGTTAGAAAGTTCTTCACCTTGGTCCAGGAGGTGGCGCAGTGGATAAAGCACTGGACTCTCCCCTGGCTCCCCACCTGCAGGGGAGTCGCTTCACAGGCAGTGAAGCAGGTCTGCAGGTGTCTGTCTGTCTGTCTCTCCCCCCCTCTGTCTTCTGCTCCTCTTTCCATTTCTTTGTCCTGTCTAGCAACGATGACATCAACAACAACTACAACAGCAATGAAAAACAACAGGGGTTGGGGCCAGGTGGTGGCGCACCTGGTTGAGCGCATGTATCGCAATGCACAAGGCCCCGGGTTCCAGCCCCGTCCCCACCTGCAGGGGAAAGCTTTACGAGTGGTGAAGCAGGGCTGCAGGTGTCTCTCTGTCTCTCTCCCTCTCTATCACCCCCTTCCCTCTTGATTTCTGGCTGTCTCTATCCAATAAATAAATATAATTTAAAAAATTTAAAAAAGAAAGAAAAACGGGCAACAAGAAGTGAAAATAAATTTTTTTAAAAAAGCACTGGACTCTCAAGCAGGAGGTATCAAGTTCAATCCCTGGCAGCACATGTACCAAAGTGATATCTGGTCCTTTCTCTCTCTTCTCCTATCTTTCTCATTAATAAATAAATAAAATATTTTTTTTAAAAGAAAGTTCTTCACCATGGGTGGGAGAGTTGTGGAGACATTCTGTGCATTTAGAGATTGTAGCACAAATTAAAAAGACGGGAACCTGAGGTAAAAATATGATGCTTGACGTGTGCTTGTATCTTGAAAAAGATTAAATACTGGCAGGTGTGTGTGTGGTTGAAAAAGTAAAAGGGACTAGGGACCAGGTGGTGGCACAGCTGGCTGAGTGCATGCATTATAGTGTGTAAGGAGCTAACTTCAGCCCTAGTTCCCAGCTGCGAGGGAAGCTTCATGAATGGTCAAACAGAGCTGCAGCTATCTCTCTCTCCCTCCTTTCTACTTTTATTTTATTTTACTTTTTAAAAAAGATTTTATTTATTCATGAGAAAGATAGGAGGAGACAGAAAGAACCAGACATCACTCTGGCACATGTGCTACCAGGGATCAAACTCGGGAACTCATGCTCCAGAGTCCAAAGCTTTACCACTGCGCCACCTCCTAGACCACTCTCTATTTTATTTTTAAAAATTTTTTAAAAATAATTATTCCCTTTTGTTGCCCTTGTTGTTTTTATTATTGTAGTTATTATTGATGTTGGATAGGACTGAGAGAAATGGAGAGAGGAGGGGAAGACAAAGAGGGAAGAGAGAAAGATAGACACCTGCAGACCTCCTTCACCGTCTGTGAAGCGACTCCCCTGCAGGTGGGGAGCCGGGGGCTCAAACCATGATCCGCTGGTCCCTGTGCTTTGCGCCTCATGCTCTTAACCCACTGTGCTACCTCCCAACTCCCTATTTTATCTTATCTTATTTTATTTCCACCAGGGTTATTGCTGGGTTCAGTGCCTGCACCACAAATCCTCTGCTCCTATGGCGATTTTCTTTTTGGATAGGACAGAGCGAAATTGAGAGCGGAAAGGAGATAAAGGAGGAGAGAGAGAGACACCTGGGGGCTGGGTGGTAGCACAGTGGGTTAAGTGCATATGGCGCAAAGCACAATGACCGGCGGAGGGATCCCAATTCCAGCTCTCGGGAGGTTGCTTCACAAGCAGGTCTGCAGGTGTCTCTCTTTCTCTCCCTCTCTCTGTCTTCCCCTCCTCTCTCCATTTCTCTCTGTCCTATCCAACAACAACGACATCAATAACAACAATAACCACAACAAAAACAAGGGCAACAAAAAGGAAAACAAATAAATAAAAAGAAAGAAAGACATCTACAGATCTGCTTTACTACTTGTGAAGCAACTCCCATGTTTCAGTCCTTTTTTCATAAATTTCTTAGTCATTTCCTGTCATTTACAGGTGGGGAACCAGGGGCTTGAACCAGGATCCTTGCACGGGTCCTTAAACTTCATTCTATGTGCCCTTAACCAAGTGCGCTACTGCCCAGCCCTGCTTCTCTATTTCTCTTTGTCTGTATTCAAAATAAGAATTAACTAATTTAAAGAAATAAAGAGGGGAGTCGGGCGGTGGCGCAGTGGGATAAGCGCACGTGGCGCAAAGCACAAGGACCGGCGTAAGGATCCCGGTTCGAGCCCCCGGCTCCCCACCTGCAGGGGAGTCGCTTCACAGGCGGTGAAGCAGGTCTACAGGTGTCTGTCTTTCTCTCCCCTCTCTCTCTGTCTTCCCCTCCTCTCTCCATTTCTCTCTATCGTATCCAACAACAAAAGCAACGTCAACAATGGCAATAATAACCGCAACGAGGCTGCAACAACTAGGGCAACAAAAAGGGGGGAAAATGGCCTCCAGGAGCGGTGGATTCATGGTGCAGGCACCGAGCCCAGCAATAACCCTGGAGGAAAAATATATAAATAAATAAAGAGGTGTGCTTGCTTCAGCAGCACATATACTAAAACTGGAACGATAGAGAAGATTAGCATGGCCCCTGCACAAAGATGACATGCAAATTCGTGAAGCATTCCATATTTTTAAAAAAAAAAGGGAGTCGGGCAGCAGCACAGTAGGTTTAGCGCATGTGGCGCAAAGCGCAAGGACTGGCAAGGACTGGCGTAAGGATCCCAGTCCCAGCCCCCAGCTCCCCACCTGCAGGGGAGTCGCTTCACAGGCGGTGAAGCAGGTCTGCAGGTGTCTAGCTTTCTCTCCTCCTCTGTCTTCCCCTCCTCTCTCCATTTCTCTCTATTCTATCCAACAATGACATCAATATCAACAACAATAATAACTACAACAGTAAACCAACAAGGACAATAAAAGGGAATAAATAAATAAATACTAAAAATAAATATTAAAAAAAAAAAAGGAAAGAGGTCATGATGCCAAAGAGCACACCCAGTCGGATATGTGCCCTCAGCCTGGGAAGTTCCATTCAACACTTAGTCTCCCTCCTGGCAGAAAGCTGGTGGGAGACCTTGTTACCCCGAGAAAGGACGATTCTTCTACAATGCTCTGCTGCTCTTCTGCCGAACTTCCTACAATAGTGTTTCCATTTTGTCATTTAGATGAAAGGCTAAGAAGGACCTGAAAAGGTTCCTACAGGTGCTGAGAAGGAATTTTCAGGATTACCTATGTTCGCCCTTACCTTGTCACCTGGATTTCTCAAATAAAGTTTAGATTGCCCAACTGTGACAGGTATTCTGGTCCCAGGGAACCATCAAAGATGGGCTTGAGTATCTATCTCCAGTTGCCCAACACCTGCCCTACCTGAGCACAGACCCTGGGGGGCAGACAGGGTCTCTAACACAACACTATCTTATAGACAAGTGAGAAAGAAAAAGGCTTTATTGTACGACACCTCAGCTCCGGCTGGGGTGACAGCACAGTGGTGATGCAGAAGACATTGATGCCTGAGGCTCTGAGGTCCCAGGTTCAATCCCCAGCACCACCATAAGCCAGAGATGAGCAATGCTCTGGAGCTTCTGAGTCTTTCTCTATGTCTCTCTCTCATTAAAATAAAATAAAATAAACACTTTTAAAAAACACCTCAACTCTCAGCCCCGAGATAACCATAGTCTCCTTCAGTATAAATCTAACAAGCCACAACAAAGATTTTAAGCACAAGACTATGCAAACAAAAACAAGGCGAGGAATTCTGTACCCCAGTTCCAGGAAAAATAAAACACGAGGTATTTCACAGTGAAGAGAGGGTGTAAATAACAGGAAATGACTAAGAAATTTGTGGGGGGGGGGGAAGGACTGAAACATGGGTTTTGGAGTCTAAGAATCCAGGTTCCACTTCCAGCTATCTTAACCATGGAGGTCACCTCTGGCACTCTCTGCACTTGTCCATTTCCCTCCTGTCACACGGGCCTGGATGTCCTTTCTACCACACAACACTACTATGCAATTCAGTAGAACTTTTTTTTTTAAATATTTATTTATTCCCTTTTGTTGCCCTTGTTTTACTTTTGTAGTTATTGTTGTTGTTGTTGATGTCGTAGTTATTGTTGTTGTTGTTGATGTCATCGGATAGGACAGAGAGAAATGGAGACAGGAGAGAAAGACAGAGAGGGGGAAGAGAAAGACACCTACAGACCTGTTTCACCACTTGTGAAGCGACTCCCCTGCAGGTGGGGAACCGGGGGCTTGAACCGGGATCTTCATGTTGGTCCTTGTGCTTTGCGCCACGTACGCTTAACCTGCTGCGCTACCGCCCGACTCCCTTCAGTAGAACTTCTGAGACTAATTCTGGATGGACTGGTTAACAGGCAGCAGTTACCTGCTGCTGCAACAGCAGGTGCAGAGTGCTGCCTGCTCTGAGGAGGTCCTGGTTTGTGAACCCAGTTAGATGGTTTACCCAAAAGTGTCTCTTACCCCAACACACTGAGAACAATGTTCAGAATTACCCGTTTGCCCTCACCTTGTCACCTGGATTTCTCAAATAAAGGCTGATTGCCCAACAGTGACAGGTGTTCTGGTTCCAGGGAACCATCAAAGATGGGCTTGAGTATCTCCAGTTGCCCAGCACCTGCCCTACCTGAGCACAGCTCCTGGAGTGTCATCACTGCTTTAGCTATATACTCCTGAAATTTTCATCACATCAACCCTCCTCCTCCAACACACACACACACACACACACACACACACACACACACACACGCATGGTAGAGCACCCTGGAAGTAAGGTCTCTATTTTATAATTTTTCATTGCTCCAGCACCAAAAATTTATACCAAGAAGAAAACAAAAAACAAAAAAGGAATGGGCAGGTGCAAAGAGAAAGCAGATAACAAGAGTATTTAAATGGTGATACAATTTAAAAGACTTTAGGGAAATCTGGAGGGGAAACTAAAATGGAGCGGTCAAAAGAATGTTTCAGTCACAGAATTCTAGATACTGACAAAATATCCACAGGAGAGTCCAGCAGGTGAAGATGCAGAACTAATGCCACGGCAAACATTCTAACTCCAGTCATTAGGGTGGCTGAAGACCGTTGCAAGGAAACAGAGAACTTAAGGGAAATTGACTTGTAGCCTAGGAGGTGGCACAACAGATAAAATGTTGGACTCTCAAACATGAAGTTCAAACTCCATTATTGCATGTGCCAGAGTGATGCCCTGGTTCACACATAATAAATACACTTTTTTTTTTTGGGGGGGGGAGAGAGACTGAATTAAACTATGCAGGCCGCAAAGACACATCCAATCGAGCAGCTGCTGTGTATAAAAGCCCAAAGACAAACTGAAATCTGAGTCCATCCTGTTTGAGGTACAGCAGTGAGACTGTAATTCAGGACTGATACAGTGCAATTTCCAAAACGCATATAAAGAAGGGTCTACGAACAGTCTTTAAAAAAATGTTGTGGGGAGTCGGGCTGTAGCGCAGCGGGTTAAGCGCAGGTGGCGCAAAGCACAAGGACCGGCATAAGGATCCCGGTTCGAACCCCGGCTCCCCACCTGCAGGGGAGTCGCTTCATAGGCGGTGAAGCAGGTCTGCAGGTGTCTGTCTTTCTCTCCCCCTCTGTCTTCCCCTCCTCTCTCCATTTTTCTCTGTCCTATCCAACAACCACAACAACAATAATAACTACAACAATAAAACAACAAGGGCAACAAAAGGGAATAAATAAATAAGATAAATATTTTAAAAAATGTTGTATTTATTTTAATGAGAGATACAAACAGAATGAGACCACAGCACTGCTCATCTCTGGTGTATGGTGGTGCTGGGGATTAAGCCTGGGAGCTTGGAGCCTCAGACATGAAAGTCTATAGCAGAACCATTATGTTGTCTCTCCAGCCTTTTGGACAGTCTTAAATACCACAAATTAAAAGAGAAAAGCTGTTTCTTTTCACACTGCCTTCAAGCTTTCCCTCTCATCGTTCCTAAACTTCGAGTTTAGATTTAAGGAAGCACAATGTTCACTGTGCTCATGGTTCCTTTTCAGACCTTGCTCTACCCACCCCTCCACGGTGACCTGCCCCAGCATGAAATCCTCAGAACCCTTTCAGACCCCTGAGCCTCACTCCCATTCACCCAAGGGAAACAGCTTGAGTTCCAGTTCCAAGTCCAACTGCCAATGGTGACCCAGTAGATTTTAACATCTGAAACGTTAACTAATCAACAGAGGAAGTGTTTGCCTTTAATGAAAAATGAAATAATGTGAAAGCATTCAAGCATATAAAAACTTTTCTAGTCATGTTATGCCCTCTCAAAATAGACTATCTGTAGGTCACCCCAAACCACACTCCACATGTCTTCAGTTGAGTCCCCTGTGCAAACTGACACTCCCAGTCTAGAAATTCTCCAAGCACCCTGGAACTGGATTCTGATGAACTGGAAGCTGGATTCCAATGAGAGCCTGCTCCTCTATCTTCCCAAGTCCTGGGAACAAATGCATGGATTTTAGGTCCTAAACTGGTTCTACAACTACTTTCCCCGCTTTCTCCTACCCCTAGGGCCTTAGCCCTCATCATCTACCTGGTAGGAACAAAGGTTCCTGAATGATATCCCTGTTCCCCCGGCCGTATACTATGGTGTCTCATGACTGAGAATGAGATCCCTGTTGAAATGCCCAGAAGCCCTCCCTCTACAACTTGGATCCCTCCTGGTTGCCTGTCTGACCTGCTCCTCTACCTCAGGATCCCCTGGCAGACACACAGAAACACTTGCGGCTCCCCCAGGGGCCACTTACTCTATGTTCTCTTGCACTGGCTCATTCTCTTTCTCTCAAACGTTATGTGCCACATTCGCCTACTTAACCACCAACTCATCTTTCAAAATTCAGCTCAAAGGTTAGTTCTTTTCAACTTTGCTGCCAAATAGGCTCCCATCCTTACTCCAGGCAAAAATGTTCTCCCATGCTTACCCATGTTTTTCACATGCACACTGACAGTACCGCCTCTTCACAATTTGCTTCCTCAATGGTCTCTGCTCTGTGGGCTTACAGAGGCTGCACAGTCAGCCTGCATGGTACAGGAGTCACTAGTGCTTGTGGCCCTGACAGACTGCCTATAGACACCAAGCTGAGATAGTGCCACCACACAGGCCTGATTTGGAATAGCATTATACCAGTTCTACTGTTCACAACCAATATTAAGAATTACAATATAGGGGGGCCGGTGGTAGTGCAGCAGTTTAAGCGCACATGGTGCAAAGCACGAGGACCAGCTTAAAGATCCTGGTTCAAGCCCCCGGATCCCCACCTGCAGGGGGGTCACTTCACAAGTGGTGAAGCAGGTCTGCAGATGTCTGTATTTCTCTCCCCTTCTCTGTCTTCCCCTCCTCTCTCCATTTCTCTCTGTCCTATCCAACAACAATGACAGTAATAACAACAACAATAATAACCACCACAACAATAAAACAACAAGGGCAACAAAAGGGGGGGAAAAGGCCTCCAGGAGCAGTGGATTCCTGGTGCAGGCACCGAGCCCCAATGATAACCCTGGAGGCAAAAAGAAAAGAAAAGAAAAGAAAAGAAAAGAAAAGAAAATTACAATTTAGGAAGCTGGGTGTTGGCCAGGTGTTGGCTTGCCTGCCAGAGTGTACCTGGGTTGGAGCCCCTAGTCCCCACATGGAAACTCCCCTGCAGGGAAAGGGGAAGCTTCACAAGCAGTGGAACAATGTTTCAGGTGTCTTTCCTTCTCTGTCTCTCTTTCTTCTCTCTCTCTCTCTCTTTTTAAATTTCTTTATTGGGGAATTAATGTTTTACATTCAACAGTAAATACAATAGTTTGTACATGCATAACATTCCCCAGTTTCCCATATAACAGTACAACCCCCACTAGGACCTCTGTCATCCTTCTTGGACCTGTATTCTCTCCCCACCCACCCCAGAGTCTCTTACTTTGATACAATACACCAATTCCAGTTCAGGTTCTACTTGTGTTTTCTCTTCTGATTTTTTCTTCTCTTTCACCCTCTATCAAAAGAAAGAGGGGGAAAAAAAGGTTGCCGCTGGGAGCTGTGGAGTCCATGCTGGCATCCAGCCACAGTGATAACACTGGGGGCAAAAAAGGAAAAAAGGAAAAAAGAAAAAGCAATATAGATTGAAACAGTGCCAGGTAAAGGCATGCTTCAGAAATAGGAAAATATGAAAAGACAGGAATGAGGACAGTATCCTGACTCTTGCTGAAGGGGTCAGACATCACAGAAAACACCGAAAAAACCATCATGCTCCCACTGAAACAGAAAGATGAATTCATACCATCTTGGACAGTGAAAAAGTAGCAAAAATCCCCTACTTTATCAACAAAACCTATATTGCTTCTTCTTCTTCTTTTTTTTTTTTTTTTGTCAGTACAAAGAGAGAAGCAAAACGACATCACCAGCAGTTTCAGAGGATGTGGGATTCACTTCTTGAACATTTCTAAATAATTTTCCACCTCCTCCATGCCTCTAGTATTGCAACTGAAACCAAGCAACAATAATTAGAGACAACCAAGAAGCAGTGTGGCAATGGGGCAGATGGACAGGCCTGGACAAAGCACTCTCCACAGGAGCCCTGACCTGCTGCATCCCGGAGGACAGCAGGAAAGAGAGCACGAGAGGCCGCCCAGTGAGCAGACTCAGTACTCTGGCCCCCAACCCCTGCTCCCTGCCTAACAGCACAACCACCTGCCCCATGGTTTCCTCAAGGTTCGCCCTCACCCGAGTCAAGCAGGCACTCTTCTTGTTCTCATCATCTCACGACTCACTCATTCTGAGCATGTGAAATACGTATGAAGAGCCTACTTGATGAGGCTGTTTCTAATAAACATTTAGAGAGGAGCTGGTATGAGCCCTAAGAAGCTACCTTTATCACGATGATCCCAGCCAGCAAGTGCTGTCTTTTTTTGTTTTTAAGGCAGAGTCAGAAGGCAGTGAGAGATACAAAGAGATCGACAGAGAGAGAGAGAGAGACCACAAAACTGAAGCTTCCTTCAATGTGGTGGGCACTGGGCTGAAACCCGGGTTGTGCACAAGGCAAAGCAGCACACTCTCCAAGCAAGCTATGGGGAGGGGGGGGGTGCAACCAGATGACTGGACACATTACCAAGTGAGAGAGATACCAGTAGAAAGGAGAGAAAGATACAGAACACTACTCAGCACTAGCTTATGGTTGTGCTAGGGATTGAACTTGAGACCTCAGAGCCTCAGGCATGAAAGCCTTTTGCAGAACCATTAAGTTATCTTCCCAGCCTGCAAGTGGTGTTAAACTCATGATTCTTCCTCTAAAGCAAGCATTTTGTATTTGGCCACAAGACAATATATGGGTTGAGAAACCTTCAATCTTTAAAAAGAAAAACTAGGTGAAAGTAAATATGGAACTACAGCAATTGGCCAAATCTGCTAAGAAGCCCCTGGCTGTCTCAATGCCTGGAAGCCTGGGCAAGGTTTCCTGCTAGAAGTAGGGGCTCTCCTGAGTAAACCTCACCCCAGATGCCCAGATGGGGTCAGCTTCTGGGTGCTGCAGAGGGCGTGTTCCTTGGGCACCTCGGGTTCCTGGGGTGAGGAGTGGGAGGAGGGAGAGTGAGAAGGCGTCAGAGACCAGAAGGAGGACCTGCAGCTGGTGGGGCTGGTGCTGTGCCTGCAGCAAAGGCTGAGGACATAGGGGCTGGGTCCTGCTGAGGGAATGTTTAAAGAACCTAGACCAGGGGCTGCCAGGTGGCAGAGGGTACATGCTACCACACGCAAGGCTTTGGGTCTGAGCCCCAGGCCACCACACGAGAGCACCAGCAGGGGTGGAGTCGTGCTGCCCGTGTTCCTCCTCTGTCTCTCTCCTTCTGCCCCACCCCGAGTCTTTCACTCACTGTCTAAATTAAACATATAAATATGTACACGTATGTAAACATACATATGTGGATATACACACACATATACATTATTACAAATCTCCATCCTCCAGAAGCGGTGCAGTTATGCAGGCACCAAGCTCCAGTGCTAACTCTGGTGACAAAAAAAAAAATAATAATAGACCTGATTGTGGTCTGGGAGGTGGCACAGTGGGTAAAGCACTGGACTCTCAAGCACGAGGTCCCAAGTTCAATCCCCAGCAGCACATGTACCAGAGTGATGCCTGGTTCTTTCTCTCTTCCTATCTTTCTCATTAATAAATAAATAAAATATTTTTTAAAAAAAGACTCGATTTCATTATTTAGTTTTTTTCTTATTTTATTCAAATAATCATGTACAAATTTAGAGTGTAAAACAATACTACAAACTGACCTCATTCAGAATGAATCTATACCTTCTTCATGCTTAAAATACCAGAGCAAGAAAAGCATAAGTCTGTTAATGGAAAGGCCATAAGTAAATAGAGAAACCACCGCCCCACAGGAATTCCCAGATCAAAATACTCAAATATACACAGAAAAAATTTTAAAATATTTTATTTATTTACTTTCCTTTTTTGTTGCCCTTGTTTTTATCATTGTCGTGGTTATTGTTGTTGTTAATGATGTCATTGTTGCCAGATAGGACAGACAGAAATGGAGAGAGGAGGGGAAGACAGAGGGGGGAGAGAAAGATAGACACCTGCAGACCTGCTGCACCGCCTGCAAAGCCACTTCCCCTGCAGGTGGGGAGCTGGGGGCTCGAACCGGGATCATTACGCCAGTCCTCGAGTTTTGCCCCGTGTGTGCTTAACCTGCTGCACTACCACCTAACACTCCCCCCCCCCCACAGAAATATTTTAACCTAGCTAGGAGTCAACAGGCTTAATGGGGTCCTATTTGTAGCCATGACATTTTTTTCCCTGCCTCCAGGGTTATCGCTGGGGCTCGGTGCCTGCACTACGAACCCACTGCTCCTGGAAGCCATTTTTTCCTTTTTTTTTTTTTTTTGCCCTTGTTGCTGTTGTTATTGCTGCTGTTGTTGTTGGATAGGACAGAGAAAAATCAAGAGAGAGGGGAAAGACAGAGAGGGGGAGAGAAAGATACCTGCAGACCTGCTTCACCACTTATGAAGTGACACCCCCCCAGCCCCTGCCACAGGTGGGGAGCCAGGGGCTCAAACTGGGATTCTAAGGCCAATCCTTGCTTTGTACCATGTGTGCTTAACCTGCTGTGCTACTGCCTGACCCCCAGCCATGACATTTTTTGAAGAGTTTCCAAAGGCTCATCCTCAGTACACATTTGCAGTGATTGTGAACATGCCTCTGCTAAGATCATGGTACACTGGAACAGGCCTTTTCGAAAACAAATTGGCACCATGCATCAAGAATTCTAAGAATATATATATACCCGGTGACACATCTAATGTCACCCCTGGAAAGCTACCTTAGAGACCACAAAATGTATAGTTATGTAACCTTATGTTCCAGATTGTCTTAGAAAGGCTCGGAGTAAAGGCAAATCATTAAGCATTCATTAAATTGCAGAACAATGAAAGGCATCAGTTTCATATAAAAAAACAAGGAAATCTGCTTTGGCATCGGGTCAAACCTGTACAGAAAAGTGTTCTTGCTTCCATTAGGGAAGGAGAGTCAAAAGACAAAAACTTGAGCTCACTGAACGCTAACTTTTGCCACATGGGACCTGGTCCCACCTATTATAACCTCACCAGTTGCTAGGCTGCTTCTACTGAAGAACAGACACCATACCTCTTCTGGAGCACGAAGATGAACAAGCCAGCCTCATCTGCACACACTGGGTGCCCCCTCAGCACCCTGCAACGCTCCACAAACCAATGCCCATACTTCATCTTCCTCTCTCGTTCAAAGAAGTGTGGCCCATCACCACCAGCTAGTGTTGAAGGCTGAGTCTTCCAGTGCATGGACGGTCACAAGAAAATGAAAAGCTCTGGGGCTGAGCAGTAGTGCAGCGGGTTAAGCGCAGGTGGCACAAAGCGCAAGGACCTGCGCAAGGATCCCGGTTCGAGCCCCTGCCTCTCCACCTGCAGGGGGGTTGCTTCACAAGCGGTGCAGCAGGTCTGCAGGTGTCTATCTTTCTCTCCCCCTCTGTCTTCCCCTCCTCTCTCCATTTTTCTCTGTCCTATCCAACAATAACAGCTAATAACAACAACAACCACAACGTCAACAACAAGGCAACGAAATGGGAAAAATAGCCTCCAGGAGCAGTGGATTCCTAGTGCTGGCACCAAGCCCTAGCAATAACCCTGGAGGCAAAAAAAAAAAAAAAAAAAAAAAAGAAAGAAAGAAAAGAAAAGAAAAGAAAACAAAAGAAAGAAAAAGAAAATGAAAAGCTCAACCCTCAGTCATAGTCTGCGAGGCAGCAGAGTGGAGAAAGCAGTGGACTCTCAAGCATGAGGTCCTGAGTTTGATTCCTGGCAGTGTGCTATGGGAGAAAAAGAAGAAGAGAGGAAGAAAGGCAGGTTTAGAAATGATTTCTACTGCCGCCCTCCGACTCACCCCACAAGCATTCACAGCTGTCACACTGGAGAGTCTCTAGGCCACAGTAAAATGTCCAAGGGAGCAGGCCCTATTACTGTAGGAAGGGCTTCCACCTTGGAGAAGCAGGGACGGATCCACACAGAACTCCAAAGAGGAAGCCACCAAGGAAGGCCTCTTGAATTTCTCTTTCACTGAACGGGGAAACTCTTGAGACTCATTGTCTTTCTTCAGTATATTAGAAATGACTGATGCGGGAGTCAGGCGGTAGTGCAGCGGGTTAAGCACACGTGGCGCAAAGCGCAAGGACCAGAGTAGGGATCCCAGTTCCAGCCCCCAGCCCCCCACCTGCAGGGAGTCGCTTCACAGGCAGTTAAGCAGGTCTGCAGGTGTCTATCTTTCTCTCCCCCTCTCTGTCTTCCCCTCCTCTCTCCATTTCTCTCTGTCCTATCCAACAACAATATCAATAACAACAGCAACAATAAGAACAACAAGGGCAACAAAAGGGAAAACAAATAAATTAAATTAAAAAAAAAGTTTTTTAAAAAAAGAAATGACTGATGCACCCCAAGTTCTCTATACCAAAGTGGGACCTAGGAAACCACAGCCCATTTCCCCAAAGATTCATGGTTAAAAACAATGGAGGTGGGAGTCGGGCAGTAGCACAGCGGATTAAGTGCACGTGGTACAAGCACAAGGACTGGAGTAAGGATTCCAGTTCGAGCCCCCGGCTCCCCACCTGTAGGGGGGTCGCTTCACAAGCGGTGAAGCAGGTCTGCAGGTATCTATCTTTCTCTCCCCGTCTCCTCTCCATTCTCTCTGTCCTATCCAACAACAACGACATCAATAATAACTACAACAATAAAACAACAAGGGCAACAAAAGGGAATAAATAAATAAAGTTAAAAAAAAAAAGAAAACTAAAAAAAACAGTGGAGACAGCCTGGGCTAGGGCAGGAAACAAAGAAGGTACTGAGGGAACTTCAGCACACGGCATCTTATATGTTTTGTTAGGTCTCAGCATGCTACATTTCCTTTTAAAGTGAAACCTGACTTTTGGGCTATCTCTCAAGGGAAACTCTCTGTAAGACCTATGCAGACAACTACAGAGCTGGAGAATTTGGCCAATCCAAAAGAACTGGAAATCTCACTCTTATTTTTTTTTTAATATTTTATTAATGAGAAAGGAAGAGAGAGAAAGAACCAGACATCACTCTGGTACATGTGCTGCTGGGGATTGAACTCAGGACCTCATGCTTGAGAGTCCAATGCTTTATCCACTGTGCCACCTCCCGGACCATAATCTCACTCTTTTTTTTTTTTTTTTTGCCTCCAGGGTTACTACTGGGGCTCAGTGCCTGCACCATGAATCCACTGCTCCTGGAGGCCAAACCCCCAATCTCACTCTTCTTATGATCATCTGAGACCACTGGGTGTCTTTGTGATGGTGAGCCTATCTATCTAGAGGTGAGGAATCTTCTTTCATTTAAATTTTCTGGCTCGTCCAAATTAAAAAGAAAAAAAAAAAATTAAGTGCATTAAGCAGCAGCAGCCTGGGAGGAGGTGCAGTGGATAGACATGGTACTAGACTCTCAAGTATGAGGTCCTGAGTTTGGTCCCTGGCGGAGCATATGCCAGAGGATGCTGATTCTCTCATTAATCTTTGAGATAAAAAGTGAGGCAAGAACATTTTATTATGATTATTATTTGTTTGTTTATTTTTTTTTACCAGAGCACAACTCAGCCCTGGTTTAGGATGATGTAGGACACTGAACCTGGGACTTGAGTGTCTCATGTATGAAAATCTTTTGCATAATCATTATGCTATCTCCTCCACTCATTAATCTTAAAAAGCAATTTACAAAAAGAAGAAACTTCTTTCTCAGTGTATTTGTGGTTAACAGAATAATAATCCTCAAAGATGCCCACATCTTTCCTAATCCTTAGACCTGTGAATATGTTACCACAGAATGAAGACTGATAACCCTTATGCTGTATTATTGGGAGATGATATAGAAAAGGATCACAAAGATCCTAATAAAAGGCAAGGATCAGAGAGAAATGAGCAGCTACGCCCTGCTGACTCTGAAGCTAGACCTTCTATCAAGAAGGCAGAAGGCCTCTAGCAATTGCAACAGCCAAGGAAACGGATTTCCCCCCCTAGTCCCTCCAGAGCGGAACCCAGCCCTGCAAACACCTTGGTTTTAGCCTAGTGAGACTGACTTGGGACTCCTGATTAACAGAACTGTAAAATAATAAATCTATGTACCTTTGAACCACCAACTTTGTGCTTATCTGGTATAGCAATAGGAAATGAATACACCCTACTTCCATTTACCCTTTCCAAGTTCAAATTCATGTCATGACTGGTGGCAAAGGGGCCACTGTATTAAAAGCAACCAGATCAACAGCTTCCTGTCTCAGTGGGGAGGCGGGTCAAAACCTTAGGAGAAAGAAGGGGGGGGGGGGGAAAGTACTGCAAAAGGCTGGGAACTCGGAGGTTAAATGGCAAGAGAAAGCAGAGAAAAATCACAGCTGGCCAAGTGAGAAGCTTCTCAAGGGAAGTCTGGAGAGGCCAAAGAAAATCCTCTGGGACCAGCCAGCAGACTTTTTTTTTTTTTCCCATTAGAAAAGAAAAGCACATTGATTTTACACGCAAGATCACCAAGCTGGGGCCATCTGAGGGCACTCTTCCCTAACACACCTGGTCAGACTGTGGATCCTAACTTCACCTCTTCACCAGCATGCTGCTCAAGGACTTCAAAGTCAACATACAGAAACCCCTTTGCTTGTTAGCTGTACACATATCTCACATCAGAGTTTGCTCTCTTTCTCTCTCAAGAAGTCGTTAGTCCTTAAACCAAGATTTGGGGCCATTTCGCCAGACAAGCATTTTTCAGTTCTGCTGTACTTGCAAAGGACTCAGTCGACCCAACCACAAAAGCTTTGTCACCTCTTTCTCTGTTGTCTCCTGTTCTAGGTGTCTAGAACAAGAACACCTTTTGATCAGTGGCAAACTCTCTGGTTTTTTTTATTTCTCCTGAACAAAATGTTAATAAGTTAACTGAAGCGTTTCCAATCCCCGCCTGCAAAGCCTGCGATTTCAAGCTCTTGATGGCGGTGATGGTGGTGGGGTGATGGTGGTGGTGGTAGTAGAATCCTTGCTAAAGGACAACGATTTTCGGACCCAGTGAGCAATAGGGGGGAGACATGGAAACTGCCAGTTTTTGTCAAGTTGGACGCTGTCTGTCATGCACGGTTTGACTCCCCTGCCTGCGTTCGGGTGGCGGCGGAGGAGGAGGGGGACGACCGGAGAAGTTGGGGTTCGTTGCTGGACCCGCCGGCTGCGACTCCGAGTCCCCGCGGTCAGCGCCGCTCGCCGGACCACCCCGGGCGCAAGGACAGACGCCTCCCCGGTGGGAGCCTGTCCACTCGGGGTCCCCTGACTGTCTCATTTTCCATTCTGAACAAAGACACCGGCTGGGTTCCACAACTTGGAACCAGCAGAGAGAGCCGGGACTCCCGGTGGAGCAGGCAAACCGAGCCGGGAAGCCGGGCTGTCGCTGGCCACGGCGGGGATCGCCGGCCCCGCAGACGCACCCCCCCAGCCGGAGAAGCCCGCGCCGCCACCCCGGGCCCGGCGAACCCGCCCCCGAGACCCACGCCCCTGGGACGCCGGGCCTGGAGACCCCGGTCACCCGCAGCCCCCGGCCTGGCCAGCTCGGTCTCGCGGCGTCCCGGGCACCGCGGCCCAGAGGGAGGCAGGCAGGGTGTGATTCCCGCCCGGCCGGGCTGCGGCCGCACTGACCGTAGCTGTCGTCCTCCTCCATGGTGCCGGCGCCCGCTCCGCGCCGGGCTGGCCGCTCGCTACTGGAGACCTTTAGCGCCCGGCCCCGCTCGCTACCGCCCGGCCCGGAGCCCCGAGCCCGAGCCCGAGCCCCGCCCCCGGCCCGCGCCCGCCGCCGGCCCCCACTCTCTCGCGGGGCGCCCCGCCCGCCGCCGGCGCGCGCTCCCCGGCACGCGGCACCTCCCGCCGCGCCTGCGCCCGCCAAAGCCCCGCCTCCTCGGCAAGCCCCACCCACACGCCCGCGCGCTCCCGCGGCACGCGGCCTGCTCTAGACACGCGCCTGCGCGCCCAATGAAACCCCCCACCCCAGTCTAAGGCCCACCCCCGTTCCGCTCGTGCCCTCCCAGCACGTGGTCGCCTTACTGCGTTTGCGCAAGCGTGCTCTCCCGTGGCCCAATTTTTCAATTCGCCCCTGAGCGCCAGGCCCCGCCCACAGATTCACCCCCCTGCCCCAGGCCCCACCCCGGCCGCCTCCGTGGGTTTCGGGTTTCGCAAGTGAGCAAAGCGCTGGCGGCCCGCAGTTCCGCCACCCACACTAGCTCAAGGTCAAGTCCGGCTAGTGAAGGGCAGGGTGGTCCTCACACCTCACAGACTTCAGTCTCCTAAGTCGGCTCAGCCCCCTCTTGCCCGACCCTGCCCCAAATACACAAGACATCTAAATTTCTTATTTTCTTTTTATGTATTATTTTTATTTTAGATGTAGATAAAAATTAAGAGGGGAGGGAGAGAGAGACACCAGCCTGCAGCCCTGCTTTATCACTCAGGAAGCTTCCGTCCTGCAGATGAGGATCTGGGGCTTGAATCAGGATCCTTGTGCATTGTAACCTGTGTGCTTAGCCCAGTGTGCCACTGCCAGGCCTCTGTGAATTTGTTTATGCAAATTGACATTAGCACGAAAAATGTGTTGAATTCGCTGCCATTAAACTTCCTTTCATTTGTCCTCTGAATGTACCTGGATCAAGTTGGCTAGGGAGGTGGTTCATTTCTCTGCATAGTAGGTTCTGTGTGACCCTGCTTCGTGCGCCTCTTGAATCTGCACATTTTCTAGATTATTACTGAGTCTCGTTTACCTGCCTAAACTAACCACTGGCAAACTAAGGCACCCTTCCTTGAGTGTGGGCCGTAGCTTTGCTGCTGGAGGTTATGTATTCCATAATAGGTGGGGTCTGCTTGAGTTCATCAGCCAAGGGTTCAACCCATGATTTGGAAAGACAGGTCAAGAACATCCTTCCCCATGAACTTTCAGACAAGGTCTGGAGCCAGGTTAAAGCTGTGGTGGAGGCAGCACAGGCTACGTAAACCCTCTCAGGCCATCTTCCACACTCCACCACCAACCTGCTTGACCCTTTCAAATCTGCTGCTGCTTAAAAAGCAGTGAGGGCGGGAGTCGGGCGGTAGCGCAGTGGATAAGCACACGTGGCGTAAAGCGCAAGGACCAGCAAAAGAATCCTGGATCTGAGCCCTCAGCTCCATCCTCACCTGTATACAGGGGGGTCGCTTCACAGGCGGTGAAGCAGGTCTGTAGGTGTCTTCCCTCCTCTCTACATTTCTCTCTGTCCTATACAACAACAACATCAATAACAACAATAATTACAACAACAATGAAAAAAGAGCAAGGGCAACAAAAGGGAAAAAGATACTATTAAAAAAAAAAAGCAGTGAGGATGACACACAGGGGGCGGATTTGGAGGTTTTTTTTTTTCCTTTTCGACAGATGAATCAAAGGAACCACTCACACCAAGCTTCCTTCGGTGGGTCCAGGCTTGAAGCTGGGTGTTGCACGTGGCAAAGCAGTGCACTATTCAAGTGATCTATTTTCTAGCCTTTGGAGGTCTTTTTTCTTTGTGACAAAGAGTGGAAAACCCCAGCAGTGGAGCAGTAGCGCAGCGGGTTAAGCGCATGTGGCGCAAAGAGCAAGGACCAGTCTAAGGATCCCAGTTCGAGCCCCCCGCCCCCCCACCTGCAGGGGAGTCGTTTCACAAGCGGTGAAGCAGGTCTGCAAGTGTCTTTCTCTCTCCCTCTCTGTCTTCCCCCTCCTCTCTCCATTTCTCTCTGTCCTATCCAACAACTACGACATCAGTAACAGCAAGAACTACAACAATAAAAAACAAGGGCAACAAAAGGGAAAAAATAAATATAAATTAAAAAAAAAAAAGTAAAACCCCAGAGCCCACATGTTCCTTCTCCCATAGCTTATGTGCCCTGATTCTCAGACTCCTGGGACTTTCACACCAGTCACTAAAGGAAGGCAGGACAGAACTCCAGACTGCTGCCTGCAATCCCACTCCTTTCATTGCTGATATCCTTGCAGTTCCTTTCCTTCCCAAGAACATACAGCACAATGAGCTGCACAACCTAGTCGTATAATCCCCAGTACTACCTTGCACTTATTTTTAAAAAGCAGTTATGATGCGCGCGTGCGCGCGCGCGCACACACACACACACACACACACACACACACACACACACGTGCTGCTTTATTAAACTTTTCTTTTTTTCTTCAGATTCATATTAAGGCTAAGCTGGGATATAAGACTCTCCAGCTCCATACTGTCTTCTTTCTTTCTCTTGAAGATTTGTTTATTAGTGAGAAAGAGGGGGAGGGAGAAAGAACCATAGCATCACTCTGGCACATAAAATACCAGGGGTTGGAGTTAGAGCCTCCTGGTTGAGAGTCAAATGCTTTATCTACTTCACCACCTCCCTGTTCTGCTAGATCGGTTTTTTTGTTTATGTGAAGCATTATTTAAGAAATGTTCCACTGTTCTTGCCACTCCCAGGTGTGTCAGAGGTCTGTCTACAGGATGTTCAACTGTAATTAGTGAAATGATTAGAAAAGAACAGTATATACTTCAACCCAGGAGGTGGCACAGTGAGTAAAGCATTGGACTCAAGCAGGAGGCCGAGCTCAACCCCTCAAATTGCATGTGCCAGAGTGATGCTTTGGGGCCCACCCCCCCATTATTAATCTTTTTTTTAAGGCAGTGTATACTAATAGAATTCCATTTGTAACAAGTGTTTATGTAACACATGTTCTATGTATACATTTTTATTTTAATGAAAGAGATAGAAAGACAAGAGCACTGCTTAGCTCTGGCTTATAGTGGTGCTGGGGATTGAACCTGGAACCTCAGAGCCTCAGGCATAAGTCTTGTATAGCCATTATGCTGTTTCCCTAGCATCTGTGGGGAGACGAGAAAATTTCATTAACCACTCCTTTTCCTGCTGTTAGGGGTTGAATTCTGCTCCCCACCCTATAAAGGTAAATTAAAGTTCTAACCCCTAGCACCTGTGACTTATGATCTTAGTAGAAAATAGGGTCTTTGCAGATACAATCAAGTTAAGGGTATTTGGATGGCCCTAACCTACTGACTAGCATCCTCAGAAGAGGAGGCAGAGACCGGAGTGAGACTGCCTCAAGTGAAGAAAAGCCTTAAGCCCCCACCACCCTGCCACTCCCAAGTTCTAGAAGTGGTGGAAGATCTCCCCCCTGGAGCTTCTGAAGAAGCTCAGCTCTGACTTATGGCTTGTGACCTCCAGGACCAACATAGAAGAAATCAGTTTTTAAAAAGCTACCCAGTGTGACATGGTTAGATAGTGCACTTGCTCTGCTATGCACATGACCTAGATTTGAGCCTGGTCCCTATTGCATTGAAGGAAGTTGTAATGCTTTGAGGTCTCTTCCTCAAAATAAATATCCACATCAGTGAAGCTCTGGCAACAACTAAAAATACTAATAATCATAATAAAAAGTAAAAGCCATCTAGCATGTACTTTGTTACAGCAGCCCTAGAGAACTCTTTAGTTATACCCCATAGTTCAAGTGCACTGAGGTGGGGGAGAAGAAAGGAGGGAAAGGGAGAGACATGAGCCAGCCCAGGGGCCTCATCATGGAAGGCAATCATTCTGCCTGCTAATCCACCTCTCTATACACATTTTAAAGGGCATTTAGCTGTAAGATAGTATATTAAGGAACCTTCCTAATGTCCACTTCTGGTTCAGTTTCTATTAATATTTGTCTTTCTCTTCTTCCATCAAGAGGAGAGGAAGAAGAGATGCCAACCAGGTGCCAAGCTGGACGGGCTCATGAGAAAGGTAAGGCAAGGCTCCTCCACTAACACTCTGTGCTCTTAAGGGTCAACTCAGGTCACCAATCCCCACCTACTGACGAAAGACCAAGGGTAAGACATGGAGCCTCAGATCCTTAGAACACATGCAGTCGGGTCCACCAGAATGATAGGCCAGTACAGCTTCATCTACGGCCTTTCCTCCCAGTGCAAAGCAGACTGTCACCTGGTAAACCACTGACCAAAGTCCTGCCAGAGTGGGACAGGAGGGACAGTGCAGGGGATGCCTACTTCCTGTGAATGGAGTTTCGCTAGATTGTCCAGTCTCGCTGAGCAAGCTTTGTGGGGGCCCTTTGCACTTTGTGACATCACAGGTAGTTAGACCAATTTGACTCTTCTCTGCCTAGAGGGTGGGCCAAACATTGGGTTTAGACAAGCGTGCAACCACCAGGAGACGCCTGGGCTGGGAGTGACCCAGCCTGCCCTGTCCTGTGTGTGCACCTAGAGGGAGTTTAGCACACGGAGACCACAAACCAAACTGCTAACATTGTCGACACTGTCTTGCTTTGAAACTCCAATATCCCCCACCCCCAATTAATTTTGCTAAAGCTTGCAATTTCTTCTCTATAAGAATGGCACTTAAAATCTGTTTGTGATGGGCTCAAGAGTATCCAGCTATTACCAACTATTCCAGGCCACCCCGTAGACAGCTGGCCATGCATGAGTCACACAATTCAGGCTTATGCGGCACAGTGGGGCCCACCCTCTAGTTCTTGTCAGACTTTGCCCAAGTGTTTTTACTTGTGCAAAAAAAAAAAAAAAAAGAGCTTGGTTGAGGGGATGGCACAACTGGCAAAGCACTGGACTTACATGCCTGAGGTTCCCCATTTGATCCCTAACACTACATGTACTGGAGCAATGGTCTGGCTTCTCCCATATATAACATATGAATTTTTTTTGGGGGGGGGAGTCGGGCGGTAGCACATCAGGTTAAGCACACATGGCGCAAAGCACAAGGACCGGCTTAAGGATCCCAGATCAAGCCCCCGGCACCCCACCTGCAGGGGAGTCGCTACACAGGTGGTGAAGCAGGTCTGCAGGTGTTTATCTTTCTCTCCCTGTCTTCCCCATCTCTCTCCATTTCTCTCCTATCCAATGATGATGACATCAATAACAATAATAACTACAACACTGAAAAACAACAAGGGCAACAAAAGGGCAAATAAATATTAAATTTTTTTTTTCTTAAACAAAGGGGGAGGGGCAGAGCACAGAGAAGGCAGCATCAGGGAGAGTCAGGATAGAAGCTGCTCAGTCAGGGATGCTGATATGGGGGTGGGGGAGCACAGCCATTGTCTGAGAAGGGTCTGCAGGCATAATCACAAAGCACACTTTCTTCAGCACAATTTCCGCATTTTCTTATTCAACAGTCTCTGGATGACTGGAGAAGGGGGCATCTAAATACAGACATGAGACAGAAAGCAGCTGAGAAATACATCTAAAAGGATTAGGTCATGTCTGATACAAGAAGGACCAGGAACCATATATGGTATGTTTCCGTAACTTCACCTCTTACCACAGGCTGATAAAGAGTGACTGTCATTAATCAGCACGGCTGGGGGAAAAGTCACAGGTTAAGCAAAAGCACCTGAATTCACTGCTTACTTTTCAGAGCAAGGTCTTCATTTATTCATCAAATTTCAATGAGAGAAAGAGAGACCAGAGCACTGCTCACCTCTGGCTTATGGCAGTGCTGGGGATTGAATTTCTGGGGCCTCAAGTCTTTTTTGTATAACTTTTATGCTATCTCCCCAGGCCCTCACAGCAAGCTTTTACCAAGTACATAGGATCTATGTGTTAAAACCTGGTTCCACTATCATGAGAACCTCCCCCAATCCAGGCCTGTGAATCCAAAGCTCCACGCATTATGCCACCTTCCAGCTTCTCCCTTTCTTGTATTGGAAAAGACTCTTGATAACCTACCATCCTGGGCCATCGGCACACATTCTTCATTCACGACAGTTTATCTGATGGCACACCCAGGAAAAGGTGGTATATGGGATATACATTCTTGAAAGTCAAAGGAAATAAAACAGATCCAGGCAGGGCTGACAAAAACTCAGTATTTTATTGCACCAATTATCTTGGCAACATTTGGGGGCTTTCAGCCCTGGAGAGGGACTTGGTATAGGGGTGTTACCTCTGCACACTTGTGCAGCCACGCACTTATCACTGCTGAGACACCCCCCCCCCCAAGAGGCAGGTGATGGAGAGGCTGCCCTCCAGCACAGGCCCCTGCCACCCTCGCTCCACTCCAAATACGAAGTTAAATTAAACCCAGAGTCAAAGTCAACTGTGTGACTGCTATTATAAAAGCCGTAGCCATATATATATATATATATGTATATATATATATGTAATATTCTTATACTCTATGTATGTCACCTAGAATTGGGACTACTTTTCTGGGCCACATTCTTTCTCTCCCCAGTTTGGTTGATGGTTTCTGGGAAGGGAAGAACTGGTCTGTGTGATGGTGATAAATGCTGTACAATGTCAGACCAGCATTTACCACTGCTTAGGAGATAACGGATCTGTTTTGAACAGGAAGTTTTTACAGTGATACAGCAGAGAAAGATTGATCTGGAGAAGGAAAGAGAGAAAGAAAGGAAATACATTCTGTGATTAGACACACACATTTTTCTTTTCTAGCTATAGGACATTACAAAAATATAGCTAGGAAATAGTTCAACAGGAAAGAAGGCCAACACCGGGAGAAGGAAGGCACCGCCTTCTCTCCCACTAGGACAGACACAAAGCCATGAAACGGGGGTTGCCTGTGCCCCTTTGAACCAGGTGTGACTGACATGCAGCATCAGTCCTCTGGGGGGGGAGTGGGGGGAGTCTCAGGCTGCAAACCTGTGTAAGCAAAGCCTTGGTACCTTCCCTGGGATTGGAAGCAACCTCAGCTGAGACCACTGAGGTTAATATTCCCAACTTTTAAAAAGAAAAGTAGGGAAGGAAAGAAAAGGGAAAACAAGACTACCTGCATGAAAAAAAAAAAAAAATCACCATGTCCCCTCAGAGGGATCAACCCGGGCCTCAGAGCAAGGCGCAGACAGCAAAGCTCAATCAGGAGAGGGTAGGTAGTGAGAGGCCAAAGAGGGGACTGGAGTCTCAAAGAACCCGGTCTACAGCTGCGTGGTTTCTGAGGAAAGGTCGCAGTTAAGTGCCTGTGAGCAGAGTCTTCACATTTATTTCCATGCCTTCTACTACTAGTTCACTTACTTTGTTTCTGGAAAAATCACCTTAACTGAGTTTCCCATGTATATTAAGATATAAGTTAGCAGGCACAGCATAAGGAGATAAAAAGCTGATCATGAGTTATACAATCATCTAAATTCAGAAGCACTCACAAAATGGAGCAAATAAAGCCAATGCTTGCATATTCAGGGAAAGGAAGCATTGCTAACGGAAGCCACAGGCCTGGCCAAAAAGTAGTATTTTATGTCAAGTAGCAAAACAAAAGGGGGTTCTACCCCAAGATCACCACCTGGATGAGGACCTGGGACACTGCAGCTGTGAGGAAAGTCCAGCCACTGTAGGAGGAGCAGCCAGGAAGCAAGTCAGATGTAGTTCCAGGCCCCACAATGTTTTTTTCTGCTGCAGAGCTGGTCCAGAATTTTCATAAGGGAGAAAGAGAGAGAGAGATGCAGTGGCAGGGCCAGCCAGCCCCAATTCCACAAAAGGGGGAGGCGGCAGTGTGGGACAGGCCCTGGGTTCTTGCTCTGAGGGTGGACAGATAAGGCATAGAGACGCTCCATCCCAGGAACTGGAGGTACAGGATGAGAGGGCAGTGGCAGCCACCAGAAGGTGCTGGGAGGCTCTTCAAGTGGAGCCACCATTTACATACTTATCATCCTGTGAAGCAGCAGGATCCACTGGGAGAGGCTGCTTCCTCTGCTGCTCCATGTGACCACTGGGCTCAACACTGGTTAGGAATACAGGATAGCCAGTGAGGTTCAGGTTCCAGCCGGTATGCTGCCCCTTGCTCTGTGTGCCATAGTGGGGCACGTCACTTCCTGCTGTGAGCATCACCAAAACCTTCCTCATCCACATGCCCAGAGGTTGTGGCTGTTCCCAGCAGTAGGTTCATGGTGTGGATCCTGGACCCAACAGGACCATCAGAGTCCACGAAGCTGCTCCTTCAGTCCATGTGGATAAATCTCAGGAGGGGGCACCTCATCTCCCAGAGGCCATGAGACAAAGCACATGTTCCTGGCAAAGAAGCGAAGACTCTTGAGACTCTCCCTGCCATGCCTGAGTGCACGTCCACTGCGAGACCACACATGACACATGAAGCAGAAGCAGAAGCAGCCTGGAAACCTCTATAATTCTCTACAAGTGACTAGTGGGCCTGCTCTACTCCACAACACACACACACACACACACACCTGCCCCCTGCTCCCTCCACTGACCTATTTTGACATCAGCAAATCATCGTCGATAGCTGAGGCTGGTAACCTTAGCTGGATGAGTCACAGACCAAAAGTTTCGTCGACTCTGAAGTTTCTGGAAGGCATTGAAGTTTCTCTTCTCTCTCTTGAACTTTTTCAATTTCTTTTCCTATATCAAGAATCACGATTCTCAGAAAAGCCTCTGGCCTGGTCCTTAGGACTCCTGATGTTGCACCACTATGTGCAGGTGGGGCTAGCAGTGTGCTGGGGAAACCAACACCCACTCCCGTACATCCCGGTACAGCCCCCCACTCTCCTGACTTCACTGATAACGGAGGCAGAACAGGATGACAAAACAAGATGCTGGGCCTGAGAAACACTATGGGTGAGTGATAGAAGAGCCTCTGATGAACCACTCTATGACATAGCTGCCATCCAAACTGTCTCCGGTTCAAGTCCCCTACCCAGCTCCACATGTGCCCTTTCCACCTCCCCAACCTCTGTGATCACTTACTTTTCCTCGATCGAACTCGACATCCCAGTCATCAATCACTGTAGCCGTGCAGGCTAGCCTGCTGTCTCGGATGGCATCCTGACTAACAGCTGACAGCTCACCGTCCCATGTCAGAACTACAAAACAAACAGTTTCAGGGCTATAGACTCACTTCACAGATAAAGTAAACAAATCAGACCGATTAGTGCGTAGTTATTGAGCTACTGGAAAAGTCATGACGCATTTTTGCATAGAAAGATAGAAAAAGACATCATGACTTTCCTGACAGCCCAATATTTGAGATTTTTGAGTGTGGTCCTTTGTTGAAAATGGACTTGCAGAGAGGGGAGGGAGACTAGGGGCTGGGATGTGTGGTCAAGTCAGCAGAGACATACATGCTCACAATCACTCAGCTGACAAGTAAACTCCTAATCACTAACCTATAAGGTTTAGTTAATCCCTCCCACATCTCAAATAAAACAGTTCATGTTCATTTTCCCAGTCTTATTATCAAAATAAGGTCCCACATTTGCAGTGCAAATAAATTTTTGATTCTTACTTTCTGACGAAGAATCTCTTAATGCCAAGCACACCCTCTGCTCTCTCCCTGGCTTCCAACCCCAAACACAAATGCACGATTATTCTGGGTTCCTCTGCAGACAGGACCCACCTGGCAAGACTGGCTCTTGACCTCTGTGTGACACCTGGGGGCCAGGACTGACAACAGTGGTCATATCCCTCTTCCCATCTTATGAGTGAGGTGACTTCAGCTCCCTGGGCTTACACATTTCAGTATCTCATCTCCAAAATAAACCTGTCAGAAGATGTTTGATCTCAAAGTCAGTACCTTTTCTCCCGTAAGCTTTATCAGAGGAGTATCGGAGCAGTTCCTGGACCACATCAGATTTCTTCTCTCGGTTCCAGGACACGAGAGGATCCTGTTCTTTCTCTATAGTCAGAGAAGCATTTACATATATTTTAAAGTAAGACACTAAGAGAACACCACACACCTTTCATTTGTAACAGAACTGCAGAACCCATTAAAAACAAATGCCTTGGGGTCAGGCAGTAGTGCAGTGGGCTTAGCACACATGGTGCAAAAGCGCAAGGACTGGCCAAGGACCGGCATCAGAATCCTATTTCGACCCCCTCCTCCCCACCTGCAGGGGGGTAGCTTCACAAGTAGTGAAGCAGGTCTGCAGGTTGTCTATCTTTCTCTCCCCCTTTTGTCTTCCCCTCTTCTCTCCATTTCTCACTGTCCTATCCAACGACATCAGTAACAACAACAATTATGACAACAGCAATAAAAACAAGAGCAACAAAAAGGAAAATAAATAAAATGCAAAAAGAAAATAAATGCCTCATAGAATATGTCAAAGTAAGTTCTGCCTGCTGGCCTCTGAGAGGAAGTTCATGATTAGTATTACTGAATCAGAGGCAACTGTTTGTGAATTCAGGGTATGATGGAAGAAGGTCTGCCACCAATGAAATGGCCCAAGCCAGGAGCAGCATGATCCAGAGGAATAGAGACCTCCACACCGTAGCTGGACACCTAGCATGTCCTCAGGGACAACTGGACTATGGCAGGTTGGCCTCCTCTTTCTGGATTCTAGAAACTGTCTGAACTGGCAGTGACTGGTGGCACAGCAGACCTTGAGATCTGCTCCCTGCTGGGCCCCTTCCTCAAGTCCTAGCCAGCCCAGAAGAGGACTTGCCTCTTCCTGCAGGGTGGGGTGATGCCAGGTGAGGAATCCATGGCACAATCAAGCAGAGGTGAGAGGTCCTTCCCAAGTCTTTGCACTATGCTGGCACCCCCAGCCCAGCTACCCGAGGCTTCTCCACTGTTACACACCTGTTCGGTCCCCTGTGCTGTTCCCAGGACACCAGCCATTTACAGGTGGCGAAGGGATGCTCGGCTGGGGCTCAGGGACAGTGCAGCACTCTGGCTCCTCATCAGGGTGCTGGTTCAGTTCTATTTCCTGCTGTGACTCTGGCTTTCTTTTTTTCTTTTTCTTTTTCCTTAGAGATGTTGGGATGGCCTCTGGCTGGACAGCATCCAAGGGAGAAGAGCTCCTAGGGGTCAATGTCAACAGTCAGAGCAGCAAACCCCCTGGACAAGATTTCAGACCCCAGTCACAACTGCATGTACCTTTAGCTCTGTATGAGGACATGCACCCCACCGAGGACAAAGCAGCCAATGCTTACTGGCTCTGCTCCCAGGCCACAGTTATGCAGAAGAGAAGGTGAGGAATGCAATACAACACTAGGGATTGAACCCAGGTCATCATGAATGCAAGCCAGTAAGCTTTATGTTTAACCCGAGCCATCTTTTTTTTTTTAAATTTATTTCAGTAAGCTTTATGTTTAACCCGAGCCATCTTTTTTTTTTTTAATTTATTTATTTGTTATTGGATAGAGACAGAGAAATTGAGAGAGAAGAGGGAGATAGAGAGGAAGAGAGACAGACACCTGCAGACCTGCTTCACCGCCTGTGAAGAGACTCCCCTGCAGGTGGGGAGCTGGGGGCTCCAACCGGGAACCTAACCGGTCCTTGTGCTTTGCGCCATACGTGCTTAAGTTATATTTTTATTTATTTATTATTGTATAGAGACAGAGAAATTGAAAGGAGTGGGGGAATAGAGAGAGATACAGAGAGACACCTGCAGCCCTGCTTCACCACTCATGAAGCTTTCTCCCCTGCAGATGGGGACCAGGGGCTTGAACCTGGCTCCTTACGCACTGTAATGTGGGTGCTTAACCAGGTGTGCCACCACCTGGCCCCCCTGAGCCATCTCTTTACCCCTATGACTACTTCTCTGTCTGTCACCAAGACTCTAACTCGGGCTAGGTGACACCTATACAATGAATCAATTACTTTTGGCAGTCATTCCCTCACCTCTTCCCTGCCCCTTCCTATTTGATAAGACAGAGAAAAGTTGAGAGGGAAGGGGAGATAGGGACAGAAAGGCATTGCTTCACTGCTGGAGAAGCTTCCCCCAGCAGGTGGGGATTGGGGGTTTGAATCCACGTCTTTGTGTGACCTATGTGCCACTGCCCAGCCCTATGACTCCTTTTCTCAATCCTGAGACAGATCTTACAGACTGGATGATATACTCAAGGAATCTGGTCTAGTGCATGGTAGGTGAATAAATGCCCTGCACACACAGCACTTGCCAGCACACCTTTCAGTAGTCTGGTCAGCATGTTGCATTTCCCAAGGACCCCCCCCCCCCAGGAATGTAATGTGCTCCTGACGCTCACCTGTGCAAAGGTGGGTCCTTGTGAAGGCAGCCTCCTGCCCTAAGGCTCTCAGTTTCTTGCCTGCTCTTCTTGGTGCTCATGTGCTGACCACTCGTCACAGAGTCCATCTGCCGACCAATCACCAGGGGCTGGCCATTCACCTGCTGCTGTCCACCCATTTCCTTCAGTCTTTCTGTTAGTGGCTCTATCCGGCCTTCCTTCCCACGCTTGGGGCTAGGGCTTCGAGGCAGCCTCTGCGCCTGTCCCTCCTGCAGTGGGGAGGTGTCCATGTCCTCCATGTGTTTCCTCTTTTTCCGCCTCTTCTTCCCAGGGGGGGCTGAAGCTGACCCTGGAGTCTCTGAGCCCTGTCCCAGAATCTCTCCCAGCTGCCTCTTTCTACTCTCACACAGGCTCTGGGGATGCTGGCTGGCCTCTTGTAGCTGGTGTGGAGGGGACTCAAAGCCCCCATTGACCTGAGGCAGGGAAGCAGAGGCAGAGGGGCAGCTTGGGGGGTCTGACATCCCTAGAGGCTGGGGGCCACTGGATAATGACAGAGAGCAGGGGCCAAGGGTCTTCAAGTGGCTAGATGATCTGGGAGCAGGTGCAATAGCCCTATAAGGAGAGTTGACAGTGAGACAGATATTCTGGAAGATCTCTCCCCTTCTACTCCCAGCCCCCTCCCTCCCAGCTAAGAATTCTAATAATGGTCTTTCTCTTCCGGAAGTCTTAGCAGCACATAAATTACTTGTACCAACATTAGAAAAGACAGGTTAATAACAAAATTCAAATCTACTTAAAATCAATGTGAAAAAGGAAGGTTTTTTTGTCTCTTAGCTTATCACCAGGCAGTTCAAGGCATTTCTGCAAATGTTAATTTTGGTGGTATTAGGGATGGAGCCCAGAGAATCATACGTATCAGCTATGCTTTCTACTGAGTGATACCCCTGACCTCCTATCGCTAATGTTTGCAGTTTTCAACAGAAACATGTAAAGAAGGCATTGCTAAACAATAAGCAAAAAGTTCTTTTAGATTTTATTTTTCAACCTCCCAAAGTATGAAGTCTAAGAGTGTCTAAGTGTTAGAAGACTTATGAAGCTAGAGCAGTGTATGTATAATGCCATTATGATTTTTATACTAACTTCCTTTGGATTTGGGGGCTCCAGGAAAACTGAAGAAATTGATTTCATAGAAATATTATAGAGTATGGTGAGCAGAGGACAGGCTCTAGAGAAAAAACAAAGGACAAGCTCTAGAGAAAAAACAAACAAAAACTCTCTCTGATTGACTTCATGCAGCCATGAGACCTTGGAGTAGCAACTTCCCACTCTGAACCACAATTTCCTTTTTTGTAAATAGCCCACCTCACAGTGTTACTGACTAAACAAGACTATCATCATCATCATCTAAATCAGATGGATGGCCACAGAAAGTGTACTCTTATATTATGTTACTCCAAATAGCTTCTCGGATGAAAAACCAAGAGACATGTCAAAGAAACAAAGATGAAATATTCAGTAAATGTCTTCAAATTTCAGAGCAATAGACCTCTCACCCCAGGTGTAAGGAAGAGGCTGTGGGTGCTATAAAGGAAATGCCCCAGAGTGTAGCTAGAATTGACGTAAAGGTGCAGCAGCAGTCACTGTACCCACTCAGCCCCCGCCCCTCCATATGCCCCCCTCCGCCTCTACCCCCCCCACACATATACACACCCACTCACCTCCTGGCCTTCTTTCCTTAATCCCAGCACCAAAGATCATGATAGTCCCTCAGCCACCAGTCTGTTGGGGGCCAGTAATTCTCCACTTTCTGCCACTAACACACTAGATGGAGGGGTGTAGTGCTGTGGAGTGCAACAAACTAGGGGACACCCCAAAAGGCAGAAGGCAGTTCTTGCAGTACCCCAAATCTGAGCTTCCCTGCTCCTAGAGGTTAACACAGGGGGCTAAGAATCAGCGTGAAGTCCTGGAGGATCTAGACGCTAGCATAAAGCTCTAGAATGTCACCTTAAGGCTCTAGAAGTCAATGTGAAGCAGACGGTCCAAAGAGTCCCATATGGGATGCTGGATGGAGGTAAAGAGACAGGCCTGAGCCTGTTGAATGAGGCGGCTGGGGAGGGGGGGGGCTTGTTGGGAGATACTGAATGATACTGGCAGGAAGACACCACCAAGCAGTACATAAGCCCTCCCTGCCTTTGCTGTGCACTGGCTGGGGGCTTAGGGGATGACGGGGGTGACAACAAATAGGTCAGCTCACAGCACCCGAGTCGTAACACAGAGGCACAGACAGATGGGATGTGAAGACAGAAGTAAGAGGTCAGGATGGCAGAGGCTAAGCTGCCTTTGAGTGTCTGAAGCTCCATCACCAGTTGAAACAAAGAAGAGACCAGGAGGCGCTCTGGGCAGGAGGTGCTTGTGCTGTCCAACTGCAATCAACCTCCATGCAAGTCCTCAGTGGCCTGGGGGGCCTGCCCGAGGCTCACCTGACGGCACTGACAGGCCAGGCAGAGGCGACGATGGGGTGCGTGGTTTTCCCGGGATGGGTGAGGTCGGAGAGTGGAGAGAGGGGAGGCCGGAGGTCATTGCTGGTTGCCCTCCGCAGGGTGCTGGCCTGCAGTTATTGACATAAATAAAAACTTGGTGGTCTAAAAAAGGTTGCCGTGAATGAAGAGAAAAACAAAGTAAAATAATAAAAGAGCCCAGAAAGAATGAGGGGACAGAAAACAAAAACAAATAATAATAAAAATAAAAGTAAAGTAAAAAGGGGGGAGTAAGGGAGGGATGGCAGAAGAAGAATCAGAAGTGTTTTTGGTTAGAAACAAAAAGGAAAAAGGAAGTTAATTTAAACAAAAGTCTCAACACAACTACGACTTTGAGTACCCGGCTTCAGCCCCTAGCTCCCCAGCCCACCAGTCCCACTGCCTCCAGACTTCTGAGGACATGTCATCTACAGGTGGACAGCAAGATTTGCTCTCTGCAGCCATGTGAAGCAGCACCAGGTTCGGATATCACCCCCACCCCTCCCCACCCCAGGAGCACTCCTTAACCTGCAAGTGCCTGGGGACCCTAAAAGAACCCTTCCCCTAGAAATGCTGCCCACTCTACAACAAGAAGCAAGCCTCCCAGTTGGTCCCCCCTGACACCCTCATGTGTCAACTTTCACACCCACCTTCTTGGCAGAAAGGGCCAATTTTTTGGCTGGTGGAGGGGACATGGTGCTGGCAGGTTCGGGGGTGGTGGTGCTCAGGACAGGGCACTTGGGCTTCACTGTCTTGGGGTCCTCTCTGGCTGGCAACACTTTGGAATCTGTTCCCTGAGAGTCACAAAAGTGGATGTCTCTGCTCCTAGGAGGCGGAGGGGGCTTGGCCACGTCACTAGCAGAAGAGTGCTCAGGGCTGGAGCTGCTGGAGCCCCTCCGGTCTGAGTCAGAGCCCTCACTGCCTGCTTTGGGCCCATGCCCATTGGCAGTCACTGCAGCAGGCAGTTTGGGTGAGGTAGAGAGGGTGGTGCCCCTGTCCCAGGAGCCCTGCTTCCGGCTTTCAGGCCTGCTGCCACTCAAGGCACTACTACCTGGGGGCCCCGGAGCAGCTTTAGGGGTTGGAGAGCCATGCTGGGGGGCAAGTGACTTCTTGAGCATTTTTCCAGGCTCATCCAGGATGGTTGGCAGATGAGTGAGGGGTTTGGAGAATCTGGGGGAAAGGGACCCCAGAGACAGTTTTGGAGATGCGTAGCCATTCTGTGACTTCAGGCCTGACACAGAGCCATTCCTGGAGATAGGTACACCAATCTCTTCGGTAGTTTGAAGTTTTTTCATTGTTACTGGATCTACTCTCTAAGAAAGAACAGAGCAGGGGGCGAGATTAGATTGGGGGGGGTTCCCATGTGAGAGCACACACAGTAGCAGACAAAGAGTTTCTGTGGAGTAAAGAAACCAAATGTCCCAGTACTGTCTAAACAGTACTATCTGTGTAGGTCTGTGTCTTTATGAGCCTCTTTCTAATGAGAGCAGCACACAGTCATTAGAGTAAGAAATGCAAAGAAGAGTAAGAAGGTAGCTCAGCAGTAGAGTGCATACCTCCCATGGGTGAAGCCTGTGTTTGAATCCTGGCGCCACACGGAAGCATGACAGACAGAATCCAGGACAAAAACAAATGGAACTCTGTAAGGTGGTGCTTTGGTGTATCTCCCTCTATCTTTAAAAAACTGGGCCAGGGAGGTGGGTTCAGTCATAGTAATTACTGCCATCAACTTCTGGGTTCATTTTCCCTGGTACAACATTAAAAGGAAAAAAAAAAAGATAGGGCTGGCAAGATAGCTCACCTGGGTGGTGTGTCTGCTTTGTCATGCAGGTCACCCAGATTTGAGCTCAGTTCCCACTGCACTTGGAAAAACCAGTGCTTTCTATCTTTTCATGCCTGTCTTTTTTTCTTTTTCCAAATATTTATTTATTCCCTTTTGTTGCCCTTGTTGTTTTATTGTTGTTGGATAGGACAGAGAGAAATGGAGAGAGGAGGGGAAGACAGAGGGGGAGAGAAAGACAGACACCTGCAGACCTGCTTCACCCCTTGTGAAGCGACTCCCCAGCAGGTGGGGAGCTAGGGGCTCGAACCAGGATATTTATGCCAGTCCTTGCACTTTGCGCCATGTCCGCTAAGCCTCTGTCTATCTGAAAGAGTGGGCCTGGAGAGGTAAAGTTCCAGAAACAAGGAACAGAAGGAAAAGAAAAGAGAAGGGGAGGGGGAGGGGAGGCAGGAGGAGGGGAGAGGAGAGGGGGCTGAAGATCGATACTGGCACTACAAATTCAGCACTCCCAATGGCAAAACCCCACCACCATCACTGCCTTTTTCTTTCTTTCTCATTAGATAGGACAAAGAGAAATTTAGAGAATGAAAGGTAAAGAAAGGAAGAAGAAGGGGCCAGGCAGTGGTGCACCAGTGCACAAAGCCCTGAGTTCAAGCCTCTGATCCCTACCTGCAAGGGGAAAGCTTCACAAGTGGTGAAGTAGAGCTGCAGGTATCTCTGTCTCTCTCCTCTAGGGCTATCACTGGGGCTCGGTGCCTGCACCAGAAATCCACTGCTCCTGGCCACCATTTTCCCCCTTTTTTTTTGGTTGCTCTTGGGTGGGACAAAGAGAAATTGACAGGGGAGGGGGAAATATGGAGGGAGGAAGAAAGACAGACACCTGCAGAACTGCTTTACTGCTTGTGATCTACAGGTGGGGAGCCGGGGGCTCAAACTGGGATCCTTGCACGAGTCCCTGAGCTTTGTACTATCTGCGCTTAACCTGGTGTACCACTGCCTGGGCCCCCTCCTTTCCCTCTCAATTTCTCTCTGCTTTTATTCAATAATAAATAAAAATAATAAAATGAAGTGACTTAAATTAAAAAGAGGGGGAATCGGGCAGTAGTGCAGCAGGTTAAGCACACGTGGCACAAAGCACAAGGACCGGCATAAGGATTCCGGTTCGAGCCCCCAGCTCACCACAGGCAGTGAAGCAGGTCTGCAAGTATCTATCTTTCTCTCCCCCCGTCTTCCCTTCCTCTCTCCAATCCAACAATGATGACAACAATAATAACTACAACAATAAAACAAGGGCAACAAAAGGAAAAAATAAAATAAATAAATATTTAAAAAGAGAAAGATGGGGGAATAGAGAGACACATGCAGCCCTACTGATGGGGAACAGGGTTATTTGTAGGAAATCTGTGCTGATTTCAATTCTGGAATGTCATGTCTACGTAAAGATTAAGTATTTGGTCTCTCTGAAGCCGACACAGTGTTGTGGTTTCTCTTCACTGGTAAATAAAATATGGGGGGGATGTCTGCTAAAATAACCATTACGATGCAGATCTTCATTCTTGCCCATGTGTGTGCTCTGAATAAAAAAGCTTAAAATATCTGAGGGGGAAAAAAATGCAGATTTTCCAAGTGTTTTTGGCAGTATAGGTGCATCGAGCCTTCTGAACACAGGTCTCTGAGAGACAAGTTTACAGATTGTAATCTCAATGATGCTCACCTGGCATTTATGGGGAGTGAATCTAACTTCGGCTGTCCCCCAGTGCCATTCACAGAGTACCATTACTGTATCTTTCAAAACACTCCATGAAAGTGTAGATCACTTCTTCTCTGATTAAACACATACTGTAGTCCTTCCCTGCTGGAGTGGAAAGCACTGAAGGTTTGTTTGTCTAGTTCATCACACCCCTTCCAGCCAGTCCGGGCCACTGTGGTCAGTGTTTCATTGCTGAGTAAGTGAACAACGTAAAGATGGAGTCTCTTTCTGGTCTTAGAATCCAGTGCTAATAATTTAGAGATAGAATTTCTTGGAAGTAAATAGTATAATGGTTATGCAAACAGACTCTCACACCTGAGGCTCTGAGGTCTGTACCACCATAAAGCAGAGCTGAGCAGTACTCTGGTTTAAGGGGGTGTGGGGGGGATTATTTGCCTATGAATTTCAACACCAGGCCAATCACATTTATTGTGCTCCTGCCAACAAGTATTTCTTTTTCCAACTATGCTAATAATAACATTAGTTCTGGCACATGTCATCTTAATTCTGATATACATGCAGAATAATTTTTAGTCATCTGAACAAGTCTTTCATGTGTTATAGATCTTATGCACTTGCTACAATATATTTTAAGAAGTTTATTTGTAATAATTTATAAACAAGGGGGGGCCAGGTGGTAGTGCAGCAGGTTAAGTGCACATGGAGCAAAGCACAAGGACCAGAATAAGGGTACTGGTTCAAGCCCCCAGCTCCCCACCTGCAGCAGGGTTGTGCTGCAGACGGTGAAGCAGGTCTGCAGGTGTCTTTCTCTCCCTCTGTCTTCCCTGCCTCTCTCGATTTCTCTGTCCTGTCCAACAACAGCAGCAACAAAATGGAAAAAATGGCCTCCAGGAGCTGTGGATTTGTGGTACAGGCATCAAGCCCCAGCTATAACCCTGGAGGCAAATAAATAGTAATAACTATAAACAAGTATTTAAATTTTAGCTTAGTCAAACTAGTTAGTCTACATTTTATCTCTAAGCTTAAAAAAAAAAAAAGATCTATTAATGAGAGAGTAGAGCAAGAGAAAGTAATCAAAGTATCACTCTGGCACATGTGACACCAGGGATCAAACTTGGGTCCTCATGTTTGGGTGTCCAGTGCTTTAACCACTGCAGTACCTCTCATGTCACTAGTTTTCAATTTTAAGCTCAAAGCCTTCCTTCTTCCAGAAGTTTACTAACTTCTATTACTAAATTCTATTATCTTGTTTTTTTCTTTTTCAGTTTTCCCTACAGACAAAATTTCTTATGTACTTATCTTGCCTTTGTGTCTATACTGTTCAACCACTCCTAGCAGACTTGTTTTTTTTTTTCCAGGTAGACGAGAGACAGAAAAACAGAGAAAGAGCGACACTATAGCACTGTTCTACCACTCAAGAAGCTCCCACTTTGCATGGTCTTAGCATGTGTTAGCTAGGGAGTTCAAACCCAGGTCCTATACATAGTAATGTCTTCTACCAGGTGAACTATCCCCTAGCTCAAAAATTATCTCTTAATACCTTTTTAAAAGTGATGTATCTTTCCATTATAAAGCAAAAGCTTTTCATCTGTGGGACATTTAAGCATATAGACCTTACATGTTACTGAAAGTAAATGATCTTCAGGTATTCTCTGGGTAGCCTTTAAACAGGACTGTGCCTTGAAGGCTCAAAGGCAGTGCTAACCAGCTCTGCACCTAGGTCAGTTTTTCATGACCATGTGAATTCCAGCATTTCTAACTCAGCTTCTATTTTCTTGAATGCTGGGAAGGAATACTAAAACACCTGTAGACTGAGAAGTCCCAGTTGTCAGCATCTGCGTTTGAACTTGATCTTCAGGTCAAGCAGAAGTGGCCCAGAAGACCCACCTATTGTAAATTTGAGTTGTGTTGTAATAAGAAAACCATTCACTATTTTGCTAGTAAAACTGATATGTTTTTTGTATCTGTTTTTGCCACCAGGGTTATCATTGGGGCTTGGTGCCAGCACTACAAATCCACTGCTCCAGAGGCCAATATTACCTCGTCTTCTCCCCCCGACCGCCTTTCTATTATACTTAATAGAGAAAAACTGAGAGAGGAGAGAAAGAGAGCGAGTGAAAATACCTGCGTCACTGCTCATTAAGTGATACCCTGCAGGTGGGAAGTGGGGGTGGGAAGTGTTTTAGTATTCCTTCCCAGCATTCAAGAAAATAGAAGCTGAGTTAGAAATGCTGGAATTCACATGGTCGTGAAAAACTGACCAAGGTGCAGAGCTGGTTAGCACTGCCTTTGCGCTTAACGGGGTATGCAACTTCCTGGCCCCTAAAACTGAATTTTTAACTTTAAAAAACTTTAATCATACACAAAAAATAAAAAGGAAAACTTCAATTTTTTTTCTTCTCTTTCCCTTCCCCCTTGCTCCCACACAGCCCCCCATCACTGCTTATCTCTGGTTTATGGAGGTGCCAAGAACAAACATGAAAGTCTATGCCTGCTCCCTGTCCTGTTTCTGAATGGATAACATTTTGTCACATGAAGCTTATTACTCTCTTCAATATATATATATGTAATAATTGTGATCAGATCTTTTTCTCATCTGAGTGAATTTGGATGTTATATCCTCTTTCCCTTTCATATGTCCATATGAGTTTCCTAACAATAAGGCTGTACCCTTAATGAGACCACAATGATGAAAATGAAGACATTGAGGTCAGATGCTAGCTCACCCAGTAGAGCACACATTTTACCATGCCCAAGGACCTAGCCTGGAGACCCTGGACACCACTTGGCACCACCATAAAAAAGGAGAGGCTCCACAAGCAGGGAGTCCACTTTGCCTGTCTGTCTCTCAACCACTAGCTGAGAAAAGAAAAAATGAAATTTAAAAAGCAGGGGCATAAATGTTGCTACACAGTCCTCACATTTTCAGTATTCAAATGTGGAGACAGCTCACCCTTGGTGAGCATATGTCTTGCCAGCATAAGGCTGGAACCACAGACATGCCATAGACGTGGGGGGGGGTTGATGATGGAGTGTTTTTTTTAATTTACTTATTTATTCCCTTTTGTTGCGCTTATTTATTGTTGTTATTGATGTCGTCGTTGTTGGATAGGACAGAGACAAATGGAGAAAGGAGGGGAAGACGGGGAGAGAAAGATAGACACCTGCAGACCTGCTTCACCGCCTGTGAAGCGACTCCCCTGCAGGTGGGGAGCCGGGGGCTCGAACCAGGATCCTTACATTGCCTGTGCTCAACCTGCTGCGCTACTGCCCCACCCCCAGTGGAGTGGTTTTTTAGTGTCTCCCCTCTATCTCCCCCCCAGTTCAAAGGAAGGAAGGATGGAGGGAGAGAGGGAGGGGGGAGAGAGAGGGAGGGAGGGATGGAGGGGGGAGAGAGAGGGAGGGAGGGAGAAGGGGGAGAGACAGAGAGAGAGAGAAAGACAGTAAAATAGGAGGAAAAAGAGAACTCTATCATGGAGACAGTTTGGTGGCATCAAACATGCACAAAGCCCTAGGGGTTCATTCCCTGGTGCCAGAAAAAAAAAGTGAAGATAAAGACCTATTTTCCCAGGTATATTTTACTTTTTGGGTAAGCCTATGCCATGTTAATATAAATAAATGAATAAATTACAAATGAGAGAGGGACTATTTTTTCATTATAGTGAAGCACCAACTAAAAAATGCAGAAATAGGGGCCAGGTGGTGGTGCACCGTTAAGCAAACACATTACAATGCATAAGGACCTAGGTTCAAGCCCCTGGTTCCCATCTGCAGGGGCAAAGCTTCACAAGTGGTCAAGTAGGGCTGTAGGTTTCTATCTCCCTCTCCCTTCCCAATTTCTCTGTCTCTATTCAATGATAAAGAAAAAATAAACAGAAAAAAAAATTATTCCTGCATGCACTTGGGAGTTTCCTATCTACCCCATGCTGTGATGACCCACCACAGAGAGAACATGGATCAGCTATGGACACATGCATTCTCTTCAACAGGTACCTTTGAAGTGAGTGGGGAAGCAACAGCCCCGTTGCTGATATTCTTCTTGAGCTGGTCTGTGACCAAGCTGGGGCGGTTGGAGAGGGAGGAAACGGACCTGGAGATGGAGCCCTCAGGACTCTTCTTAGAGCCTGGAATTCTGTCAGAGGAAGAAAGCAAGTCAGTGGATTTTCTCATTAAAGCTATCAAGGCACTACAGAAAGTGAGGAAAGGATTCAGAATAAAGTCAAGTTTACAATTCCACTTAAAAAAAAAGGGGGCAGGAGGGTATTGTTAACAGTCACCAGAGAGAACCTGACTGTCCCATTACTCTTCCAGGACACCCCACTCTGATCTTAAACAGCACGAGGCTATTGCAGTGCCCTGCAGACCTACTCAATGTAAGCAGAAAGAAACTTGCAGTCAGAGTTCTAAGATTAGACACAATCTGTCAAAGACCCTTCAATCCAGATTCTGCAGAGCATCATGAAGTGGAGGCCACAGAGCATTCTGTCACCATGTTCTCCCACCCCCAGCTCAGTGACTAAAGGTCCTTCCCAAGGCACTGCTGTGTGCCCACCCTCTGACAACCCACATCACTGCCTACTCTGATCATCTGACAGGGAGGGAAATGTGTGGGGCAGCAACTATCCAGATGTAACATCTAATTCAGGACAATACAACATCATCTTCCACTTAATGTATGTAAGTCACCTCAGTGGGAGGGGCATGGGGACCTAATTCACCTCGCCAGAGGCTCCATTTTAAATTAACAACTAGGTAGCTATGGTCTGAAAAGGCCACCCCAGCTGACAAGGATGGTATGAGGACAGCTGCTGAGCCCTTTCCGTCCTATGGGATTCCCTGTTACTTTCCCAGAAAAGGCCTGAGAGGCTCCTGAGTGCAGGAAGAGCCAGGGAAGGAAGCTGCAAGGAGATAGGGGTAGTTACCTCAGGTAGAAGAGCACATATGCCTGCTGGTTCAGAACTACTTTTATGTTGCTGGAATGGACCAAAGAGTCATTCATCTGGTACCACTGCCCGTTGCTTGCCTAAGTAATATAGGGTGTGGAAAAAAAAAAAAAAAGCCATCAACTAACCTTTCACAAGTTTCACTACTGAAAAGTAATAATCTGCTACTAATTATCACATCCCTCCAAAAGCAACTAAATGAAAACAACTTCATATGAAAACATCTTATATCTAAAACAGACCTAATAGCTTTTTCCAAAACGAAGACCCCAAATCTTCATCTGCAATATTCTTGTCTTTAGGTTCATGATTAGTCAACAATTTGTCCTGCTTTTTATCTTAACTCTTTTTCAGCCACCAGGTTCCAGACGCTATCATGATGCCAACCTAAGTTCCCTGGGTAGACGACCCCACCAATGTGTCCTGGAGCCCCACCTCCCCAGACCCCTAACCCACTAGGGAAACAGAGAGACAGGCTGGGAGTAGGGATCAACCTGTCAACACCCATGTTCAGCAGGGAAGCAATTACAGAAGCCAGACCTCCCACCTTCTGCACCCCATAACGATCCTGGGTACATACTCCCAGAGGGATGAAGAATAAGAAAGCTATCAAGGGGAGGGAATGGATACAGAGTTCTGGTAGTGGGAATTGTACCCCTTTTATCCTATGGTCTTGTCAATATTTCCATTTTATAAATAAAAAAAAGAAAATAGCATTTGTCTAACTCTGAATGTGACTATTAAGTGTTTATCCCTGGCACCCCAACAGATGTAGACCCTCCCTTCTCAAAGGTGTGTGGGTAGCTCTAATCAGCAGGTCCGTCCCAGCAATAATCATCCTTCAAATGGGTTCTCTGGAATCCCAGAGACAGGGCTCTGAAATAACTCCTTCCAGTGTCACAAGTCCCTACACCCTGAAGCACTAGGCCATGAACATAACTACACATTACCACTGCTGAAACACACATGTATGTCCTTCTACAGGGGCCACGTTTGCACTCATACAAACAAGACTGCACACTTGGCCCCAAGAGGGAGGGAGGGAGGGAGGGAGTACATGTGCCACCTCCCCAATGCCATCAACTAGCAGCACTGACCTTCACATAGCAATAATAGTGGCCGGCGTGGCAGCTGTAGCCCGAGTGCACCAGTACAGCATAGAGCCCATACATGATGGGCTCCCCACTGCTCTGCGACATGTATGGACGGATGTTCAGGAATTCCGGATAGCCCACATCCTGTTGGAAAAGCCAAGAAAAAGGCAATCAAATTCCTCACTGAAAGTAAGGATCAATTTGTGTTTCTATTTACTTCCTGGATAGAGACAGAGAGAAACTGAGAGAAGGGGAGACATGGAGAAAGAGTGACATCTGCAGCACTTCCTCACCACCTGTCAGGCTCACTGTAACTGGGGATTTGAACCTAGGTCACTTTGTACACTCTATACAGTACACCAACCACCTAGCTCCCAATTTGTGTCTCTATAGACAAGTACACAAAATGTAGGATTCAGCTGGTTTGTAATGAGTTGGTACAACTGGGCATTCAGCCACGTTGTGAGGAGGCTCCCTGATCAATGATTAAAAAAAAGAAGAATCAGGGCCAGACAGTGGCTCATTCAGTAAAGCACACACATTACTAGGTGTGAGGACTGGGGTTCAAGACCTCAGTCCCCACTTGCAGGAAGGAAGCTTAATAAGGGGCAGTGTTGCCGGTATCTCTGTCTCCCTCTTGACTTTTCTGTCTCTATACGGGGGGGGGGGGGGGGGGGGCATTTCTACCTGACTTATGTGAAATTATTTTGATATTCCATCAAGTGGTTGATGGTCAATTGTGGTCTTTGTCACACATCTAAATTAGTCTTCTTATAGATGGGGGAAATAGTTCACCTGGCAGAGTGCAGGACTTGCATAACTAAGGTTCCCAGTTGAGTATCTGATGTTAAATATACCAGAGTAGCACTTTGGTTACCCTCTACTAAGTGAAACTCCTCCAGATAAGTAAAATAAATGTTTAGAGCAAATAAATTAGGGGGCTGAGTGGTAGTGCGCCTGGCGGAACGCACGTTACAACGTGCAAGGACCCAGGTTCGAGTCCCCGGTCCCCATATGCAGGGGAAAAGTTTCAAGAGTGGTGAAGCACTGCTGTCTTCTCTTCCTCTCTATCCCTCCCTTCCCTCTTGATTTTTGGCTGTCTCTATCCAATAAATAAATAAAGATAATTTTAAAGAAGATTTTTAAAAAAATTACTCCTCTTAGGGCCTGGGCAGTGGCACATCTGGTTGAGCACACATGTTATAATGAGCAATATAAGCCTCTTAGTGCCCACCTGTAGGAGGGAAGTTTCATGAATGGTGAAGCAGGGCTCCAGATACCTCTCTTTCTATATATTTATCTATCTCTGCTTTCCCTTTCAATTTCTCCCTGTCTATGCAAAATAAATAAGATTAAAAAAAAAAAGTTTCAGGTCTTCAGGGGAAAAAAGTGCTGAATCCATATAGTTCACTGCTATAAAATCAAAATTTTAACAAACTGTACTAGAACACAGGTCATGTCAAAACTTGGGTTTTATTGGTAAATTTTTCATTTAAAAATATTTGGGGAGGGGCACAGAACTTTGGTGGTGGATGTGGTGTGTACCTCTACCCCTGTAATCTTAAAATTTTGTAAATCATGATTAAGTCACTAATAAAAAGCAAAGCATTTTAGTTTAGAAATAGTTTCTAAATTATTTTTGAATGATAGGAGGCATAATATAGCTGCATTTCTATCATTATGAACAGATTCTAATCAAGTATCATTTAGAGTATAAACTGCACAGCTCTTAGGTGTACAGTTAAGCAAGTTGTTTATAAGTATACACTGATCATCAGAACCAATATTCTTTTTTTAAAAAAGATTTTATTTATTTATTTATTCATTAATGAGAAACATAGGAGAAAAGAGCCAGACATCACATTGGTACATGTGCTACCAGGAATTGAACTGAGGACCTCATGCTTGAGAGTCCGATGCTTTATTCACTGCACCACCTCCCGGACCACCAGAACCAATATTCTTATCAAGATACAAACATCATCCCAGGAAATCCCCTTGTGTCTCAGTATGTACTCCCATTATGAATGTCTGCTGTTTTGACTTACATCACCAAGTGTTTAGTTTAGCCTGTCCTTGAACTTCAGATTCCTAGACTCATAGAGTATGTACCTTTTGTGTGCCGGGCTTTCTTCTTTAGATGAACACAATGTCTATATTAATCTCTATTTCTTCCCCTTCTACTGACAAACTCAAATATTCATAATATGACTCATGAGTTCTAATCCAACCTTCCTAGATATAGGACCCCAAGGAAAAACAGACTGTTTCTCAAACTGAGTTCCAATGGAAAACCAGTCCTAAGAGAAGCACAAGTTCCTCAGGACAAAATTGCAATGACCTCATCTACCATTCCAAGGACTTGAGTGCCTTGTGAAGCAGATATCATGTAAGCACATGGCAAAACAGGATGGAGAAACGAAATTTTATGAAAATTTGTTGTAACACCTTCCCCTCCAAAATGTACACAAGTGCTTACATACTAAGGGTCTGAGAAAGCCTGCAATTTAAGAACTGACTTCAGTTTGGTGTTTCCCAAATGCAGTTAACCACGGAAACGCTTTACTTCCAAGCACAGTATTAATATTTTGCAAAACACCAGTGTGGAAAATGCTCATCCAGGCAAGCCCCTATTGCACTGCCCATTGACACTGGCAGGTACTACACCCCAAACCACACATATAGGCTCTAACAATGAGAAAAGCTCAAGATCCTCTCATTTCTGAGACTCTGGAGTTCCAGGTTCAGTCCCCCTCACCACCATAAGCTAGAGCTGAACAGTGCTCTGGTAACAAAAACAAAAAAGGGAGAGAAAAGCTCAAGATATTTATGAAACTAGATTATCTTATCTTCTCTTATAATGCCACTGTGTTAGAGAGGTTATTTGACATGACACAAAAGTTACAGCAGACTGGCCCAAGAAGAGTGGTTTATGCAACAGATTTCTTTTGGGGCTTGGAGGCCCCAAATTCAATTTCCTGCATCACCATAAACCAGAACTGAGTCATGCTCTGATAAAAATAAACAGATAAAGGGGGAAAAAATCACAGCAGTTGCTTGTGTTTGTTTCAGATACAAAGCAAAAATCAAAGCTGCATAACCCAGTTATTCTGAGGGGAATCCTGAGCTTCTAAATCAGGAGCACTCCAAGCAAAGACAGAAGTTGGGGACATGAGAATGCAGTAATACAGTGGTTCTAAGACTTGATGGCCCATATCACTCAGGGATTCCCCCTAACCAAATACACACATCCCTGCCTTCTGAAGATTGGAACTCCCTGGATCTGGGATAGTGTCTGAAATGTACATCTTTAAAAGCAGTCCAAGGAGTCAGGTGGTAGCGCAGAGGGTTAAGTGCACGTGGTGTGAAGCGCAAGAACCCATAAGGATCCTTGTGTAAAGATCCCAGTTCGAGCCCGACTCCCCACTTTCAGGGGAGTCCTTTCACAGGCGGTGAAGCAGATCTGCAGGTGTCTTTCTCTCCCCCTATGTCCTATCCAATGACAGCAACAACAACAATAATATCCACAACAATGATAAAACAAGGGGAACAAAAGGGGAAAAAATGGTCTCCAGGAGCAGTGGATTCATGATGCAGGCACCGAGCCCTGGCAATAACCCAGGAGGCAAAAAAAAAAAAAAGTCCAGAAGGGCTGGGGTGAGAACACAATGGTTTTGTAAAAAGCCTTTCATGCCTGAAGCACCAAAGGTCCCAGGTTCCATATATGCCAGCACCATATATGCCAGAGCTGAGCAGTGCTTTGACTAAAAACAAATAAGCAAACAAAACATAGAGAAATAAATGAGTAAATGAAACTAGAAGTAGTCTGGGGATGGGGGAATCTTTTAAAAATAAATAAAAGCAGCCCAGGTCTTCCTGGTGTAAATCTTCACTGTGCACACTTACCTTGGTTATCTTTCCCCCACTGAAGTTGGCAAAGCGCTTGAGGGAAAGTGTTAGGACATTGGATGCTCTGTGGATGGTAAACCGCTTGCTAGCTGGAACTTTCTTCTTACATCTGTGAAGGGGGGGGAGGGAGATATCACTTCTTGCTGAGCTGATGTCCTCATGAGGAGGTTAACAAATTAAGATAACTGCTTATGTGTCTCCTTAATGAGCTTTGTACCTCCTATATCCAAAAACTCAGACCAACATCACTTAGTAAAGGAAACTCATCACAGGGACTAGAGGAAAGCTGGAGATGCTACAACAAAAATAAAGACTCTCAGGGTCGAGCAGTGGCATACAGTACCATGTGCAAGGACCCAGGTTCAACTCCTCAGTCCCCACCCATAGGGGGAAGCTTTCCCAAGTAGTGGAGTTGTGTTGCAGGCGTCTCTCCTTTTGTGTGTGTCTCTCCCTCCTTCCATCCCTCTCTCTTTGCAGGTGTCTCGTGTGTGTGTGTGTGTGTGTGTGTGTGTGTGTGTGTGTGTGTGTCTCCTTCCCTCAAAAAAGAAAGCAAGCGGGGGTCGGGCGGTGGCGCAGTGGGTTAAGCGCATGTGGCATAAAGCGCAGGGACCGGCGTTAAGGATCCCGGTTCGAGCCCCCGGCTCCCCACCTGCAGGGGAGTCACTTCACGGGCTGTGAAGCAGGTCTGCAGGTGTCTATCTTTCTCTCCCCTTCTCTGTCTTCCCCTCCTCTCTCCATTTCTCTCTGTCCTATCCAACAACGAATTGTATCAACAAGGGCAATAGTAACCACAACGAAGCTACAACAAGGGCAACAAAAGGGGGGGAAAAAATGGCCTCCAGGAGCGGTGGATTCATGGTGCAGGCACCGAGCCCAGCAATAACCCTGGAGGAGGAAAAAGAAGAAAAAAAAAAAAAAAAGCAAGCAAGCAACTGGGAATGGTGAAGTCATCATACAAGTACCAAGCCCCAGTGATAACCTTGGTGGCAATAATAATAATTAATAATAATAGTAATAACGATGATTTTTCCCAGCTTGAGATGCACAAAAAAGCTGCTGGAGCAACATATCACATAGGAGATGTGATCACTGGTGACTAGGCAAACATGACAACAGTGCAAGTGAAATCAGGCAGGAAATAATGGGCAGCAGACAGGCAAAAGTAAAGTTTCTAGAGCAAAGGAAAAGGAACTTATAGTGGTTCAAGAACAGTGTCAGCACAGTAAACCTGAACAGTACCTTTAGGAAAGGGTTCTATAGTGTTTACAGCTTTTAAATGGCTTAGAGTAAAGAAATGCTCCCTTAACAGCATGACCATGAAGCCACTGCAGGAATGAGGACAGAGTTCATCTACTGAGATAATTTAAGTGAAAGACCTGGCCTTTCTGAGAGGTAGGATGGCCAAATGGCTCCCCCAGTTCATCTGTGCCATGTCACACCCCCCTTCCTGCATTAGGTTTCTCATACTGTGAAATGGGGCATCCACCTTACAGACACAGGCACAGTGACAGGCACCTAGTTGACAGCTACAGAAGCTGATTTTGTGCGGTTCAGAGGGTTCTGGTTTCAAGATATACAGCTGCTACTCAAAAAAAATACAGATAGCAGCTGCCATGGAGGGATGGAGAGAGAGATGAAGGGAAGGTCAGACTGGGTGACAAAGTCCCACCTTGCAGACAGCCAAGGTCAAGAGCAAAATGAGACTTACTTGGCACACATATAGGCATTTTCTCCACTCAGGACATCTGGTTTCACAAAAAGTTCCAGGGCACGCACGATGTTTGCAGCTTGCTGAGGAGGACAAAAATGGGGGACAGTATAAACACCAGCAAAAAAAGGCTGACTTTGAGAAATGCTGAATGGAAGTTCTTTTAGGCTGAGGCAGCAAATCTTAAAACATTACTTGCATCAACACTGGCCTACTAGTTGCCACCTTCTGGCAGTCAGTGCACACTACTAAGGGGGTGGGAGGAGACAGACAGACAAATAGACACACACACATGCCCCTACCCATCTCGGTCTTGGATCATGGTCTGAGTTACAGTGGGTCTCCCTTTTAGGGGAGCAGAGTACAACAGCATCTGCCCCAACATTTATAGAGCTTCTTCTGAAGCCCCACTACCTCTATTCGGGCCTCAACAGAAAAGTGCATTTTACCTTTGGAAAGAGGTGAGCAAAATTGATGGTATATAGGGCAGCACGATTCTTAATGTTTTTTCTATTTGGTTTATATAACTCATTCTCAAAGTCACCATCAGGTTCTGGGAAACTGTGACTTTCAGTGACGCTGTCCTCACAACGATGTCATTCAGTTCAACACCGTTTTGGTTGCTGCCTGGCTGCTTGCCCTCTGATCTCCCTATCCCGTGCAGACATAACAGGGCCATGCTCTGTACCCGAATCTCCAGCGCCACGTCCAGGTAGGGATCGTAGGTGTCTGAGACACTCTTGCACACGGAGCACTTCACTGAAAGGGAACAAAAACATGGATGGTGAAGCTGGCACATGGCCCAATGGTTTCCAGGACACTGGTGGGGTGTTCTTAGCTAAGTAGTGCCTTGGGCTCCTGGGTAAAATTGGGAGAGAGCTCACAGCTTTCACAAGGAGATGGCCAGCTCCCCAATGACACTCAGAGGGGGTCTCTTGCCATGACCTGGCTGACTACATCAGCAAGCACTATTCTACCAGCTGATGGGGAGCAGTCACATGTAAGGAACAAGGGAATCAGAGGAAAACACCACCCTCACACTACGAGTCAGCCCCCAACCCCACACGGGAAAATGGCTATTGGGCAAAACACCAGGCAAGGGGGTGCTCCAGGGGACAGACCTGGCCAGCTCTACCACACAAGAATCCCACCCTTAGTGCTTCCCAGCTAATGCTCTCATTCTCACAGGAGTGGGTAGAGAAAATATCACCACTTACCACGTGACCTGAGATAGCCCCCGAAAATCTGATGAACCAGAGTAGTGGCCTGTGTCTGACGGTCCAACCTGGAAAGGAGACATAGTAAGAACAGCAGTCCTGGTTGCCCTACCTGGCTCCCCTCCCCTTGCCTGTACCACAGAGAAGCCTCTCACAGTCTCCTCCACCAGTCCCACACACCTACCCCTCAATGTAGAGGGCAACTTTCTTCTAATTTCACAGGGAACCAGAGGACTGAGAAATGTCCTTTTATTTCATCCGATCTCAATGAAAGAACCATTTGCTGTCCCCTTTTCCAGCTCTCAGTCCTGCAAGGTCAATGTCACTGATGTACTGGCTGTCCCATATCCAGGGTGGAGGAACAGGCACAGAAAGCTCATCTGCCCATGCAGCCTTCAGCAGCAGAGACCCAGGATCAAACAGATCTACACTCAGTCCTGTCCCATGCACTAGCTGGTAGGGAGGCCCTGCTGCACATCTGACACTGTGCAGAGTAACCTGCTAGGTTCTAATAGAAAATACTCCTTCCGGGAGTCAGGCGGTAGCGTGGCAGATTAAGCACAGGTGGCACAAAGTTCAAGATCAGCATAAGGATCCCAGTTCGAGCCCCCGGGTCCCCACCTGCAGGGGGGTCGCTTCACAAGAGGTGATGCAGGTCTGCAGCTGTCTGTCTTTCTCCCCTCGTCTTCCCCTCCTCTCTCCATTTCTCTGTCCTATCCAACAATAATGACAACAATAATAACTACAACAATAAAGCAACAAAGACAACAAAAGGGAATAAATATTAAAAGAAAAATACTCTTTCCAACAACAATAACATCAATAACAATAGTATTAATAGCAACGATAAAACAAAGGCAACAAAAGAGAAAGAAAAAAAAAAAAGAGCCTCCAGGAGCAGTGGATTCATGGTGCAGGCACTGAGCCCCAGAAATAACCCTGGAGGAAAAAACAAACAAAAACTCTTTTGTTGCTTGTGAAAGCTGTTGCTGGGGCTTCACCACTTTGAGTAAATCTTTTCAGAGAAAGAGATTCCACAGCACCAAAAAGCTGCCACCGAAGCAGTGAGAGCTGAGCCTGAGCCTGGTTGAGTACATGGCAAAGACTGCGAATCTCATCCAAATAAGCTATTTTATTGGCCTAAAAAGGTACTCTGTAGCCTGTCCTCTGGTTCTCATTTACAACCTCTCAAATCTATCTCTGACTTGCTTTTGAGACTATTTCCACGGGGTAAGAGGACACCCCCACCTAGACACAAATTCAGGAATATTCTATCCTTTTTACACAGAGACGACAAAAGTGAGGCTTGCTCTTCCAGGACAAGCATCCCCCTAAGGTCCGGCATGTCTTTCATATCTACAAGGACTTCTGATTCCTCAGCCAGGAGCAGTGCTGCTCCCCAGGCCTCTCTTTACTTCAAAGGGTCACATGGACTGTTCTGGCAACACCTGCAGAGTGTGCTGAAGACACCTCTAACCAGTCACTAGCATCTTTCCAGTCCTCTAGCACCAACAAAGGGACCCACCCCCAAGTTTTATTTAGCAATAAAAGTCAAGTATAACTCCTCCATTCACCTCAAAAGGAAAGACATTTAACGCCCAGAAATGACAAAAACATAATTTCATCACGAACTATTGAGCCCCACATCACTCCACGATACCTTTGGGTCAGCAGGAACAAGAGCAAAGGGTAGAACTTAGAACCCACCCTCATTACAATCTGAGGGAGGAGGCACAAACTGTAAATTCATTCTGAAGCAGGGAAAGAAAGATTCTAGCAAACTATCTTTCCCACTCCCTCTTGTGCCCCAGTGGAGATCCAGGGCACTTCGAAAAGACAGAGTAATGGGGAGAAAAGGAGAACCAAGAGAGTCCCTTTCCGAATGTCTCTCTTCTCTCTTTCTTTTATCAATAGGAGAAATAGGGAAGAGAGAAAGAAAACCAGCCATTATCTCTGGTACATGCATTGCCAGGGATCAAACTGAGGACCACAAGTATCTGAACTGTCCCAGAAAGAAAACGCTACCCACTGGAGGCTCCAGTGTTCTGGTGTCAACCATCCCCAATCCAGAATGCTTAGGAAGAGTAGGTAACGGACTTCTTTAGAGGCTGGACAAGGAAGGAAATATCAGTGACCCCATGGAAAATACTCAAGGTGGAAAGAAGCAAGAACACTGAATCACCCAGTCCATCACCCACCATGAGAGCCAGTTAGAGCTAGCTGCTAACTGCTAGCTGGCAAAGCATCAGATGATGGAAAGCTGTCTATATTCATTCAAAGGCACTGCAAGTAGCCTGGGAGGAGGTGCAGTGGGTAAAGCATTGGACTTGCAAGTATGAGGTCCTGAGTTTGGTGCCTGGCATCAAATGTGCTAGTGAAGCTATGGTGTACACACACACACACACACACACACACACACACACACACTACAAGCCAGTGGGGGTGGGACAAGAAATAACTCACTCAATAGACATACACCTAGCTGCATGTGAAGACCTGGGTTCTAGTAATAGCACCACATGAGAGCAAGGAGGAAGGATGCCCTACTTTTAGGGGAATGCTATATGGTTACAGCAGCATCAGTAACTAATGGAAAAGCACCTGAGGAACCCAGGGATCTAAGCTCACCCACTGAGACCAGATGTTCTCCCATTATCATTGCTGTAACTCAACTCACTTTCCTGTAGCATAGCCCAGGTGTTTCTTTTTAGTCATTACGGTCACTACCCCAGGTCTGTCTGTCTGTTTCCAGAGGGGGAAAGACACACTGAAGCTTCCTCTAACGCAGTGGGGATCAGGCTTGAACCTAGACTGTGCATATGATGAAGCAGGTACACTATCCAAGTGAGCTATTTTGATGGCCCCATTCCAGATAGATCTATCTATCCATCCATTAATCCATCCATCCATCCATCCATCCAGAAATAGGAGAGAAAGTGAACCAGACGTTACTCTGGCACATGAATTCAGGACCTCATGCTTGAGTTAGAGTTAAACACCTTATCCATTGCATTACCTCCCAGACTGCCTCCAGATGTTTCTTTAGATGAATTTAGGTCTGCTCTAACCCAAGGTAATAGTCACAAAATAGAACTCCCTTAGAACTCCCAACCTGGTTTTTTGTTGGTTGTTAATTTTATATATATTTATTTGCCACCACGGTTATTGCTGGGGCTTGATGCATGCATGGCAAATCCACTGCTTCTGGCAGCTAACTTTTTCCCCTTTTATGGATAGAGACAGAGAGCAACCAAGAGGGAAGGGAAGGGTAGAGAATAGAGAGGCAGTCCATAAAAGATACAAAAACATCAGTGGTATGATGAACTGCCCTCAAGAGATCTGCTGAAAAACACTACCTTCGGTAGGGCACTGGTGGAATTGCACTGCCTGGTCCTGCCAGGTTCCTCAAGCCTAGGCCCTTTCCCAGGACACCAATGCCATCCCTACTCTTAGCTTCAGTAGGGGAGCGCAGACCCTATCTCCTATTTCTACAAGAGGAACACTCAGGAGAGAAAAGAGAGGCTACTGGCCTCATTTGACAAGGGCCTAAAACCAGGGGGTGTGGAGCACGTACTTGGCACAGCCACTGAGGCAGGCCTTTTGCATGGCGTCGATGGTGTAGCGCAGGAACTCATGAGCATCCTCCTGGTTCCCAAAGCGGAAGTGCCGGGCAATCTCTAGGGAGGGAGGAGAGAAGACACATCAGACTGCTGGGCAAGGCAAACCTATTTAAACCATCCATGGTCTGCTTGTGGCCAGTGACAGACTATCCTGGGGAGCATTTTTATGAAGAGGCAGTGAGACTAGAGCTCTAACTAAACTTTCTCTATCTGCCCATTCCTTCAGGCAGCAGTTTGTTTAGTAATTCAAAAGTCTGAAACTCTCCAGCAGAGAAGGATAAATGTAGCACATGTGAAGAAACAAAACTTGTTTCCCAGGAATCAGTAACATAGTAAGTTAGAACTTTTGAGGTTTCAAAGCCAACTGACCTGTCTTTTCTGCCATGTGAAAGGAGGTTTGACTTTTACAGATTTTTTTTTTTCAGAAAAACCTAGCCGAATGGCAATTATCTCTCCTCTACCTTAGTTGAACGTTCCTATTCCCAGTCACCTGCCTACCTCACAACCCTACCCCTGCCCCTCAAAGTGATCTTCAAATACCCCTTCCACAGCATTCCCCCCACTGAGCAACACATGACTCTACCCCCATATGCCAAATTATTTTTTTTAATTTATTTATTTTCCCTTTTGTTGTCCTTGTTTTTTATTGTTGTTGTGGTTATTATTGTTGCAGTCATTGATGTTGTCGTTGTTAGATAGGACAGAGAAATGGAGAGAGGAGGGGAAGACAGAGAGGGAGAAAGACAAGACACCTGCAGACCTGCTTCACCACTTGTGAAGTGGCTCCCCACCAGCATGGGATCGAACCAGGATCCTTTTGCCGGTCCTTGCGCTTCGTACCACATGCGCTTAACCCACTGTGCTACCACCCGACTCCCATGCCAAATTATTCTAATGCAAAGCTTAAACTCTTTTCCGACTCTCCTTCCATTTACCCTCTCACATTCACTGCAGAAGATAGGTGAGGAATGGACTCTTACTTTTTAGGTCTCTGATGAAGGAGACGGGCTTGATAGCATTGCCGCTGTTGGCAAAGGCCTGGACGATATGATTTTGCATGACACACAGCATGCAGAAGCTTCCTTGGTGACCTGCAGATCAAAGTAGTGATTTAAAGTCAAGAGCTTCCAAGAGAATTTCTCACACACACATTCCAACATCCACAAAAGTACAAGCAGATAAGGACCAAGTAAAAGAATAGCCTAGTTATAGAGATCCTACAGCTCAGAACCACTTAGTGGACAACCAAGACACTGTCTGTTGGAAGACAGCCAGGACCAAGCCCCACTTGAATCCATGACATGTTTTCTCATTCATAATCCTGAGCTCAAGTCACTGACCTGAGCAAGATCACATTCCTATTTCCTTTTTGAAGATTTACTTTATGAGAGAGTAAGAGACAAAGACACCAGAGTACCACTCAGCTCTGGCACATGGTGGTGTTGGGACTGAACCTGAGGCTCCTGACATGCAAGCTCTGAACTTTAATGCCAACCCATCTACCTTTATTGTTAGTGCTATTTTACTTACTTATGGAAAGGATGTAGTTCAGTCGTAAAATTTTTCTTTGCAACTTAGGGTGATGGGTCTGACCTCCAGCAATACACACACAGAGTAAGTCTGATTTTCACAATAAAGCTTAGAAACATGATTTCACTTAATTTCTAAGTTGCTTCACATGGTCAGCAAGGTGCCACCACCCCATTTGTGACTCAAAATGGAACCTTCATGCACTATTATTCCTAGGAATCACCTCACTGTTAAATATCAGGGTTTGGCTAACCTTTGTAAAAGCCACACGGTGAGAACTTTCAACTTAAAGGCTCTGAAAGACCACAACTATGCAGCCATAGCACAGACGATATGGACACAGCTTAGCCAGGACATGTTCTAACAGAAGATTATTTATAACATTGTCAGTGGTCTGGGAGTTGGGTGGTAGTGCAGCGGGCTAAGCACACATGGCGCAAAGCGCAAGGGCCGGCTTAAGGATCCCAGTTTGAGCCCCTGGCTCCCCACCTGCAGGGATGTCACTTCACAAGTGGTGAAGCAGGTCTGCAGGTGTCTTATCTTTCCCCCTCTATCTTCCCCTCCTCTCTCCATTTCTTTGTCCTGTCCAACGACGACATCAATAACAACAACAATAAAAAAACAAGGGCAACAAAAAAGGGAAGTAAATAAATAAATAAAGTCAGTGGTCACAGACTGCAGCCTGCCATCCTCTTATAGATATAATTAGTTCCTCCTTGGCATTAGTCTAGACAATGGTATGTTTTTACCTTTGTTTAGTTACAAAATAAGAAAAGTCCCATTTGAAAGAAAAGGAGAGACAAGGAGAATCCAGAGCACCACTTGTGGCCAGAAATCCACCTGGGAGCCTCCGGCATTCAAGTCTGGCACTGTACCAGCTTCAATGTTCCCTCAGCCACAAAATAGCTTAAACACATGGATAAGTATAACGACTATGCCACCACCCAGCTCCACCCATCTCAGGTGTTCATCAGAGGTTACTATCCTGAGTCAGAACTACTATGCCCCCAAACTTATCTACTTTATTAACATCCGTGTGTGTACTCACAAACAGTAAACAGCATTGCAGCTGCATGCTTCAGCTCTTTATGTAACATGTACTACAGCCTGTGTCACTCACTCACTTGCTATTTTTTGTCACCAGAGCTATTGCTGGGGTTCAGTGCCTGCACAACTATACCTGAAGAAAATACACATGTGAAGAAAGCAAGACATAAAAAAACAAATATGGCTTTTCACACGTGAAGTACTAAGATGAGTCGAACGCACAGAGACAGAAAGTAGGACAGTAGGCACCAGGATCTGGAAAGTTCTTGAAGGGCAAAGAAGTTCAGTTTGGGGAGATGAAAAAGCTCTGGAGAGGGCTGATGGGAATGGTCACACAATACTGTGAATGTATTCAACGTCACTGAAACTTAAAAAGGATTTTATGCTACACTTATTAATATTTAACATAATACAAAATCTTGCTGGAAGGAGAGAAAAATCCCATTCATGTAATTTCTTTCTCAAAAAAAAAAAAAGGGGACTTTTATTTTTCATTTACGTTTTCTTATTTAACTTTTCTAATGATACTCATTAATTTATTTTTGTTATTTATTTAGTATTAGTGGGGGAGGGGGAAGAGGGAAAGAGAGAGAACACACAACGCACACCAGAGCATCACTCTGGCACACATGATGCTGGGGATCAAACTTGGAACCTCATATATTTCAGAGTCCAATGCCTGATCAATTGCAATACCTCCTGGGCTGCTATAATTTTTGTTTTAAAAATGACAACAGGGAGTCGGGTGGTAGCACAGCAAGTTAAGCACAGGTGGTGCAAAGCCCAAGGACCATCATAAGGATCCTGGTTTGAGCCCCCGACTCCCCACCTGCAGGGGAGTCGCTTCACAGGCGGTGAAGCAGGTCTGCAGGTGTCTGTCTTTCTCTTCCCCTCTCTGTCTTCCCCTCCTCTTTCCATTTCTCTCTGTCCTATCCAACAATGATGACATCAATAACAACAATAATAATAACTACAACAATAAAACAGCAAGGGCAACAAAAGGGAATAAATATTTTTTAAAAATTTTTTTAATAATTTAAAAATTGACAATTGAGGGCTGGGTGGTAGCGCAGTGGGTTAAGCACACATGGCGCAAAACACAAAGACTGGCACAAGGGTCCCAGTTGGAGCCCCAGCTCCCCACCTGCGGGGGGTGGGGGTCAATTCACAGGCGGTAAAGCAGGTCTATCTTCTCACCCCGTCTTCCCCTCCTCTCGATTTCTCTGTCTTAGCCAACAACCAGTAGTAATAACAACAATGATAAACAACAAAGGCAACAAAAGGGAAAAAATAGCCTCCAGGGACAGTGGACTCCTAGTACAGGCACAGAGCACCAGCAATAACCCTGGAAGGGAAAGAAAAAAAAGACAACAATGGTGGAGAGAGCTAAAATGGAAGCAAAGACAGAAACAAAACAGCTATCCTATTAGAATGAACTTAACAACATAAACCTTAACATTTGTTAAGTAGTACAAGCTCCCTTTTCTTGAACTCTAACTCCAGATTATAGTATTACCATAAAAGTCCTGTGAACTCCTGGGGATATATCCTAAGGAACCCAACACACCCATACAAAAAGATTTGTGTATACCTATGTTCATAGAAGCACAATTTTTTTCAGTTTTTTAAAATTTATTTATTTATTTTCCCTTTTGTTGACCTTATTTTTTATTGTTGTTGTAATTGGTGTCATCATTGTTGTTGGATAGGACAGATAGAAATGGAGAGAGATGGGGAAGACAGAGAGGGGGAGAGAAAGATAGACACCTGCAGACCTGTTTCACCACCTATGAAGCGACTGCCCTGCAGGTGGGGAGCCACGGGGATCCTTACACCAGTCCTTGAGCTTCGCACCACTGCGCTTAACCCATTGCGTTACTGCCCGACTCCCCATAGCAGCACAATTGTAATAGCCAAAACTTGGAAGCAACCCAGGTGTCCAATAAAAGATGAGTGGCTGAGCAAGTTGTGGTCTATATGCACAATGGAATACTACTCAGCTATTAAAAATGATGATTTCACAGTTTTCAGTCCATCTTAGATGGGGCTTGAAGAAATCCTGTTAAGTGAAATAAATCAGAAACAGAAAGATGAATATGGGATGATCTCACTCTCAGGCAGAAGTTGAAAGACAAGATCAGAAGAGAAAACACAAGTAGAACCTGAACTGGAGTTGCTGTATTGCACCAAAATAAGACTCTGGGGTGGGTAGGGGGGAGAGTATAGGTCCAAAAAAGGTGACAGAGAACCTAGTGGAGGTTGTATTGCTATGTGGAAAACTGAGAAATGTCATACATGTACAAACTATTGTATTTACTGTCGAATGTAAAACATTAATTCCCCAATAAAGAAATTAAAAAAAAAAAAAGTCCTGTGGAGCATAAGCTTCTAATTATTATGTAAAATGCTGTAGACAGTAACCCTGGTAAATTCTCTCTTAAATAGGGCAAGTAACAAGACCAGGAATACTGAAAATAGGAGCTCTTAATAGTAAATAAGATTAAGCGGCAACTGGATACTTTTTTCCATGTAATTCAGAAAAAATATAATATTGGGGCCAGGTGGTGATGATTTGGTTGAGCACACGTTAGTTACAATACCTGCAGGAAGAAAGCTTTGCAAATGGTGATGCAGGGTTGCAGGTATATCTCTTCCTCTTTATTCCCTTCCCTCTCGATTTCTGACTATCTCTAGCCAACAAATGAATAAAGATAATAAAGTTTAAACATATATATATATATATATATATATATATAATGTTAAAAGGAAACCCATGACTATGTAAGTGTCTTTAATTTGGGGGACAATGTATATAGGGAAAGGATGTAATTCTGGGCTGGCCCTGGATTTTATACAGAATGCTTATTTTACAGTAAGCTCTGGCGCAGAATTGGTGCAGGCAAGTGACAAGCACTGGGATTCAGTGCTCATATAGCCAAGACCCTGTCACATATAAGCCACATAGCTCAAGACCCTCACGAATCTTCATTATGCATGTTCTATAGGCCAAGGCCACTTAGGGGTCACTTAGAGATCCAGTGCTACAAAGGGGGAAAATAGCATAATTTCCCTTGAGAAATCTTACCCTAAAGAGCTAAGAAGTGGCACAAGACTCTTGCTAGGCAACTGGCATCCTCACACATGCCCATCTAGAAGGGCTGAACCTGCCTGCCCCCACACTCTGCAGTTTCCATGTATCAGGTAAGGAGGACATACAGACATGGTTTGTTTTTGACAAAATCAGCCTCAGCAAACAGACACAGGCTCGGATTCCCACAGAGCAGCCCGAACAGAAGACAGCTCTACTGAGAGTAGGAAGATGGAGCTGCTTCCTGTAGGTCTGGGAGGATAAGATCTCATTGCCAACATTAGGAGAGAAAAACAAATAACCAAGATTACTAAAGGAATTGCTGGAATGGGGACTCATGAGTCACTTCACTGGGAAGGTGCATGTTGCCTCAACGTACCAAACTTATGCTATGATGGCCCACAATCAGTTAGTCAAAGTCACTAGTTTAAAACAATAGTCTCCATAGACTATTGCCTTTCATTTATTTCATATCATAAATACAACTGAAAATATGCAATAAGGCTTTTACCATAACATGCTCCCCCCCAGATTCCTGTGTCCCTGCCTGCTTTTATCTGTATTTACAGATTTGCACTGTTTATTAGGTGTTGGGTTTTTTTTTTCCCTTTTTGTTGCTCTTGTTGTGCTTATTATTGTTGTTGATATCATTTGTTGTTGGATAGGACAGAGAGAAATGGAAAGAGGAGGGGAAGACAGAGAGGGGGAGAGAAAGACACCTGCAGACCTGCTTCACTGCCTGTGAAACGACACCCCTGCAAGTGGGGAGCTGGGGGTTTGAACCGGGATCCTAATGCGGGTCCTTGTACTTTGTGCCATGTGCGCTTAACCCGCTGTGCTACTGCCCAACTCCCTGTTTATTAGTTTTTAACTTTGTACTATACTCATAGATGCAATCAACTGAGCTGCTTGGTTTTCCACTAGGGTTTTGGTGTCTGAAAGCTTTTCTGGAGCAGCAAAGTTGTTGAGTGCTAGGGTATTTGAAAGACAATGCCACTATTTTCCAGTTACATATACCTGACCGCCTGTCATAAACTTCGATCCTAACTTGACCCAGACTGAGAAGGGTGTAGGGAGCAGGGATGGCAAATTAGAGGAGATTGCAGGTTTGGAATCAGCCCACCCCGTGCGGCACACCCACACTCACAGTTCCGAGAATGCTCCTTGGAGAGCAGGTAGTTGGCCAGGGGCGGTGTGTAGGCCAAGCACTGTACGGTGGAGTTCAGGAAGCAGGTGTTGCCAAGGTTGTGAAGTCCCGCCCCTACACGGTAGACACGTTCCCACTTCAGAGAAAGTCGCTCCATTGGGAAGAGCACTTTCTGTGGCGCAGGGACCCCATCGGCACAACTCTCATGACCATGTTCACCACCTGGGTGAGAAAAGGGGGCAAAGTAAGTGAACGCACACTGTGCAGACAGTAATGGTGTTTCCCCCCACTGGAGGTCCCTGGCAAGCCCAGGGGAAAACCTTGGCCTAGAAAGGTCTCCTCACCTCAACTGTGGGTCTAGAACTTAGTAACTTTCATTTTATGCTATTTTATTTATTTCCACCAGAGCACTGCTCAGCTCTGGCTTATGGTGGTGCAGGGACTTTGGAGTCTCAGGCATGAAAGCCTCTTTGCAAACCATTATGCTGTTTAACTTTATTTTTAATGATTTTGGTGGGTGTTTGGAAGTGGACCAGTTTTTCATACACGCAAAACATGTGGTCTGCCATTGAGCTATATCCTCAGTCCAGGACTGTCCCTGAATGAGGATGAGGCCCAGAGGGTTTGTGAAATAGCTCACTTGGATAGTGCACTGCTTTGCCATGTGCAGAGCACACAGTCTAGCCTGTCTCCACTGCATTAAAGGAAGTGTTCCTGCTAAGGTCTAACACTTTCTCTGCCTGGCTTTCTCTGTCTTTAAAGAGAGAGAGAGAGGAAAAAAAAAGCCCAAGGCCCAGAAAATCCCCAACTGCAAGGACCACTCTATTTCTCATTTCTATGCCCTGCTTGAGATGCTTTCAACACGCAGGAGTTCCAAGGAATCTCTGAAGACACGGGTTCTTTCTGACCAACCCTGTACCACACAGTTTTTGTTCTACACACCAGTCAACCTTTCCTCCTGGCCCCCAAAGTAAGATCCTTCCTGCACACACTCAGCGCTGTACCCTGTGTCTGTCTCCTGGCCTGAGGCTCTTCTCCGCTCCTGTAATGATTGGCTCCCTCTGCTTTGGTGTTCAGCAGCACATATTTGCTCTTCAGTGACTCCAGTTGATAGGAGAAACTCTTGCTGGCTGGTTCAAATTCTATCTTCTGTAAGAGGACCTTCTTGGCAGACGAGGCCAGAAGCTTCCCCAGCTCGCCATCATCAGCTGAGTCCTTGCGGCCAGGTTTCAGGGCTTCCTTCAACTTATCGACTATAGGCATGGTGCATTACTGCGGAGACAAGAAACAGCAAGGGGTAAGTGTGCCTCATCCTCGCACACCTCCTCTCAGGTCAATACAGACACCATGAGAAACCAATACAAAAGCTTCTCGGGGTCAGTTGCTAAGCCTGCAAAGGAAGTGCAAGTCACAGACCACTCAAGTGAACAGCCTTGTTTTCTCTCACTGACTAGGTGCCTCCAGAAACAGAGTCCACACACAGCAGTGGCTCTAGGGCAGCAGGTCACACTTTGGTGGGCATTTGTTCAACAAACATTTGCCTAGTGACTGTGGACATTCTGCACTGGGTGCCACTTTTTAAAAAGATAAGCCTGAGTTTCCAGCGTCTGCTCAAAATGCCCTTACACTCTAGCCATACACACAAATCCATGAAGCAAGTAAACATTGTGAGTTGGATGGAGAAGCATGTCTATAGGTTCAGACTCGTCCTCTTTAAATACAAAGCCAGGAGCCACAGATAGCCACCAGACCTGGGGGATGCAGCTGGTCCAACTGGAATGCGCTTAGAGCCAAACACATTTCAAAAACTTAACATGAATACAAATAACACTGTAATTTTCAGACTGCTTCTGCGTGGAGTAAACTGTGGAAAACAATTCCATGGCTAGCTAGTGTTAACTTGCTGTATTGGACAGTAACTATGCAATGATCTTTCTCAAGGTGAGAGAGAAGAGAAAGAGCAATGGCAGGATAGCACATGTAGTTGTCTGTACTTGGGGGGAGGGAGGGGAATGGGGGAAGGCAGCCCAGAAAAGAGCCAGGAGGCATAGCCCAGATAGGAAACACAGGCCCAGGCTGCCTATCACCTCATGGCTCTAGTCTCCAGGGGGGGGAAAAAAAAAAAAAAAATCACTGACTTCTGTAGCTCTAATCTTTGTAAAATAAAGGAAGTGGGAGGGGAAATGAATTGGGGACAAATTCCTTGAGTGCTGGCTCCCAGGTGGTAAGTATACTACAGAAACTGTAACAGGAAGAGACCCAGCACCAATAAATGCTACAGTTGTATCCACCACCTCCCCTCCCTACCTATTACCTCTCAAATACCCCAGCCAAGGTGAGAGGACTATTTGAGGGGCAACTGGAGTGTTTCCTTAACTATTCATCCCCATTAGAAAATTGATCTCAGGGGAGTCCGGTGGTAGCGCAGTGAGCTAAGTGCAAGTGGCACAAAGCGTGAAGACCGGAGTAAGGCTCCCGGTTTGAGCCCCTGGCTCCCCACCTGCATGGGAATTTACATGCAGTGAAGCAGGTCTGCAGGTGTCTATCTTTCTCTCCCCCTCTCTGTCTTTCCCTCCTCTCTCCATTTCTCTCTGTCCTATCCAACAACAACGACATCAATAAGAACAATAATAACTACAACAATAAAACAAGGGCAACGAAAGGAAATAAATAAAAATAATTTTTAAAAAATTTTAAAAATAAAATAAAATAACCTGATCTCAGCTAACCATCATCTGGCCTGTCAACGAGAGAACCAACAAGGTAGGTGTACTCCAAAATTCTGCTTAGAGAAAGGATATGCCCAGGGGGCAGGCTTCATGAGCAGTGAAGCAGGTCTTTCTCTCTCCCTTCCCGTTACCTCTCAATTCTCTCTGTCCTATCAAAACAAAATAGAAAGGAAGGAAGGAAAGTAAGAGAAAAAAAAGAAAAAGATAAGGCCACCAGAAGTGGATTCGTAGTGCTGGCACCAAGCCCCAGGAATAACTCTGGTGGTGATTTAAAAAAAAGGGGGGGGTGAGCGGGGGGGGGGGGGGGTGGGCGAGCAGGGAGGGGGGGCCCTTGAGCTGCCTGGAGTGGCCAGGGGGGAGGGTGGGCTGAGGGCCTCGGAGGCTGCAACAGCGGCGATGGCTCCAGCCTTGGACCACGAGGGATACTGGGGCTCCACGACCTCGACGCTGGACTGGTGCGAGGAAAACTACGTGGTGACCCCGTATATAGCCGAGTTCTGGAATACAGTTAGCAACCTGATTATGATCGTACCACCAATCTTTGGTGCAATTCAGAGTGTTAGAGATGGACTTGAAAAACGATATATTGCTGCTTATTTAGCACTCACAGTGGTAGGACTGGGATCCTGGTGCTTCCACATGACTCTGAAATATGAAATGCAGCTATTGGATGAACTCCCAATGATTTATAGCTGTATATTTGCGTACTGCACGTTTGAATGTTTCAAGGTCAAGAACTCAGTAAACTACCATCTGATTTTCATTTTAATTTTGTTTAGCTTAATAGTAACCACAGTTTACCTTAAGGTAAAGGAGCCTATATTCCACCAGGTCATGTATGGAGTGTTAGTCTTCACATTAATAGTTTGATCTATTTATATTGTTACATGAGTTTACCCTTGGCTTAGAGGACTGGGCTATACCTCCCTGGGCATATTTCTATTGGGATTTGTATTATAGAATGTAGATAACATCATTTGTGATTCACTGAGGAACTTTCGAAAGAAGGTGCCACTTGTCATAGGCATCACCTCACAGTTTCAGGCATGGTGGCATATTCTAACTGGCCTTGGCTCTTATCTTCACATCCTTTTCAGTATATATACAAGAACACTTTATCTGAGATACAGGCCAAAAGTGAAGTTTCTCTTTGGAATCTGGCCAGTGATCCTCTTTGAACCTCTAAGGAACCACTGATGAATTATTTCACCAAGGCAACAAAAAGCACCTACCATAGGCCTGACCAAATGAATAAAGATACACTTACAGATCTACACATTCAAACATATCATCATCATCGCAGCAAAGGAGTCACTGTTTCTGACTAATGCTGCCAGCCACAGAGAGATTAAAGAATGAGGCTTGTTGGGTGTTTAGCTCGTGTCTTTAACTCATTTGTTCTCTTCAACCTCGCTTTCAGCCCAAAAAAAAAAAAAAAAAAAGGATATACCCTAGCATCTTTTATCAAACTATGAAATTTATCATTTGGGGGCATCTAACTTCATAGGTGGATCAAACTTCTCTTCCCAACAATAATTTCTAGAAAGGGCAAAAAAACGAGAATAAGTTTTTTGTTTTATTTTGAGGAACAAGTCTTTCCAAAGGGGAATTGTCTTAAGAATTCCAACCAGTAGAAGAATCAGTACGAGTCACATACAGCTAAGGCAGAATGAAAACAATTCACAGGAACCTGTGGCCTTACCTTGGATGCCTGAGCTTGAGGGTACTGTTTCGATAGAATGGGGTCAATCAGGTGCTATGTGGGCCCTCGAATTTATGTGCTCCTTTGCTCTGGGCCTGTTAACCCCCCAAAGTGGTTCAGAATGGGCATCAGAATCTGTGAATGAACAGAGAAAAATCAGATGAGACTGTCCCTCTGACCAGGAGCCCATTAACACAGCTTAACACAGCTCTGGGGGACATTACCAGCCACCAGGAATGGTGGACCACCCACTGTGAACAATTTTCAGCACTATGGCTGAAGAAGTGATGACAGCACTGGACTGATGAAGTCAAGAGGAGAAATGAGAACAGAACACACTGCTGTTTGCCCCAGACCTTAACCTTCACATCAGTTATAAGTCTAGCACACAAAAATCTCTCCATCTTCACCAGCCCACTCTAGTCTAATAGCATTTCCCAAGAGAAAGGCAGTAATCTCTGTCAGGGATCAGGAACCACTAACATTCCAGCCTCTATGCCCAAACTAAAGTAGCAGTTAGAGTAGCCCCATTTTTACTTGGCAAAGTGTGGCTGCTTTTCTGTAGTTACGAGCCACAATAAAATGATGCCCCCCCCCCCAAAAAAAAAAGGAAGGTACTTCAAAGAATTTAATGTGAAATTGTCTCAGCATGCACACTATGGAGAGAATAGTGCAGTACCACACTACACAAGTCCAATACTGATGAGTCCCCCCTCACAGTTTACAGCATGTGTCTGACCGAACACATCTGAAATTAGTAAATAAAAGCACATCAAAATAAAAAGAAGACTAATGAACACGATCCCAGGATAAAGGGCAATCTGGACTGAGAAGCTATCCACACAAGACTACTTTACAACATCCCTGACAGATGAAGACTTTGCCATGAACCCACTCCAGAGATTTGTGTAATTCGAGATAAATCATCATCACCATCTTCATTCTACCCCATAGTCCACTCCTCATTGTGGAGTCAGAGATTTAAAAAAAAAAAAAAAAAACATTTTATTTATTATTGAATAAAGGCAGAGAGAAATTAAGAGGGGGTGGGGGAGAGATAGGGAGAGAGACAGAAACACCCACAGTCCTGCTCCACTACTTGTCAAGCTTTCCCTCTGCAGATGGGGACAAGAGGCTTGAACCTAGGCCCCTCGTGCATTGTAATGTGAGCACTTAACCAGGTGCACCAACCGCCGGACGCCTGGAGTCAAGAGATTTCGAGCCATGTTTTTTTTTTTCTTCAAGTTTAAACTTTTTTTTTCCTTTATGGGGGGGGGGGAATGATTTACAGTAGACAAATTTGAAAAGTAAATACAGTAGTGTCTTTCCCCCCTCCCCTTCGACAGGAACCTTACCCCCTCCCGCATCACCAATTCCACTAGAAGTCTGGCTGAGCTGTGTTGGACATGAAGAAAAACTGCCCCTGTAGCTCCATCAGCCGGTCCCGTGATGGCCACACAGGTCCTCAGGACGTCCGCAAGGAAGGCCATCTCCGTCCCTCTCTTCCCCCTCAAGAGCAGCTCACAAAGCTGCACCCACGAAGCAAACACCACGTCCGTCCGTCCGTCCGTCCGTGTGTCCCCGCCCCCCGCCCCCGAGAGTCGGCTCACTTCTTTTCCAGGATAAACTGCTCTCCGTATTTACAGGGTCAACCACGTGCTGGCGGGGGACGAGCTCGGCCTCCCGGGAGCGGGGGGCGTTTAGAGACGCCCCTCCACGGCCCGCGCCCGCGCCCGCGCCCGCGCCCAGGCCTCCCGAGGGCAGAGCAGCGGTAGCGGCGGCGGCGCTCTCCATCCTCACTGACGGAGGCCACGGCGCGGGGCCGTCCCCTCCCCCTCTCGCTCTGCCCCTCGGCAGGACGCTCCCTTAGCCCTGAAACGCCCGGCGGGAGCCAGTGCGCCCCCACACGCCGCGCCCGCGAGCCTGAGGAAGGGGGAGAGCCTGCCGAGGGGGAGAGCCTTTCCCTCGCCTCCCCCACCGCCGTGTGCCCGTGTGGAAAAGGCCGCTCAGCTCGCTCGCTCCTTCTCTCTCAGAGGCCGCCTCGGCGCGCGCCAAGGCCGCCCCTGTGGAGACCGAACGCGCCCGACAAGATCCAGGCCGCGGCCCCGGCCCCGGCCCGCCCGGGCAGCTCGAGCCTCCGGGGAAGCGGACAGCGGCCTCGTCCCGAAGCGGACGGCGCAGCGCCGTGCCGGCTCCCCTCAGCAGCCACCCGGCGGACTCCACGGGCCACCACGGGGCCCGCGCAGCCACAGCCCTAGTCGCCCAACGAGCCCTCGCGGAAAGCCCCGCGCAGGTCCGGAACCCCGGGGTCGGGCCTCACCTGCCGCGCCCCAGTCTCCGCTCCGGTCGGACTGCAGGCTCCCGCGGCGGGCCCGGATGCCCCAACCCAGCCCCAGCCTACGCGGCCCTACAGCAGCCCAGCTGCAGGCCCGTGGCGCTGGCGTCTGCTCGGCCGGCGGCCCCGCACACGCACCATCCGGGTCTCTGGAGCTTCACACACGTGTCAGCGAGACGCTTAAAGGCGCCGTGGCTCGCGGTCCACACAGTCGAACACCGGAAGGCCCCAGCGGCTTTAAGGGGCGGAGCTAAGTGCATCCCCATGCCTCCTAGTCCGCCCAAAGATGCTGCCACACCCGTACGTCATGCCCTGGTCACGAGGCCCCGCTCACTTACGCAATGACGCAGGCACGCCGAACCCGAGACGCCCCGCTCGCTGGCAGGCCGCCGGCTGAGTTCCCGCAGAGCACGTGAGGAGCTTACTTCCGGGTCCTGCGTGGGGGCGGGGTCAGAGGGCGTCGGGCGTCCTTCTCTCACTTGCAGAGGAGGCCGGGCATCCTGTGCGAGTCCGTGTCGCCTTTTGGGCCTCCGGTGACTGAGACGGCGCGGCGCGCGTGTGCTCCTCGGAGGAAGAGCCCTGCACAGTCCCGAGACTGAGTGATCACAAGCATAGCAGCGCTCCTGCAGTGATTTAAACCCTTCTTTGGCAGCCTGGGAGAGGGTACAGCTTCTAGAGCACTAAGTTCAATACCTGCCATCGCATGGGCCATCGCATGGTTTCGTGTCTCTCCATTTATTTACTTACTTTTATTTTTACCAGAGGACTGCTCAGTTCTAGCTTATGGTGGTGCTGGGTGGTGGCCGAATCTGGGATTTTTTTTTTTTTAATATTTATTTGTTTATTCCCTTTTGTTGCCCTTGTTGTTTTATTGTTGTAGTTGTTGTTGTTGGATAGGACAGAGAGAAATGGAGAGAGGAGGGGAAGACAGAGAGTGGGAGAGAAAGACAGACACCTGCAGACCTGCTGCACCGCTTGTGAAGCGACTCCCCTGCAGGTGGGGAGCCGGGGGCTCACCAGGATCCTTATGCCTGTCCTTGGGCTTTGCGCCACGTGCTCTTAACCTGCTGCGCTACCACCCAACTCCCTAATCTGGGATCTTTGATGCCTCAGGCAAGAAAGACTTTTTGCATAACCATTATGCCATCTCTGCAGCCCAGTAAATAAATATTTTTAAAAGATTTTCTTGAGTTATTCATGAGGAAGATAAGAGGGAAGAACCAGACATCAACTCTGGTACCTGTGCTGCCAGGGATTGAACTCCCGGAACCTCAAGCTTTTTTTTTTGCCTTCAGGGTTATTGCTGGGGATCAGTGCCTGCACCATGAATCCATTGCTCCTGGAGGCCATTCCCCCCCCACTTTCGTTGCCTTGTTGTTGTAGCCTTGTTGTGGTTATTATTGTTGTTATTGATGTCGTTCATTGTTGGATAGGACAGAGAGAAATGGAGAGAGGAGGGGAAGACAGAGGGGGAGAGAAAGATAGACACCTACAGACCTGCTTCACCACCTGTGAAGCGACTCCCCTGTAGGTGGGGAGCCGGGGGCTCGAACCCGGATCCTCACCAGTCCTTGCGCTTTGCGCCACGTGCGTTTAACCCGCTGCGCTACCCCCCCCCCACCCCTCCAGAGTCCAAATCTTTATCCACTGCCACCCAATTCATCTTTATATTACACAAAAACTTTCACCTAAAAGGAGCTTTCTTCCTAGACTCTCACAGAATAGACACTGAGAATATATCCCTTTTCCCCAAAAGAAATCTGTCCCTGCTGTCTGCTGTGTCCTCCCTGACAGGAAGGTGTTGAGGGTGAGCCAACAGAGCTCCTGGGGGCACAACCTAGAGCTGGTTATCCTGTCTGCTCTGCCAGCAGGGTGTGGGGGTGACAAAAGAGAAGACGATTGTAACTGAAACGGAAAATCCAGTCTTGTCATCATAACTTGGATTTTGCAGTGTGCGTGTTTTAAGTTGATAAGTAGAAACAAAGCTATGGTTGCTAGCCCCTATCTGAGAGAATACTCAACGATAAGCTTTATTTAGGTTTTTTGTTTGTTTGTTTTTTGTTTTTTTCCTGGGAGTTTGCTCTATACCCTAAAACAATTATTCAAACAAAGCCAGTTCTTATAGTTACAAGCATGAAACACTATATAAGTAAATGATTAAAAGGTAGAGCACAGAGCTGCCCAAATGGCTGGTGATTGGAGATAACAGGTTTTTTTGTTTTTTCTTCAAGCACGATATATATTTTTTAATTTTTTAAATATTTATTTTCTTTTATTGCTCTTTTTTTATTGTAGTTATTGGTGTCGTCATTGTTGCATAGGACAGAGAGAAATGGAGAGAGGAGGGGAAGACAGAGAGGGGGAGAGAAAGACACCTGCAGACCTGCTTCACCGCTTGTGAAGCAACTCCTCTGCCGGTGGGGAGCCAGGGACTCAAACCAGGATCCTTACGCCAGTCCTCGAGTGCCATGTGTGCTTAAATCGCTGGACTACCGCCCGACTCCCACAATATCTTTTTAATTAGTGATTTATATTGAGTAACAGAATTATAATGGATATATTCATGAGGAAGATAGGAGGAAAGAGAATTGCACACCATTCCCAACACCAGAGTGGGTCCATACCGCCGGCCTGTTTCTGTCCTTTCCTAGTGAGGCAGGGCTCTGCAGAGGTGAGGTGCTGGGACACAATGGTGAGGTCATCTGCCCAAGAAGTTCAGGATGGAATCATAGTAGCATCCTCAACTTGGTGGCTGAGAAGTGGTAAGATATAAAACAAGACAAATGTTAAATAAACAGGAACCAGAAGGTAGGAACAGAGCAGATAATAATAGGGATTTTAGTGTGAAAAGAATTTAGGAAGTCTGTTTTCGGTATGTCCCTAGGGGCCATGACTTTGGTAATTTTTGCTTAAGCTTGATTGCTAACATGGAGGTGGACTCAAAATACTGTCTGGGAAGATGGTGTTAAGAGTTGAAAATAGTACTAGAAAGCTGGATTAGGGCAGAGAGTAACTCCCAAACTTGAAGAAAATATATAAATATAATTAAGTACCCCATCAATCTGACCCAGGGTCCATAGCTATTCATATTTAGCACAGCAACCTCCAAGTCCTTGTCAGTCTGAATTCTCAGTACATGGTCACAGCTGGGAACATTCTAGGCTGCAGTCATTTCAAGACCAGTTTTCCTTGAGTGGCAGAGTAGGAAGATTGGAGAGTGAAACAGTCTCTACAATTGCTACTTTATAGTGAGGGTATGGTCCTGAAAGAAGCCCACAAGAGGACTTATGATGACATTCCTTTTTTTTTTAACTTTAATTTTTTAATGTTTATTCCCTTTTGTTGCCCTTGTTTTATTGTTATAGTTACTGTTGTTGTTATTGTTGGATAAGACAGAGAGAAATCGAGAGAGGACGGGAAGACAGAGAGGGGAGAGAAAGACACCTGCAGACCTGCTTCACTGCCTGTGAAGCAATTCCCCTGCAGGTAGGGAGCCGGGGACTCAAACCAGGATCATTACACTGATCCTTGCGCTTTGCACTGCCTTCGCTTAACCTGCTGCCCGACTCCCGACATTCCTTTTTTTAAATGTATTTCTTCTTTTTTTATTTTATTTTATTTTTTTTTTATTTAAGAAAGGATTAGTGAACAAAAGCATAAGGTAGGAGGGGTACAACTCCACACAATTCCCACCACCCAATCCCCATAACCCACCCCCTCCCATGGTAGCTTTCCCATTCTCTATCCCTCTGGGAGCATGGACCCAGGGTCGTTGAGGGTTGCAGAAGGTAGAAGGTCTGGCTTCTGTAATTGCTTCCCCGCTGAACATGGGCGTTGACTGGTCGGTCCATACCCCCAGTCTGCCTCTCTCTTTCCCTAGTAGGGTGTGTCTCTGGGGAATTAAATGTGTTTCTTGATGAGAAAGACAGGCGGAGAGAGAGAAAGAACCAGACGTCACTCTGGTACATGTGCTGCCGGGGATTGAACTCAAGACCTCATGTTTGAGAGTGCAATGTTTTATCCACTGTGCCACCTCCCAGGTAACTATGACATTCCGAATGGAACTGATCAGTGAGGGTGGAGAGGGGTTTATCAGAAATTTACGACCATTATATCTAGAGGGGAATCCACGGATTCCCTGACTAGGGCCCCAGGTGATGGGGTGGCCTGGCAGTGACCAAAAAGGCCATCATTAAGTGAGCCGGTCTCTAGCCCTTTTCCTTTTGTAGTCCTTCCTCCTCCTCTTCCTCCTTCTCCTCCTTCTTTTAATATTTGTTTATTCCTTTTTGCTGCCCTTGTTGTTTTATTGTTGTAGTTATATTATTGTTGTTGTTAGATAGGACAGAGAGAAATGGAGAGAGGAGGGGAAGACAGAGAGGGGGAGAGAAAGACAGACACCTGCAGACCTGCTTCACCGCCTGTGCAGCGACTCCCTTGAAGGTGGGGAGCCGGGGGCTTGAGCTTGGATCCTTACTCTAGTCCTTGCACTTCACGCCACGTGTGCTTAACCCGCTGCCCTACCGCCTGACTCCCTCCAGCTGATCCTTTATTCTCTCTTGTTTTTTAATAATTTAAAATTTATTTTATTTTATTTATTATTTATTTTTTAAAAAATTTTTTTAGTTATCTTTATTTATTGGCTAGAAACAGCCAGAAATCGAGAGGGAAGGAGGAGACAGAGAGACACCCGCAGCCCTGCTTCACCACTTGCAAAGCTTTCCTCCTGCAGGTGGGGTCCAGGAACTCGAACCCGGGTCCTTTCTCACTGTAACATGTCGCTTAACCAGGTGCGCCACCACCCGGCCCCTTTATTTATAATAATAAATAAAGACAGAAATTTAGATGGGTAAGGAGAGATAGGGAGAGAGGCAGAGAGATATTCCCCCTCTGTCTTCCCAGCCTCTCACCATTTCTCTCTGTCCTATCCAACATCAACAACATCAGTAATAACTACAACAATAAAACAACAAGGTCAACAAAAGGGAATAAATAAATAAGTAATTTTTAAAAAAAGAGAGGGGAAAAAAATAGTCACCAAGAGTAGTGGAGACATCAAGCCTCAGTGATAACTCTAATGGCAATTAAGATAAATAAATAAATAGGGGGCTGGGTGGTGGTGCATCTGGCTGAATGAATGCATATGTTACAATGCACCAGGACCTGGGTTCAAGCCCCCAGTCCCAGCCTGCAGAGGGAAAGCTTTCTGAGTGGTGAAGCAGGGCTGCAGGTATCTCTATCTCCCGCTCTATCTCCCTTTTTCTTCTCAAGTTCTGTCTTTATCCAATAAATAAAGATAATTTTAAATATTTTTATTTATTATTGGATAGAGACTGAGAGGAATTGAGAGGGGAGACAGAGAGAGAGAGAGAAAGAGAGAGAGACACAGACCTGCAGCCCTGCTTCACTGCTCATGAAGCTTTCCCCATGCAGGTGGGGACTGGGGACTTGAACCTGCAACCTTTTGCACTGCAGTGTGTGCGCTTAACCAGGTGTGCCACCACCTGGCCCCAAGATAACTTTTTAATTAAAAAAGGATAATAAATAAAAAGACTACATGTTGGAGGGACTGTGAAGGAAGTAGGTTTTGGTAAGATATTTGGGTGTATACAATGATGCAGATGTTTTGGGAAACAGTTTGAATGTTTCCTTTAAGTAGCACAGACACTACCCTATGAGGGCCTCTGTTGCTGTCACGTTGTAACTACTGCCTGTAACTACTCAGTGTAAATGTGCAGACTCAGGCTTCTCTGCTGGCCATCTCTGAGATCATGGGTCCACCAGTAAGGACCGCCCACATATCTCCCTCTGAAAGTCCCAGGAGCCCCTCAAACTTAGCATGCCTAGAAAGGGATGGAGCCTCACCCTTGCCTAAGTTGCCTTGACTTTCCTGCCCCTTTGCCCACTTGCTGTGCTGGTGCTCAGAGAAAATCCTTGCCTGTTTCATCTTGTTCTCACATGGCTCAGGCCACTGGAGAGTGTTGGTGAGACTGGCAGGCAGAGGTCTCAAGAGAAAGGCCTTTCTCCCTTTGAGTCCCTGGCAGTGATTCCAATTCACTGGTGCCTGTCCCTGGGGGCTGCCTCTCCACCAGAGAGAAGCCTCCTGCTGTTCCCCACTGGCTTCTCAGGGAGTCTATCCCACCAGAAGGTAGCGAATCTCATTGTAATCCCTTCTTTTAAAAGCTGTGTAGGCCAGCTCCTGTGTCCCTGGTTAGAATCCAGCAGTTACAGATAAAGAACTCCAGCATCTGCCCACCTGGCCAGCATCATGGGCTCCTTTCTTTCCAACCTATGGAGATCACCCATTGATCAATGTTGCTATTTTCATTTCTCAGATCGCCTTTAAACCACCTCTTCCCTCTCATCCAATTGCCCAAGGAAAGCTTTTCCATCTTCACCTGTAATATAGAGATAGCCAGCTCATTCACTCAAAGTGAGAAGTAGAATAATACGTAAATCCACTTGGACCCATGGTGCACCTGTCTGAAAGCCTTCCCTGACCCCAGTGCTGATAGGAATGCAAGCTGCTTGGCATCATCTCTAATGATCGCTGGGAGTTGGCTCTTGCCTCCCTTCCCTCAGCCCCTAGTCCCACCTAGTCTTACCCTGGATTCTAGCAGACATCCTCCGAACCTGGGGGTGGGGGTGGGGGGCTGCCATCACAGCTGGAGCCAAGGAGAATGGGTGACAACATCCTTGGTTCTCCCAGGCAGGCCCCAGAGAGGTGGGTGTTGCGATGGGCTGAGTGGTGGGGGAGGCAGCCTTTTTCCTGTTTATGTTTGCTCTTGTTTTGTTTTGCCAGAGCACTGCTCAGCTCAGGCTTATCTGATTGATGGTGGTGCTAGTGATTGAGCATGGTAACTCAGAGCCTCAGGCATGAAAGTTGTTTTGCATAACCATTATGCTGTCTCTCTAGCCCTCCTTGCCTCCTTTTGAAGCTTCTCAGAGAGGCAGGATTACTGTCCACCTCAGGCTCTGGGCAGGGGAAGGTCAATGAGGCTCACTCTAGGCTTCTAGCCCATGGCCTCTGCACTAGGCTTCAGCCAGGCTATCTCTGCTCCAGTCCAAAGTTGCTATTTGTCCTACACTTCCTTTTCAGACTTCCTGTCTGTACTCTATTTAGGTACCACTCACTCCAAGAAGTCTTTCCAGAGTTCCTCTATGCCTCTCATTAGGAAAATGAGACCGACCTACATGTGCCGCTTATCCATTCAATTGGAATATTCTGTAGACTCCTCCTTCCTCTAATACAGCTCTTAAGAACTAATGTTCTGTCTTATTCACTTGTGTCCCTCAGCCTGGTGCTTATGTATTCCCCAGGTCTGGTACACTGTGCACAAATGTTTATGAAACCCAACTCAATGGAAAATGAAATGCTCAAGGAGAAGAACCTGCTGCCAGAGAACCCAAGAGACCAGGTTCAAACCACATCTCCTCTAAGTCAACCTCTCTGGGTCTGTTTCCTCATCTGTCAAATGAGAAAGTGAGAGTGTTGGCTTCTCAGAGTGGGTGAGCATGAAATGGGCTAACATAGGCCTGGCATAGAGGAAATGTGAGGTGTGATGGGAACATTTATAAGAGCAGTGTCCCATGGGAGGCTAGGAATGTGCCCCATGAGCTGGGGGCCAAGTGGTGACAAGAACCTGGACAGCACCAAGGACAGAGACAAGTATCTATCAGTGGAGTAGTGCTCTGATCTCTCCCCACCCCGTTCATAAAAATAAGGGGGCTAGGCTGTGGCCTACCTGACTGAGCACACCCATTGCCACACACAAGGACCCAGGTTTGAGTCCCCACTCTATCTTTCTCTCTCTATCTCCTATCCAAAAATAAAATAGAAAAAAAATAATTAAGAATAAGACAGCTCACTTAGCGTGAAACTTTGTCATGCACATGACTCAGGTTTGAGCCCCAACCACATGCAGGAAGCCTCAGTGTCCTCTCTGTTTCTGCTTCTATCTCTCTAACTGAAAAAGTCAACTTGGGGGTGATTGAGCGCACATGTTACAGTGCATAAGGACCCAGGTTCAAACCTCGGCCCCACCTTCAGGGGGACAGCTTCATGAGTGGTAAAGCAGGTCTGCAGGTGTCTCTGTCTCCCTATTTTTTCATTCCCTCTCGATTTCTGGTTGTCTTTATCCAATAAAAACAATACAAATAAGTAATAAATGAAAAAAAAGGTCAACCTGGAATGATGAAGCCGCAGTGAAGGAAAAAAACAATAAATACATCAATAAGGATTAAAATTTGGACTAGGGAGGCAGCTCAGTACAGTAGAGCAAGCACATGCATGAGGAGGTGGGGCCAATCCCAGGTACCACATTAGAGTAAGTATTGGGAGGGAAAAAGACAGTAGTGCCTTTCAGAGTTCTCCCAGCAGCTCTAAAATAATCAGTCCTGGTGCTTCTGCCATCCACATACCAAGCCCTTGGGGTCTCTTCATGTTGGTTTCTGTGCTGTCTATGGGTGCATTTTCGTTTTGAACTCACAAGCATCTGCTGGGTGTTTTGACCAGAGAGCCTTGGCTGTCCTCATTCGGCATCTTTCACAGAATGAGCAACCCTTGGGGTTGGGGGGTGGGGGTTGATTGTGGATCATGGCATCTGGGAGAACTCTGACAATCTGCTTGTCCCATATGGAGGTCTTCAAACTCATTGGCAATTGTTTGCAAAGATCAAGAAGACTTGGGTAATTATTGGAAGTATATCAAGTGTGTAGGGAGTTTTCCCTCTATTATTCTCTGCCTCTTGGTATGTGCTTGAAAATTTCCACAACAGGCGGTGGCACACCTGCTTCAAAGTACACATTACCATGCACAAGGACTAGGGTTCAAGCCTCTGCTCCCCACCTGCAGCGGGGATGTATCATGAATGGCGAAGCAGGTCTTCAAGTGTCTAAGTGTCTCTCTTTCTGAATCCCAACCTCCCCCCCCATCCTCTCTCAATTTCTCTCTATCCTAGCCAATAAAATGGAAAAAAAAAAAAAAGGAAAAATGGCTACCAGGAGCAGTGGATTCACAATGCAAGCACTGAACCCCAGCAACAAACCTGGAGGCAAAAAAAAAAAAGTCGTGGAGGGTAGATAGCATAATGGTTATGCAAACAGACTCTCTTGCCTGAGGCTCCAGAGTCCCAGGTTCAATCCCCGCACCACCATAAACCAGAGCTGAACAGTGCTCTTGTTAAAAAAAATAAATAATTTTAAAAGTCTTTAGTGAGATAATATAATGGTTATGCAAAATACATTCTTTTTTAAAAATTATTTTATTTTAAATATTTATTTTACCAGAGAAGTGCTCAGCTCTGGCTTATAGTGGTGTAGGGGATTGAACCTGGGACTTTGGAGCCTCAGGCATGAGTCTGTTTGCATAACCATTATGCTATCTCAAAAATACATTCCATTCTAGCAAAAATACATTCTTGACCCCAGCACCTCCATAAGCCAGAGATGAGTAGCCCCTGATAAAATAAATTAATTAATTAAATTTCCAAAATAATGAGGTTTTTGTTTCTTTCTTTCTTTGTTTTTTGCCTCGGGTTATTGCTGAAGCTTGATGGTAGCACTATGAATCCACTGCTTCTGCAGGCCACTTTTACCATTTTTTTTTAAAAATAGTATAGTACAGAGAGAAATTGAGGAGGGGAAGGTAGAGAGAGAGGATAGAAACCTGCAGATCTGCTTGTGAAGTGACCACCCCTAGTTCTGTTTTTTAAAATAAAATCTCTATTAATTTATTGGATAGAGACAGAAAGAAATTGAGAGGGGAGCAGGAGATAGGGAGAGGAAGAGAGAGACACCTACAGCCCTGCTTCAACACTCGTGACACTTTCCCCCTGCAGGTGGGGACCAGGGGCTTGAACCTGGGTCCTTGAGCATTGTAACATGTGCACTCAATTGGGTGTGCCACTGTCTGGCTCCTTGGTTCTTTCTCTTGTTAACAAATCTTAAAAAAAAAAAAAAAAAGTGGGAGTCGGGTGGTAGCGCAACAGGTTAAGTGCACGTAGCACAAAGCGAAGGATCCCAGTTTGAGCCCCCGGCTCCCCACCTGCAGGAGAGTTGCTTCACAGGCGGTGAAGCAGGTCTGCAGGTGTCTATCTTTCTCTCTCCATCTTCCCTTCCTCTCTCCATTTCTCTCTGTCCTATACAACAACGACAACCTCAATAACAACAAAAATAACTACAACAATAATAAAAAAATAACAAGGGCAACAAAAGAGAAAATAAATAAATATAAACAAAGATTTTTTTAAAAAAAGTATTCCATAGTAGGTAATATTAAATGGATAGTGCTTAATGCTTTGCAACATATGCATGGGTGCAAACTTTGTCCCATAGACTCTTTACTGCCTCAGAAAGACATCAGGAAATCTATTCTTGGTGACTCAGTAAAAGCTGCACAAAATGAGAAACATAAATCTTTTGGTGTGTATCTATAATCACAAGTTCAATGTGTGGGTCAGAAGGTAGGCATGTGCTAAAAAGACGAGGGGCACATGGGTGTGGTGAAGATGTTACAGGAGACTTGGTTCAAGTGTCAGCTACACTGAATCCATCTTTTCAGTACAAGAAAGGGGTTGGGGAGCAGGCAGCCTGCAGCCTTGAGGAAGCTATTGTAGTGTGGGTAGTGTGAATCCATCTGGATTCTGATTCAAACCCAGATCCCATTACAAAAGCTTTTTCTTTTTCTTTTCTTTTATTTATTTTTTCCCTTTTGTTGCCCTTGTTGTTTTTTATTGTTGTAGTTATTATTGTTGTTGTTGTTGTTGGATAGGACAGAGAGAAATGGAGAGAGGGAGGGGAAGACAGAGAGGAGGAGAGAAAGATAGACACCTGCAGACCTGCTTCACCGCCTGTGAAGCGACTCCCCTGCAGGTGGGGAGCCGGGGTTCGAACTGGGATCCTTATGCCGGTCTTTGTGCTTTGCGCCACCTGCGCTTAGCCCGCTGTACTACAGCCCGACTCCCAAGCTTTTTCTTAAATTAATATTTATTTATCACTTTTTGTTGCCCTTGTTGTTCTATTGTTGTAGTTATTGATGTCATTGTTGGATAGGACAGAGAGAAATGGAGAGAGGAGGGGAAGACAGAGAGGAGGAGAGAAAGATAGACACCTGCAGACCTGCTTCACCGCCTGTGAAGCGACTCCCTTGCAGGTGGGGAGCCGGGGGCTTGAACCAGTTACGCCAGTCCTTGCTCTTTGTGCCACATGCGCTTAACCCGCTGCACTATCGCCCGACTCCCTACGAAAGCTTTTATGAGACTCTCATCAGTGTCTGGATGCTGTCAAGAACAATGGCACTAATGGATCCTGACAAAGTTTCAAGGCATGACAAAAGTAGTTCAGGAGTGTTTTTGAATAGTTCTTGTTTTCAGAGCTGGGTACTGACACACTGACAGAGGAAACCCAATGCTTGGACTTCTCCCTTCCAAACAATTCTAGGTAGAAGGGTTGGGAGAACAGGGATGGGGAAGGCAGCGTGGGCATGAACTCCTCTCTGCTGGAGCTGCAAATGTGGAGCAGGGCTCTGCTTTTCTGTCTCTGTGCCGGAAAGGCTCTATATTAGAAAGCGAGACATGAGTGCGAAATGACTATGGGAGCCCCTGACCCACACCCCTCCCTCTTCACCAGTCTACCAAAGTCACTTTACTGTCATGTGCCACTGTCTATCATGTTCCAGTATGACCTCAAAGCACTCAAGCAAGCCTCAGTATTCCTTGAGAACAAAGGACACCCCCCCCTCCGCGCCCCCCAGCTATGGAAGAGGCGCCTTTGCTTGAACTAGTAAGCTGCAGCCCTGACGGATGGAGACAGCCACACAGAGTTGAGCCGATGTTCTCTTTGATAATATTGTTTATTGTCCATTGACTGATCACTCGAGCATGATACAAAGCATCAGAGACATGCGCAGTCTGCTTGTGGACTTTCAACAACGCTCCTGAGCTCCCAGCACAGGGAATTCTCAGACTTTCATATTCCAGCAAAAACACATTGCCCCAAAATGTAAAATTAAAAACAAACAAACAAACAAAAAAAATCCAAACCAAAAAAATCAACAAAAGCTTTAAATTATGGCAGCAAGCCCGATATTTCTTAATACTTAATCAAGCAAAGATCTGAAAATAACTACACAATGTAAACTTTAATTTTAAATATTTGGAGTTGCCTGCAGGAAGAAGAGAGGGAAGAAAGAGCAGCTCTTAGGAACATAACACATAAATTAAACAATGCCCGATGGAGATCCTCCTGAAACCATATATATATACTGCAGTCATTTATCGGGAAGGCGTTTGAGTGGTTGCACCTCTCAGCTGCCACTGGGCATTTCATCTTGATGTTTGTTTTGTTTTCTGCTCAGCATGGCTAGAAAATCAGTGTGCAAGGACTGAGAAGGCCATCTTTTCTAACCAACCTACTTAAAGGTTGATGACTTTGAAAACTGGAACCAGAGAACAAAAGATGGGAGACAGAAAAGCAACAATACTCAAAACTGAAGGAGAGTTCAGAAGGAAGCCACCGTAACAGGCTAACGACCATGCCACGCTTTCCAATCTGGGTCAGATGTTCCACAATGCAGAAACCTTTTTTCTTTACTAAAAAAAAAAAAAAATTTTTTTCTCCAAAGTGCAAGTCTAACACCTACCAAGGGTAATAAAAATACAGCACAGGAATGATTACCACCAATGTCAGAAACAAACCAAAACATTAAGAGAAAAAAATAATTAGCAGAAACAGGAGTAAATGTTACAGATGATAACACCATACAGGAAGTAAATGGGGGGTGGGGTGTTATATTGATTGGAAGGGTCTGGTGTTCTTATATATACTGAAATCACATGGACTAGTCCATTTTGACATTGTACACACTTGACATCACTGTACAGCATGAAAGTGCCTTTGGAGGGGGCTGAGTCCAGGTGGTCTCCTAGGCTGTCCTACCAAAGAGAAGTCATCAAAATCTATACTGACCAGGTCCCGGGCAGGCATGGGGGCTGCATGCCATATGGGGGTCAGGAGTCTTATGGTTGCTTTGGGGGTTACTGCAGAATAGGGTAGGCTTAGAAGACTGTGACTTTGGAAGCATTTTGTGGAAGGGAACCGCTCATGGGCTGGCAGAACTTGGTTTTGTCATGTGTGTACACACAATGTGCACAGATAGGCAAATCAGTTTCTGGCACAGGTAGGAAGAAAGAGTTCATCTTTGTTACTAAGAAATCTCTGCCTACCTCCATCCCCACTTCACTGGCATCAGGAAACCACTTTCAGGGAATAACTGCGTTCCCCTGGGAAGTGTCTTAAGCGGGTGCTGTTTGCAATATGACAATTATAAGCAGAGTTGGTACACTCACAGCTTGGGTTCACATATCATCTGTGAATTCACCTTTAGAAAAAAAGAGAGAGCTCTTAAAGCCAGCCACAGAGTTCCAGAGGCTTAAGCAAGAAGCCAACCCGCCTGGCCCCCACCCTTAACTTCCTCCCTTCTAAGGCAAGACATCTTAACATGTTGCTGGCCTCACTTGCAGAGACCCTCACATGGCCAGTCTTTGATAGAGGGCTGGCCTACTTAAGCCTGTGAGAGTTTGGGGCAGGGGGACTGATCAGGACTCAAATATTTGTGTCCTCAGGCTGTGCAAATGAAGAGTGCAGACAGTCCTGCCCTTGGCCAGATGTGATCAACCCCCCCACACACACACAAAAAAAGTCTTTTGGTGCAATTTCATCTGAATGTCTGATGCCAGAATAAGGATGTGGAAATTACTGCAACTTTAGAGGCTCGGGAATAAACCATGAGGCAGCTGGCCATACCCCAAATGCCTGCCCACGGACAGAATGTTATGGGTCCTGTGAGAGGGGTGAGGGTGACGAGAAGGATGGGACCAAAAAGGTCTTGACTGAGGCTGCAGTTTGTGGCTCCCATGTTGCTCTAAGGCCCTGGAAGGGGGTGTCCTACTAGGATTCTGTGGATGGGGCTCCTTCCAGAATAAGTCACTGGTCCAGGGTCTTTCCTACAAGTGTGTGTGTGTGTGTTGGGGGGGGGTCTTATGGTGGACACAGGGAGACTCACAGGGCAGCAGGGCACTTGCAAGGGACAGGGAATACCACCTGAAAGGTCAGAGGTGTGGGAGCTGCAGGAAATGAGGGACATATGCCCCCTCAAGAAGAAAGGGACCTGGTAGACCCGCTACACAGTCTTGCAATGACCCTAAGAAATTTCTGCAAAGTCCACATTTCCAGGCTCTGCCCTGATCAGGCCAGTGTGAAGACCCCTAAGTGCCTGCTCTGCATCTGTGACAAAGCCAAGGCAGGGTCTGGAGGGAAGTTGGGGTGTCCTTTCCCTGCCTGTACCTAAGCACTTAAGACTAAGATACACAGAGGCCCAGCTGGGTGGTGGGTGTAGGGGGAGAAGCCAGGGCTTGATGCTCCCTCCACCCCCACAACCATCTTTAAAAGGAAGATGGGACTATGGCAGAAGAATTGGGGGGTAGGGGGTGGACAGGGGGAGAATCACACTAATTTAGACCCACTTGGATGACTGTTTTATTCATGCTGTTTCCAGGAAGGAATGTCAGAGCTGGACCCATCTGAACTCTTGGAGACACTGCAGTTGGCCACGGGGTGCTATTGGCCTGCTTACGGGTCCTCGATGTCGAGAAACTCCTTTTTGGGGGGTGCTGCTCCACGGTACCAGGCACAGGAGCCGTCGCTCCTCTTGATGCAGGCAAAGAACTTGGCCTGGCGCCCATTTATGTTCTTCTCCGTGACCCAGTCCATCCAGAGGCACTCGTCCGGGGAGGCAATGTAGCACGGGATCATAGGGCATCGTGTGATCTAGGAAGGGGGACATGGGAGTCCCATTCAGTCAGGGCCACTCAGATGGCAACTCAAGGACCTCAGTGTGCTTAGCAAAGTCACTCGAGGATGGCTTGTTAGATGGATGATTCAGTGAGGGCAGCCTGTTCTGTTCAATCATTGGCCTGTCCTGAATCTCATACTGTGCTAACAGCAGCAGGCAGTCTGCTCAGGGTAGGAGAAGGCCTGGAGGAAGCCTGTGCATGCTACACTACTTCTGCACCCCACCCTTCAAAACTGCAGGACTGTCTCTGCATTGGGCCATCTGGTCAGCCTCCTCTGAGGATGCGTAAGTGTTTAGTGTCTCACCCCCCCCCCCATTGTCATGGAAAAACAAACCACCACCATAATAAAGGTTTGTTTGTTTTCTTTTTTCCTCCAGGGTTATTGCTGGGGCTCCAGTGCCTGCACTAAGAATCCACTATTCCCAATGGCCATCCCCCCCACTTTTTTCCCCTATTTTTATTTGACAGGACAGAGAGAAATTGAGAAGGGAGGGGAGATAGAGAGGAAGAGAAAGACAGATAACTGCAGACCTGCTTCACTGCTTGTGAAGTGACCCTCCCTGCAAGTGGGGTGCGGGGAGCTTAAATCTGGGTCCTTGCACTTCGTACTATGTGCACTTAACCAGGTGCACCATCACCCAGCCCCTCAGTAAAGGATCTTAAATCTCCAGGAGATAAGTTCAAGGCAAATAAAATGGACCTCATGCTCTCAAGCACACATGAACTTCAGAGGATCAGCAAACGGCATTTTGGCAAAGGAATGCTGAGTCTACAGGTGGGTGAAAACTTTCTTTCCCAAAGAAAAGGGGAAAGCATGGGAGTTGGGCGGTAGTGCAGCGGGTTAAGCGCAGGTGGCGCAAATCCCAAGGACCGGTGTAAGGATCCTGGTTTGAGCCCCCAGCTCCCCACCTGCAGGGGAGCTGCTTCACAAGTTGTGAAGCAGGTCTGCAGGTGTCTATCTTTCTCTCCCCCTTTTTGTCTTCCCCTCCTCTCTCCATTTATCTCTGTCCTATCCAACAACGATGACATCAATAGCTATAACAATTAAAAAAAAAAAGGGCAACAAAAAAGGGAATAAATAAAAAAAAGGAGGGGAATGCTAGGTTCTAGTCTCCTGTTAGGCACAGAGGTATTTGCTGCGGGTCAGAATTCACACCTCCAAAGAGTGAAGAGATAGGCTAGAGACAACTGACTGGGACATGCTGTCTCCATGGTGCATCAGCTCACACACAGGCAAGCCGTGCCAGCGTTCCAGGCTGGTCCCTGCACCTGCACCATGGACTCCACCTGGCCCAGAAGCTCATCTTCTGGATCCAGACCACTCCTGGTAATTCCTACAGTGCCTCCCCTGTGGGGGCAGGGAGGGGTAGCTCAAAGGTTAAAGAGGACGGCTTGTCATCTACAGCTGCATGGTGAAACTTGAGTCATTTCTGAGAGTTGAAGAGGCAGGTCCCACACTTACAAGGATGCAGACACGGCCATGGCTGGAATGTCAGCAGAAGAGCACTGCCTGGGGAGTTTCTTTTAAGTCACTTAAGTCTTTGTACTTGTAATAATCATGGGGAAACTAGTCACAGAGCCACAGTCTCCCCACACAACTCCACATCCTAACAGGTTTCTCTTCCTAGCGGTGACAGCCATAGAGCTGGACCCCCTCACCTCCCAAATATGACTCCACAATATGTACCTCAGGGTTCTCCAGCCAGCCAACCTCACTCAGGGAGGTCACACCTCCCCACTGCACTTTCCAAGTCAGGACCCTGTGGACTCAAACCCCAGCGGTCTGCCTGGAGATGGTGGTATTTGATAAAGTCCAAAAGGGGATGGGGGTGACTTACCTTGCACTCACAGCCCATCTGGTACCTGTGGTTCAGGCTCTTCTTCTGGGTGGTACTCAGGGTGTCCCAGGGCACAATGAAGTCACAGAGGGTGACGTGCATCTTGCCATTCCCCTCAGCCTTTCCTGGGGAGAGACACGGTCACTGAGTTCAGGCAAGGTGCCAGTTCTTCTGCCCACTGCCTGCATCTGGATTTGGCAGGGGTGTGGAGGTCTATGTGTGTTAGTGGATGAGTTGTGTCCTTCCAAAAACCATGTGGAAGTCCTAAACCCCAGGATGCAGTATAACTGTTTGGAAATGGGGGGGGTGTCTTTAAAGGGTTAGGGTTAGCTGGGCCGGGTGATAATCTACTGTTTATGCAAAAGACTTCCATGTCTGTGGCTCCAAAAGTCTCAGCTTCAATGCACAGCACCACCATAAGCCAGAACCAGTGCTCTGGTTAAAAAAAAAAGTCACTGTGTATTAAACAACTAGAAGGGAGGGGTGGGGAGGGAGGGGGAGGGTAAGGGTAAGGGAAGGAGAGGGAGAGAGGGAGAGAGGAGAGAGGGAGAGAGAGAACATCACTGAAACTTCCTATGGCAAAGCAGTACACTATCCTATCCAACCAAGTGAGCTATTTCATTAGATCCAGTATTGTGTTATATACTATTGACACTTTTTTCTTTTTTACATTTTTACATTACAAAATTACATATCGATGGGTTTGAATCCATACTGTTGACACTTTTTAAAAGAATTTCAGGATCACCGGTGTTTTTCACTACACATTTATCTGCCAAGCATTTTCTTCATTTGGTATTGAACTTAAGGTTCTCTATGTGTGTGTGTGTGTCGGGGGCTTCTACCATGGAGAGCAAAATCATGGAGTTTTATACAATAAGCTCCCTTCCTGCAGGCGGTGGTAAGGACTGTGTTGATCTCTCAGTTTTCCACTGCTCCTAGCAGTCTTTATTTTTCTTTCCTCTAGAGAGAGGGTGAGAGATACAGAGAGATAGATAGAGAAGGAAAGACAGCAAATCACTGCTTCACTTCTGATGAAGTCCCCCTCTGCAGGTAGCTCAGAGCTTGAACCTGGGTCCCCGTACATGGTAATGTATGTACCCTCCATTCTAATGAGCACACACGAGTGACAGCCTGGGCCTGAGGTCAGCACTGTGGGCTGGTGAATGAGGAGGTTAGTCTCTAGGTTTAGAGAGATAGCCTCCAGGGAGAGCACATGCTTTGCCATGCATGTGGCCCAGGTTCAAACCCAGCACCACAAGGCAGTTGTTGTTTCTTCCCTTTTTGTTGCCCTTGTTGTTTTTTTTTATTGTTGTAGTTATTATTGCTGTTGTTACGGAAGTTTTTTTTTTAAATTAATTTATTTATTTTCCCCTTTGTTGACCTTGTGATTTTTTACTGTTGTTATAGTTATTGTTGTTGTTACTGATGCCACTGTTGTTGTTGGATAGGACAGAGAGAAATGGAGAGGGGAAGGGAAGACAGAGAGGGGAAGAGAAAGACACCTGCAGACCTGCTTCACCGCCTGTGAAGTGACTCCCCTGTAGGTGGGGAGCCAGGGGCTAGAACCGGGATAGTTATGCCGGTCCTTGTGCTCCGCGCCACATGCACTTAACCCACTGCACTATGGCCCGACTCCCCAAAAGGGAGATCTTTTTTTTCTTTTTTAAAGATTTTATTTATTTATTCATGAGAAATAATAGGAGAGAGAGAGAAAGAACCAGACATCACTCTGGTACACATGCTGCCGGGAATTGAACTCAGGACCTCATGCTTGAGAGTCCGAAGCCCTATCCACTGTGCCACTTCCCGGACCACCAGAAGGGAGTTTTTACGACACAAATGATACGCTGTCTCTTCTCTATCGCACTGTCACCCTATTTTAATACATTAGTTGGCTCTGGGGGTGGTGAAACTGCTTATAGGTAAGGCTCTAGCCTGACAAAAGCTGAAAAATAAAATCTCATCCCTCTGTGACTAAGGAGGTGATAAAGAATATAACTTGCACTCATAAAATCCTGAGTTCAATCCAAAGTAATTCTCTCACTCTGTTTCCCATAATAAATAAATCTTTAAAAACAACAAGAACAAGAACAAAAAACCTAAAATCTTTTATCTCTCTTGCTACCTCAGCCCCTTGTTAGGAGACACAAATGTTGAGTGCTATGGCCTGCAAAATAGCTCACTTGCACAAGGGTAGACAGCATAATGGCTATGCAAAGAGACTCTCATGCCTGAGGCTCTGAAGTCTGAAGTTCAGTCCCCTTCACCACCATAAGCCAGAGCGCTCTGGTATAAAAAAACAACAAACAACCCCCAAAATAATTATCTTTCTTTTTAAAACATTTATTTATTTATTTATTTATTTATTTATTTATTTATTTATTTATATGAGAGAGAGTATGTGTGAGAGAGAACTAGAGCATCACTCTGATACAATGCCAGGGGGCTTGGGAACTCGTGTTCTTAGTCACCACACTTTAGTCACTTTTTAAAAAAAAAAAAATATATATATATATATATTTTTTTACATACTGTATCATTTTTATTATCTTTTGTTGGATTAAGGTTAGTTGGGAAATAGCTGTACATTTTTACTAAGATCACTGATGACAATGAACCTCTTAGACTATGTTGGTATTTTTAGTTAAATCACATCTAATGTGAAATTTCGAATTACATCTAGAGCTCCAGTATCAAAGCCACACATATCTAACATGCCCCTGTCGTCTGGGTCTGCAATGGTAAAGCCATTTGATGTCATTCCACAAACAATCAATTTAGCTGGAATATCCATTTTCTTTCGATACTCCCTCAGAGCAACGGCAGGATGCACACTTCCGGCAAAGGTCTCATTATCAGTGAATACGATGAAGATATCAGCAGTCATGCTTGTCTTTTGGGCCCAGATCATTGGTAGGGAGCAGTCAGTTCTACCTGCTGGGATCTGATTCATAGTCATTAAAACCTGCTGTAAGGTCATCTCCACAGTGAATGGACATGGTACCATTTCATCAGAAAAAGCAACTATATAGGACTCTTTTTCTGTTCGGGTGACAACCATAGACATTGCTGCAGCCACTGTACTGGCATTGAGTACACTGCCCAGAACTCTCTGGTTCATAGAAGCACTCACATCAACAGCAAGCAAGAAACGCTTTCCAGTTGGCTCAATGGTATTTTTATCTATTGGGCAGAGACAGCCAGAAATTGAGAGGGAAGGGGGTGATAGAGAGGGGAGAGAAAGAGACACCTGCAGCCCTGCTTCACCACTTGTGAAGCTTTCCCCCTGCAGGTGGAGACAGGGATCTCGAACCTGGGTCCTTGCGCATTGTAACATGTGCGTTCAACCAGGTGGGCCACCATTCACCCACTCTCTCCTGACATACTCTAGTCACTGCACCCCTCCAAGGCTACTCTTTATCTTACTTAATACATCTGCCCTTAACCCGATCATAAACATGACGAGTAAGTTATACTCAAATCCCTTTTATTTCTTTAAAGAACTTTTTATTTTATTTTATTTATTTTTTAAAATCAGTTCTTTTGTTTTCCTTTTGTTGCCCTTGTTGTTTTCTTCTTATTGTTGTTGTTACTGATGTCATTGTTATTGGATAGGACAGAGAGAAATGGAGAGAGATGGGGAAGACAGAGAGGAGGAGAGACCTGCAGACCTGCTTCACCGCCTCTGAAGTGACTCCCCTGCAGGTAGGGAGCTGGGGGCTTGAACTGGGATCCTTGAGTTGGTCCTTGCACTTAGCACCATGTGCACTTAACCCACTGTGCTACCGCCTGACTCCCTCGAATCTCTTTTTAACCTACAGTTCCTTTCACAGTCAGTGCTCAACAAAAGTTTGCTTTTGATCGGCATTTATTCTAACAGTTGGCTTCATTATCTGTTGTTTTCCTTTTCAACCTCTCTACCAACAATTCAAGTTTCTGTAAAGGGAGGGGCTGTGATGAAATGCAGCCTGGATCTTCTCAGTGACCCTAGTTGCTAGATTAATAAGAGACTCTAACTGTTAAAAGGGCACCCCTCTCCGATTAGATGAATCAGACTTGGTTGAGCATCTGTTACTTGATTCTGCTGATACCTTCTTGAAAAACAGCAGCTTTTCTTGAATGCAGAAAAACAGGAATTAATTAAAATTTGAAACGAGGGCTGTGTTTTCTTTTTCCCCTTGGAGGAAAGGGCTATAGAAGAAAATTACAGGGCTAGTTCTATAAGAGCTACAAAACAAGAATGTCTCATGGTGCCCAACTCCACATGTGCAATTGAGTCATCAGCTCTGGAGAGGAGGGGGTTGCCTTGAGCCATGTGGTCACCCACAAGCTGCGTGGCTTCTTGGGCCCCATGATTTCCAGCAAGCTTGTCCCAACTCCCAGGGTCCGAGAACTGGATTCTGTGTTTCAGAGAGTTCATACCATATTTAATTGGGAGCTATCTCACTGAGTGTTGTAGGCATCAGGGGATTTATAAACCAGCATGTGGTGCCGGCAGAGAGAATCACGAGCTCTGGACAGAATGAACAAAGGAGCAAGTGTAACAGACTCAGGCGTCAGGAAGATGAGGGACTAACATCTCAGCTGTGTCACCACGCAGAGATGTGCTGGGGAAGGGCTGACAGTGAGCCCTCCTGAGTCAGGGGAGAAGAGGGGCATCTTTCCATGCTGGGGTAGCAATACTCCCACACTGTCCGATTCCACACTACAGCCATGAAATCTATTTATATTTAACAGTCAGCTTGGGTTAGCAAGTGTCTGCTTTGTCACTCAGGTGACCCACGTTCACACCTGGTTCCCACTGCACTGGGGGGAGTTTCAGTGCTGTGGTCTTGCCCTCTTTCCCTCTATTCTCTCTATAAAAATGTTGGTTGGCCCAGGTAGGGGAGATATCATAATGGTCATGTAAAGACATTCTCATGACTGAGGCTCCAAAGTCTAGGGTTCAATTCCTCACACCACTATAAGCCAGAGCTGAGCAGTGCTCTAGGAAAAAAGAAAGAAAGAAAGAAAGAAAGAAAGAAAGAAAGAAAGAAAGAAAGAAAGGAAGAAAAAGTTGTTTGACCCAGATTGGTACAGATCTGGTGGCAAAAAACAAAATAGGTGGGTCTGGACACAGACCACTGAACTTGTGTACACTGGTCCATCTCTATTCCTCAGTTTCCTTCATCTGGGAAATGGGAGTCATAAAGTATCTTTCTCAGTGTGTGTGCATGTACGTGTGTGTGTGTGCGTGAGCGTGTGTGTGCGCGTGTGTATCAAGCAGAATACTGGTTGGGGTAGGTAGCATAATTGTTATCCAAAAGACTTTCATGCCTGAGGTTCCAAAGTCACTAGTTGAATATCCCACACAACCATAAGCCTGTGCAGTGCTTTGGTAAATGAAAACAAACAAAAAAAAAGCCCTCCTGAAATGCACTGGTGAGTAACTGGGCAAAAGAAACACCTCTCTCCACGACTGGGGGAGGGGATGCTGCTATAGAATTCCCTTCTTTCTCTTTCTTTCCTCCTTCCTTCCTTCCTTCCTTCCTTCCTTCCTTCCTTTCTTTCTTTCTTTCTTTCTTTCTTTCTTTCTTTCTTTCTTTCTTTCTTTCTTTCTTTCTGCTTCCAAGGTTATTGCTGGGGCTCAGTGCCTGCATTACGCATCCACTGCTCCTGGAGACCATCCCCCCCTTTTTGTTGCCCTTGTTGCTTATCATTGTTGTTGTTGGATAGGACAGAGAGAAATGGAGAGAGGAGGGGAAGACAGAGAAGGGGAGAGAAAGACAGACACCTGCAGACCTGCTTTATCACGCGTGAGGCGACCCCCCTGCAGGTGGGGATCCAGGCTGGAACGGGGATCCCTATGCTGGTCCTTGTGCTATGTGTGCTTAACCCACTGTGCTACCACCCAGGCCCCAGTTATAGAATTTTGAGGAGGAGTATGTTAGCACAAAGGAGCCAGAAGTGTTGGGACCTAACTTTTCTTTACCCAGCACCTCTACAGCTTTGCAATGTGGCCTGACTCCCCTAGAGGGCGGTGTGAGGAGCCAGAGCTGGAAGGCTGAGGTCTCAGTGCAAAGAGTTGATCTCAAACAGCACAAAAGAAGAAGGTTCAGAAAACTGGAAGCCATCCATTTGCTAGGCCTCTCAGTTCCCTGCACCAAGTGAGGTCTAATGTTCTTTCTCATCGCTCCAGAGCTCATTTTTCTGACACAGAATTAACAGATGTCCTAACTTATAAAACTGAACAAATACCGGAGAATCTAAGAAAGGTGTGGCTGACAAGACTGTCAACAGGCTGCTGAAACAGCCACACAGCAGCTGAAACAGCCTCCACCACCCCTCAATGGGCCCTACATTGGGCCTCGCCTTGTTGTCTCCTCTAAGTTGAGGACATGACATTAGTCAGGGATGAGGTCTCTGTACAGGGGGCGACTGTGTCCTCCCCTATCTCATTTTCATTTTCTTATTGCAAAAATAGAGTGCTGGGATGCAGAGTGGCTCAGCTGCTCTGGAAAGCTGTCTGGCGCCTCCTCAAATGGTTACACGCTGAATCCCCATATGTCCTGCGATTCTACTCCGAGGTGACTACCCAAGAGAGCTGGAAGCATGTCAACATGACGACTCATTCACAGATGTCCATAGCAGCATTGCTCAAATAGCCTCAGGGGACAGGGGGCAACCACCCCAGCGTCAGTGGAATCCTACTATGCAGTGCATGTCGGTTAAGTGTACTTGAGGTTGTTGAGCCATACATTCAAAATAAAGGCCATGGTCCACCTCCCCACCATGGTCCACCTCCCATTTCTCAGGCTCCCTTTGCCCTACTCCTGGGGCCAGGAGACCCACAGTGTCTAAGAACCTTCCCTTTTCACATGTACACACACACACACACACACACACACACACACACACCTGCAATGAGGTATTCCTTCTTCCCTCCAACATCCAGCAGGACCCCGCAGACAGAGGAGGAAGGTGCCGTGTAGATGAACTCTATGTCCTTCTCAGGTCCTTTGAACATCTGGGAAGATAAGGATGAGAATGTGTAAGTGACGGGCTGCACAGCCAGCAAATTCCACCCCACTCTTAACACCCTGCTGTTGCACAACCCCCCCCGGAGGGGGGCGGGGGCTGGCTAACAGCATGGAGAAGAGAGACTGGAAAATGTGCCAGAGAGACAAGGTAGAAGACAACCATCCCTATTGCAAAGTGACACTTTGGTCATTTCCTGCTTCACATGGCAGTTCCCAGCAGGCTGTGCAGGACACTGGAACCCGGTGTGAGGTGGTTTAGGCAACACACCTGTTCTCCCCATTGATGAGGGTGGGCACTGCGGGTCTCTGGGAGGGGCATGTCTGTCTCTGGGTGACTGTGGCCTATGCTGGAAGACTATGACTTTTGTGTATTTCTAGGAATCTTTGTGGATTTTTGGTCACCCAATAGGACCAGCATGGAGAGACCACAAAGCCTCTGTGCTATAACTCCATAGCCAAACAGGTTTGACTTCTCAACTTTTGACTCACACTAGTTTTTTTAAAATAAAAGAACTGCCCCAGGTGAAGGAATACCCTGTCTATCCCCTTGGCAGGAAGTAAGAAAGTCACAGCCAGTGGTATCCTGCTGTCCCATGGGGAACAATGGCATATGAGGAGGTGAGTGTGGCTTACAACTGGCCCGCTAGCACACTAGTTTCCATAGGCTTCAATCCTGTGGAAGCTAGTGTGCAGGGCAGGGGTGGTACAGAAAGAAAGAAGAAAGTACACACATGTAACAGAACCATATGTCAGTGAAGGACAAACCGGGGGTGCAGAGCACAACCTTGGGCTTTGCAACTCTACACAAACCTCAGCCAGGACTCTTGCTTTGGCTCAGCTGAGCTTAACAGTAGTTCTGGCTGGTGAGTTTCGGTCAGCAGACCCCAGAGAGACCCAGAGAATCTTCACCATTATGATGAACCAGCTTTGAAAGAGCCACACTCTAACATCAACAAAGCCTACGGTGCTGGTGACAACACACTGTTTGAAATGAGGTCTTTTCTCAAAGGACTGAAAGTGCCTCCTTGCTCATCATTATCAGCTGCCTTTTCAGAACACCCTCACGATCAGAGAATCTCTGTCTCTCTTTACACACAGAGACTTGGGCACTGAGGGGCTGGGTGACACCCTAACATGATATAGGTGCAGTGGTAAAGTACTACATTGATGGCTTTCCATTTTTATAGCAGAATTAAATATATCCTCAGTGACATCTACCACCAGGTCACAAAATGGTCCCTCCATCTGGAGCCTACAATGTTCTTCCATTTGTATTGGGTGGTAGGAAACAAGTCATGACAATTTTTTTCTGTCATTTATTTATTTACTTATTTATTTTTGCCTCCAGGGTTATTGCTGGGGCTTGGTGCCTGCACTACAAATCCACTGCTCCTGAAGGCTATTTTTTTCCCCTTTCCTAAAGCCCTTGTTGTTTATTGTCGTCATTGTTGTTATTATTGTTGTTGTTGTTGTTGCTATCATTGTTGTTGAATAGGACAGAGAGAAATCAAGAGAGGAAGGGAAGACAGAGAAGGGGAGACAAAGATAGACACCTGCAGACCTGCTTCACTGCCTGTGAAGTGACCCACTGCAGGTGGGGGTGGCCAGGGCCCCGAACCGGGATCCCTCTGCTGGTCCTTGCACTTTGTACCATGTGTGCTTAACCTGCTGTGCTAGGGCCCGACCCCCTTTTGTTATTTATTTATTTTTTTACAAAAACATGTCATAACTTCCCAAGCCAACAGAATAAGGTATTGCCAGTGATGATGATCTGTCTCACATGAGGCAGCTTGGAGGGTTGGCGTTGGATGAGGTCCTAGCCCCTCACCTTGGTGGAAGCCACTATAGATCTGGTGATGGAGAAACGCTCACAGAACACTTCCCAGACCCAGTAGAGCTCTTGCTAACTGAAAGCTGAGGCTCTGCCACATGCTATTACCCATTGGAAAAAACATGACTGGAGTTGTAGGGACACACTGGGCCTACACAACTTTTCAGCTACTTACAGATGAGGAAAAGGCGGACTGACCTGTGGCTTGCTGGCCTTGTTTCTACTCCACAGGTGCTTGAGATGCATCGTGAGGGCCCAGGGGCACTTTTCAGATGCAGGATGCTTCTCTGACCCCTTGGGCACCGAGATTCATACCCAGTCCTTCCAGCCCCAAACTCCCACCCTTGAACCACTGGGTAATGTCCCTGGTACCTTTATTTGCTTGATCTCATATTGAGTCCGCTTGATAGGGTTGCCGTAGATGTCGTTCCCGGAGTCCACCTCTTTCCCACTGACCACTTTGGCCCGAATCACTGCAAAATACAGATACAGGGGTGACAGAGGTTCCCACAGACTGTCCTGGTTCTGAAGAGAGATTCAGGGAGGGCACGAGGTGAGAGCTGGGTGAAAAGATGATTGTGACCAACCCCCCCCCCCACTCCACCCCACCCTGGCTGGTGAAATTCACACAAGCTGCAGGGAGGGGAGAGAGGCAACCCCATCCAGTCTCAGGACTCTTCTGCAAGAACCTTCCAGCACAGGGCTGGAGCCACAGGGCTGAGACCCTTCTGCAGAAGATCTTGCCAGCGCCAACAAACATTCTGCTGATGACATGTGTGTGTGCTCTAGAGCTTATTCATTCTCTCTGGGGTGTATGTGTCAGTAAGGGAAGTGGGGAACAAACCAGTTGGCCTGGTGTGCAGGCAAAGATGGTGCAACCCTCCACCAGCCCTCTATGCACAGCTGTCTGGCAAAAGGCTGAGTGCCGAAAAGACAGTCAGCTAAAAGGGCCCTATCATGTTTAGGTTTTGTGATCTGACATTAAGAGACCCTACCCAACTTCTCAATGAGAGCTTACTCAAAAGGTCTAAACTTCTGATCTAATCTGTCCAGAAATTTCCTCCAGATAATGTTCAAGAATATACCTAAAATAGACTTTCACACTTTTTTTTCCATTTACTTAGATTTTAATTTATTTCTTTTCTTTTTTTTTTGCCCTTGTTTTTATTGTTGTAGTTATTATTGTTGTTGTTATTGATGTCATCATTGTTGGATAGGACAGAGAGAAATGGAGAGAGGAGGGGAAGACAGAGAAGGGGGAGAGAAAGATAGACACCTGTAGACCTGCTTCACTGCCTGTGAAGCAACTCCCCTACAGGTGGGGAGCCGGGGGCTTGAACCGGAATCCTTACGCCAGTCCCTGTGCTTTGCGCCATGTGTGCTTAACCTGCTGCGCTACCGCCTGACTCCCAGACTTCCACACTTCTTTCCACCCTAAGGTCCTTATTCTCATCTGCTCTATTCCTGCTTTTTGGTGCCTGTTCATTAATCATTTTGCCCTGTTTTATACCTTACTGCCTTTTCAGTCACCAAGTTGCAGATGCTATCATGATACCATCCTGATTTCCTTAGGCTGATGAGCTCACCAATGTGTCCTGGAACCTCACTTCTCCAGAGCCCTATCCCACTAGGGAAAGATAGGAACAGGCCGGGGGTATGGATTGACCTGTCAATGCCCATTTCCAGTGGAGAAGCAATTACAGAAGCCAGAACTCCCAGCTTCTGCACCCCCAAAAGAATTTTGGTCCATTCTCCCAGCGGGGGAGAAGTGATGGGGGGGGGGAAGATGACCAGAGGTCTCTGAACTCCAACTTCATGAAGACCTGGAGAGAGAAGAGGAAAAAGGGAGGGACATTTGGATGTAGGAATAGGTATATGTGTGACTTGGAAAGGAAGAGAAGATGGATCTATGGGGTGGGGTGGACAAATACATACAAATATAGACAGATAGTTGTAGAAATAATAGTCAACCTGCATCTGCAACCTTGGGAGAAATACTGTAGCTTCCAATGGAGGGAATGGGGATATAGAACTCTGGTGGTCAGAACGGTATGGAGTTGTACCCCTATTATCTTGTAATTTTGTAAATCAATATTAAATCACTAGGAAAATGTTTTAAAAACATGTTCCATGGATAATTCTTTATGGAAACACTTGTCCTCTTAGGGAAGGATGGAGTAGAAAACAGAATGCTTTAAGCAGAAGGAAGGGTATAGAACTGGCTTAAAAATGTCCACAGGTACAACCAGCACGCCCGAGGGACCACTATGAGGAAGGAGGCAAACTGAGGCACACTGGCCACAGACACTGATGTTAGACGATGGCTAAGGGAAGGGGTTGGGCTGGGTCCCAGATGCCACTGAAGTTAGACTCTTTTTTAAAAAATATTTTTTAATATTTATTTATTTCCTTTTGTTTCTCTTGTTTTATTGTTGTAGTTATTATTGTTGTTGTCTGATAGGACAGAGAGAAATGGAGAGAGGAAGGGAAGACAGAGAGGGGGAGAGAAAGATAGACACCTGCAGACCTGCTTCACCACTTGTAAAGCGACTCCCCTGCAGGTGGGGAGCTGGGGGCTCGAACTGGGATCCTTAACGCTGATCCTTGCGCTTTGCGCCACCTGCGCTTAACCCACTGCGCTTTCTCCCGACTCCCTGAAGTTAGACTCTTATCTCACCCCATCACCCAGCCAGTCCAGGATCAGAAGTTCCCATTGCTACTTGGACAGAGCTCTCATTTCCCCTTTTCCTTCCCATGCTTACCATTCCCCCTTTCCTTCCCATGCTTATCAGCTGGTGCCATGCCCTGGTTTAAGGGCTTTAAAAGCTTTGCTCTCCACAGTTCAGCTGTGCAGGGTCACCCCAAGGGAGGGAGGAGTATTATGCTAATGCTGTGAGCACAAGAGAAAGGAGAAGCAGAAAACAAACCCCAGGCATCAAGGGGTACCACCTCCACCCATGGGCGGGCAGCTGCCATCTCTTGGCACCCCCCTCCCACCTTGTGAAAACAGCAGGGAAGCCCCAGCAAAGGGCTCACCCATCCTTGTCCACCCCCAGCATCCCAGAGCTTTTTTGGATCCCAGCCCACCCCCCACCCCCCACAGGCCCGTCCGGACCCATGCCCCTTTCTTATTTCTTCTTCTGCTGAAGTTGAGTCATGGACAGACCCAAGCTGCAGGTCCCTGTTTCCCAGGCTAGGTCAGGCCCCCACCTATAATGTCACCCGGAGGCAGTGCATTGCAGTGCGCCACCCAGGACAGAAAGCTTTGCTGCTCTAGGTAGCAGGTCAGTCTGTTTCTGGCGCTTCTCATCCACACCCTCCCACCCCACCCCACCCCCCCATTCAAGGCAGCAGCTCTGGCTTTGTAGTCACAGGAATTCCAGCCCAAACATCTCTGGGTACCTGCCCACTGCCTTTGTCTCTAAGAGAGCATTTGCTCAACAACTGCTCCTATTCCTTCTTTCTTTTTTAATTAAGGAAACGATGCTTTATAAGATTTGATATTTCAGGGATATAATTTCACACCTCCTCAAAATATGTATCAACACCCTACCCTCCACCCTGTCCCTACTCTCACTGTTCCACTAGTTCCTAACATTTGTTCTCTGGAAGCCTGGTATGGGGGTTGGGGAGGATGTCCACAGCCCTGGACAGGTATGTTTCTTCTGCACAGAAAGCCATTTCTCCTCGCCTGTTTAGAGAACTTCTATTCATTGTTCAAGATGCAGCTAAAATAGCCCTTTCTTCTGCTCTTCTGGGAAATCTCTAGATATCTGGGTATAGTCTGCATCTCTCCTTCATTCTGCCCTGAACACCTATACATACCTACCTGTCTGCCTGGGGCCCTGAGACAGACAGAGACTGCAATTAACCACAGGCCATGCACTGCCAGATGGAACTGAGCTGCTCCTGAGAACCTGAGCTTGGCAGCCCAGGTGAGCTGCATCTTTGGTCCCTCTTACAGGCCTGACCTATATATACCTCACTATGATGCTTGACAAAAAGATGTGTATACAAATCAACAGATGTACAAAACTCTCCCTAAGTCTGCACTGCTGTAGCACCACCACCAGCTCAGGACGTCAAACAAAACAGACATAGTAAAGGAGATTGTGGTTGTAGAAGGAGCCAGGCTGTCAGGTCTTACTAAAGGTACCACAAGATACCCAATTCTGTGTGCCTTCTGGAATATCTCAAGACTGCTCTTCAGGGTCCTGTCTTCTGGTCTAGGCTTCACACACAATAAACACGCTCGCAATCAGAAAACACACAGAACTCCCTCCAAATAGACCAAGGGTCCCATTCTTTTCCAGGTGCTAAAGACCATGTATTTTCCCTTTTTCCACTTATTTTTATTTTCCCAAAGCCCATCTGAGCTTTCAAAACATTGCTTTAATCCCATCTGCTATGTGACTTCAAGGAGACAGGGTTATTCCTGCCTGAAATGGTGGATTTGCACCCCAAGGACCTGTTCTTCACAGGGTTATGGTGGAGAGCCGATGAGCCCATGATAAGCAAGCCTAACACAGAGCCACCTAGTTGTGGCTCAGGAAATCAGATCTATAGCAGCACCCAGATTAGAAAGGTGTGAGTCCTGCCCTCCTGAGGTGTCTGGAGAGGTGGCCGTGTGCAGGTCCAGAGACAGCCCGTTCTGGTCCATGTGGAAGCCAGAGTTCAGTCTTGATGCAGTTTCGGCTGTGTCAGCTTTCCTTTGCCAAATGGTCCCCACAGAAGAGACTTACACTGAATGAGGGTTCAGGTAACTAATATGTTAACAGGAGGCCTTCAGTTGAGGAAGTAGGGGCTCACGTGTGTGTGGGGGAAGAGTTTCTAGCTGCTTTCGTTTATGCACATGGAACCAGAGTCCAGATTCACTGGGGGTTCTCTGAATTTGGAGCGGGACTCTCCTTCACTTTGTATAATAAGACTTTGTGGAAGGAGGACCATGAGGCTCACGAGAGGCCAATTCTAGAGGGACTTTTACCCGAGCAACATTTCCTGCATCCAACATGGAGTAATGCTGGGCACACCTGTCCACATAGATGTAAGGGGTCCACGCAGTGACCTGCTGGGGCACACTGGGCAGCTCCGCAGTAGACATGGTACCTTGAGCTCTCTGCCCCCTCCAAAGGTCAGAGTGGAGTTAATTTTCTGTGCCAGTCTCAGAGTTGGATTGTCTTGCCAGGAGAGCAAGGAGAAGGGAATGAGGCAGGTGAATTTTGCTTACAAAAATGCTTCAAGCACAAACCTAGCCTTCCAGGGGCATCCAATGTGATGGCCACTCTATGAACTCCAGAATGAGCTTCCAGGGACTGAGATGAGAGCCAAGAGCTCCAGAGAGGAAGAGACTTCTCTGTGACTCAGACTTCGAAAATCAGAGCTGGGGAAAAGCAGTGAGATCCAACGTCTCTGGGGAGAAGTCCAAATCCAGGCAGACCCCTTGGTACGATGTGCATCAGAGCTGAGGGTGCTCTAGTGTTTGCTCATAAAAACAAAGTAGAATTGAGGCATGGACACATTTATTGAACACCTACTCTGTGCTGGACCTTGGGTGGGCCATGGACACATTTATTGAACATCTACTCTGTGCTGGACCTTGGGTGGGCCTTGGGATAGGTAATCAGCCCGCTTTCAGTTCACTCCCCCGGAGCAGGGTGCTCTCCTCCACCAAGCTCTGAGAGCAAGAGCCTGCAGTAGGAAGGAAAAAAGAAGGAGGCTTGTTCTGCTTTGCACCCAAAGAAAATGAAGGCCTCTTCCCGGACAGCTCAGATTTTATTTTTTCTTCTTTCCCTTCTACCGTTAACACAACATCTGGGTTTGAGATCAAGGGTGACACCCTGGCTGGTGAATTCACCACCAGATGTTGGCTACTGGAATGCACAACCCTGAACTTAATTCAAAGCACATGCAACCGCAGAGGCCCACCCCCACCCCTTAGCGTGGACACCACATGATGTCACTTCCCCCTGCTAGGAGCCTGCAAAAACAATCCCGACTCACCCAGCCAGACTTGGGATGGAAAAGAACTGGGCAGTGGAAAGTCAAGGTCACACACAGCGATCCAAAGAATACAGGCTGCGTTTAGAATACAGGCTGCGTTTAGACTGCAGAAGATGATACATAGAAGGGCTGGGCCATCCCTTTGCTGCAGTGGTGTGTGTGTGTGGGGGGAAGGAGACAGCTGGGGGCTCACAGAAAACCCTGTATGTCCCCATCACACAGTGTGGTCTGGGCTGGCCTAAAGGTACCACTCTACCAGCTTAGGCTGGCATTCAGGTCACCCTCTCATGCCTCACCAATGCCTTCAGAATCTGTGTCCTTGGAAGTTCCTCGGGAAATGGAGACTATGAACAAGCCAAGGTCCAAACCCAGGAAAGGAGCCAGACCTAAGAGAGAAGTGCCTCTAGGAAGTTCACACACTCATTAGGTTCTCTTTATTAACTTACTCTGGGCCCCAGTGCTCTGGGAGAATCCTATCTGCTGTGTATGTGCATCCTACAAACCACTGCCTAGTGGAGTGACCGGCTGGGCATGGGCTCCCTACTCCAAAGCAGGGGAAACCTGTGCCTACTGACCTCTAGACATTCACTCCCTAGTCCTGAAGCACTCAAGGCTAATTCACCAGCCCCTCTTGCCTGCTGGAACCCAGCTCCTGGCTTGTGTAGGGGAAAAGTTTGTGTTTCTCTGGAAGAGGTATGGGATGCTTGAGGAATCTGCTGTCTCCTGCACCCTTTTTTTTTTTTTTAATTAATTCACTTGCTTTGTCATGAATGTGATCCAGGTTGAAGTCTGGCCCCTATTGCACTGGAGAAAAAAGCTGTGTGGTTTCTTCTTTTCTCTTTCTCTCTCTCTCTCCCCCCACCCCTCGGTATATATGCCTTGATTTATTTTCTCAGTCCTCAGAAGACCATATCTGTGTTTGTGTCTGTGAAACCTTTGAAACCTAGCAAGAGAATGATACTCGTCAGGATTCCTCCTCAGCATCCATCAGGTGAGCATTGTTTTTGTAATAATTTATTTATTTTTAAAATATATTTTATTTTATTTATTTATTTTTAATATTTATTTATTCATTCCCTTTTGTTGCCCTTATTGTTTTTATTGTTGTAGTTATTACTGTTGTTATTGATGTCATTGTTGTTGGATAGGATAGAGAGAAATGGAGAGAGGAGGGGAAGACAGAGAGGGGGAGAGAAAGATAGACACCTGCAGACCTGCTTCACCGCCTGTGAAACGACTCCCCTGCAGGTGGGGAGCTGGGGGCTCGAACTGGGATCTTTAGGCCAGTCCTTGCGCTTTGCGCCATGTGCGCTTACCCCGCTGTGCTACCGCCCGAGTCCCTGTTTTTGTAATACTTTTTTTCCTCCCCACTGTTTTCGTAATACTTTAAGTGTTATGCCGATTCACTTAAAAGACTGATACTCAAGTCTAACATGTACTGCTGCTATTTTTTTAACTTGAGCTTTTCACTTGGGTTCATATATATTTTGGATAGATTGATAAATGAGATGTCCTAGATTTCATTTTAATTTTTTTTTTTTTTGCCATCAAGGTCATCAGTGGGGCTTGGTGCCTATAGGACAAATACACTGTACCAGCAACCATGTTTTCCTTATTTATTTATTTTTGCCTCCAGGGTTATCACTGGGACTCGGTGCCTACACTACAAACCACTGCTCCTGGAGGCTATTTTTCCCCTTTCATTGCCCTTGTTATCGTTGTTATTATTGCTATTGTTGTTGGATAGGACAGAGAGAAATGGAGAGAAGAGGGGTAGACAGAGAGGGAGCGAAAAAGATAGACACCTGCAGACCTGCTTCAACACCTGTGAAGCGACTCCCCTGCAGGTGGGGAGCCTGGGGATCCTTATGCTGGTCCTTGTGCTTTGCACCATGTGCGCTTAATCTGCTATGCCACCACCCAGCCCTGTTTTCCTTTTTTTTTTTTTTCTTTCCCTGCTTTTATTTGATTGGACAGAAAGAAACTGAGAGGGGAAAAAGTAGATAGAAGGGGAGAGAGAGAGAGAGAGAGAGAGAGAGAGACAGGCCTGCAGCACTACTTCACTAATGAAGCTTCCTTCTTGGAGGTGGGGAACAGGGGCCCAAATGTGGAGTCTTGCACATTGTAACATGTGCTACCACCTTACCCAGGAATTTTTTTTTCCCTTCAATAGAGACAAGCATAAAGAGAGTGAAAGAGACCACAGCACTGAAACTGTGATGGGGACTGGGCTTGAACCTGGGCTGCACATATGGCAAAGCAACGCTGTATCCAAATGAGCTATTGAGTATCATGAAAGAAAAGTCACAGTATATTTTTGCATAGGAAAAATATGGCCTGACTTTTGCAACAACCCAATATTTTGCTGGTCCAAGAGATCATGAAATTTTTTAATAAAAATATTATAGATACAATTTTTTTTCTTTATCTGTCACTTCTCTCAATTCAAAGTAATTCAGTCTTCATGCTTTTCTTTCTTTTTAAAAAAATTTATTTATTTTCCCTTTTGCTGCGCTTCCTTTCTTTTCTTTTCCGAGATCAGACAAGATCGGGCGTGTTCAGGGTGGTATGGCCGTAGACCTTTCTTTTCTTTTCTTCTTACTCTTTCTGAAAAAAGTCAGCCCCCTGACTGTGAATGTTGACTAACTTTAAAGGTCAGAGTCCTGGGTCATCTCCATTCTAGCCACTCATCAACCCTCAGGGCCAGTTAGGTAACTGAGGTGGTTCCCTACTTCTAGAGATACGTGCCCAGCTGCATAGCTCGTGGCTTTGTCCTATGATGACTTAGTCTGTCATAAGATGATGACTGCTTTTTCAGGGCCCTGCACCTCTGTCTCCTCAACTGTTCAAATGTGACCCAGTCATCTCTGTGGGTGTGTGGGGGGAATCACAGGAAAGAAGGTTCTGAAACACCTTAATGGAACCGTGTCTGTTTCTCCAGCAGAGTGGGCCGACCTCACCATCTGCATGGAATAGGGCAAGGGGCAGCTGGGGGACCCAGAACAGGGGTGCTCACGTGGATTGCAGGACACACCCCTCCCTATAGGGCTACACGTGGAAATGGGGCTTGTCTGAGTCACCTGGGAGATGTCACAAGGAATAATAACCGGTGTCAGTGTGGGCTCAGAGCCAGGGAGTCTGTGGGCGTGCTCACCCCGCCAGCCTCTCCAGCCTCACTGTCCCACCAGTCCCTGGACCACTGTGTGGACATACTCATGGGGGCTTTCCCCACACACTCCGCTCTGCCTCCTCTGGCCTCCAAGCCTTCCCCCTTTTGGTCAGGGGTGGAGCAGACCTCCAAGTTCGCTCCTTTTAGGGAAATGAAGGGAAAAAAGGGGGCTGACATTTAGTAATTAAAACCAGCCCTGAGCTGCTGGGAGGGAGCCCATGATTGCTTACAGCTATCCCAGCAGCAGCTGCAAGAGACCAGCCCTCCTTCCCGGCGCTCCCGCCCTCCCATGCCCAGAATCCAGCAACTGGACCTTTTTTTTTTTTTTTTGGGGGGGGGTGAGAAATAGCAGAAGAGATCTCAAATCTCTGGCCAGGGTGAAGGCAAGATTCAGCCAGCAGGGAAGGGTTAGCAGTGCCTGTAATGACTTCTTGGAGCAGATGTGTTGGGGGTGCTAAGGGTGGACCAGGGAGGGTGGTGGGGTGCATGACAGAAAACAGGAGCTGTGGTCCGGCAGGTGGTGAAGTGATAAAGCTATGGACTCTCAAGCATGAGGTCCTGAGTTCGATCCCTGGCAGCATATGTGCCAGAGTGATGTCTGGTCCTTTCTCCTCCTATCTTCTCATTAGTAAATAAATAAAATCTTTAAAAAAGAAAGAAAGAAAGAGAAAGAAAGAAAGGAAGAAAGAAAGAAAACAGGAGCTAGTGCATCCCCAGCCCTAGTGGGCTACCTACAAGCCTGGTAGCTGGGACAGGACAGCCCTGCCCAGTGTAGTGCCCTGCCCTGCTGTGCCAGCCTCTAGCAGGCACATGGGAGCTGCCATTCACAGATGCCCGTCTCCATGGAGACCAATTCTCCCATCTCCTTTCCTGTCCATTTGCCTTGGCTCCCCTGGGGGAGCTACAGTGCTCAGTACCCCTTGGCTGTGCCCAGAAGAGCTGTAGTGTTTGCCCGCCAGGACCTGAAAGGCTCCAGGCCTCAACCCAGCTGCTTCTCTGCCTCTCTCCACCCCATGGGCTGGGCGGGATCCCATGCCAGAGGCCTTGGTCACGGTTCCTGAAGCCTTGGGCTCTGGTCCTTCCCATTCACGTGCTGCTGAATCATTTGAAAAACATGCACCCGATCCTGGGAGGATTTGCTGAGAACAGTGAGGCTTTGTGGAGGGGACTGCTGCTCTGCACTTTCTCCGCCAAGGCCAACCAGGAGCCAAGCAGAACCGGGCGCGGGGGCAGGGAAATGAGGCAGAGAGGCATGGAGAGGACACCCAGCTTCCCTCTAGGCCCCATCTCTCCAGAGCACTACAGGCTGAGGCAGGGGCACGAAAGGGCTCCCTGGGTGTGGGAAGCAGTGTCCTCTGCCCTGCTGTGTGACCTCTGCTCCTCTCCAGGCCTCCCCACTGTTGGAAACACACACAGAGACACAGACACACGGCGGAGGCTCCAGCTTGGTCCTGCCAGCTGGGACAGAGCAGTCATGAGTGGCCCTTGCATGGGACCCCAGGGTATGTGATGTGGGGACCCAGCGTAACCCACTGTAGCTGGAATCCTAGGGTCTGTACTCCCTACTTCCTAGATGGGGAGGAGCCAATCACACACCTGATTGCCATGCCCTGATCCTCCTTGGTCTTGGGGGGCTCAGCCCAGAGGCTGAACCCCAACATGCACCCCTTCCTCGTGAAGGCCAGCCAGGCCCATCTCCAGCCCAGATACGGTGGCTGGAGCTGCAGCAGGCACGCAGACAAGGAACTGAGTTTTCATAGCAATTCTCCATCACCTTGGACGCAGGGGTCTACCAGAGCACTAACACCCTGCTTCCATGGTCCATTTGCAGGAAGAACTTACAGGTCAGAGCAGAGAGGAGCCCTCAGCCCCCAATTTAAAACTCTTTCTCCATTGCTCTTAGTTTTCTGAGGTCCTGCTTGCCATCACACATGGGGAGGCTGCACACCAAGGAAGAGTGTCCTGTGTGACCATGAGGGGCCTGCTCTCCCTGCTTCTCTTGCCCTGCACCTGTCAGGCACAGCTGACCTGGACTTGCCTCACATAGTGATCCCTGGATGCCAATGCCACTGTTTCCCTGTGGGTTCCCGGGGCATCTGTCCATCACCAGGTTGGCCACAAAGGCCATACTAACTTCTCGTGGTTTGGAAAGAAGGACTCACAGGCAAGACTGTGAGGAAGTGACTGGGTGATGAAAGCTAACATAAATGCAGGGTGGGTCTGGACAAGGGCTGATGCCCGGCAAACATGGGGGTGGAGGCCTATATCCAGCAGGAAGCTCTAGGAGACAAAAATGTGCAGAAAAAGAGACCAATGAGGGAGGGGGACAATGAAGGTGCCCCCTGGGCCAGTCTCACTGCTACTGGGAAACTGGGGACTTACTTCCAGGAGTCCTGTGCCCTTCCAAGAGACACTATCCCTGGGTCCCTGCCAGCCATGGCCCCAATCCCACCAAGAGGGAGTGAAGACAGGCACACAGACCCTTGGTCCCCCTTTGGACACCACCCAGAGATGGAAAGTCACTTGTGTCAGCACACATGGGACCACAAGTAGACCATATTTCTTTTTTTTTTTTTTTGGTGGTGGGAGGATAATCCTGGAGAACTGATACCATTGGCCTGGCAGAGAAAGACCCCACCCCTTTCATCCATTAGTAGGGTAGGGTCTTATACTGGTGCAGGTGTGACTGTCTGGGCCCAGATGAGTCACTCCCACCACATCTCCTGACTGTCCCCCACACCTACTTTTAGCTCCAGTGTGGCCAAGAAAGGGCTGTTCTTCACCTAGACACACAGGCCACAAGTACCACTTTTGAAAGTGGAAATAAAAATGACCCACTCAAAGGCAGGTCCAGCCATTAGATTGCGGCTGCCAGGCCAAGCTAGGAGGACCTTATCACTCAATGTTTCAGTCCTATTAGGCCCAGCTTCTTAAACCCAGTACTCCACAACATACTTGCCACCAGGAGACCCCAGAGACAGAAGGGACTGCAGGTGCCCTCCCTCCCTATTACCCACCAAGCAAAACTAAGCATCAGCTATGGCCAGCACTCTCCTGCAGGCAAGATGCCTGCTAACAAGTAACCCCAACCCTCCAAGTCCAGGGCTTCTTTTTGAATCATGGAAAGTTTTGTAAGCCTGACTTGTGAAGCTTTGGAAGCAGAATTCTGGCAGGAAAAAATCTCATTTCCAACAGAGATGGGGCGAATGGGAGGTAATAGACCTCACTTGAGCAAGTGATATGTAAAGACCAAACCCCTAAAATGCATGTAACATCACTGCTCCATACACATGTGAGTGTTGGGGGACCTCTGTGACTTGAGCTCTCTCCAGGAGGCCCATCTCAAGACAGCTAGGGCTGCAGGAGGCCCACCTCCCCTGTCTATGTTCTCACCACACCACTCACTGCTGCCCATCATGTGCCACATGTATCTGACACCAGGAAGTGTCCGCCATTCTGTGACTGTACAGAAAAAACAGTATAGGGTCCACTCAACATGTTCCGGCCTGGGGGGTGGTGGGGAGGGGAGAGGGTGAAAATAGGGACTCTTTCCCACACCTGTGTGCCAGCTGTGGTTGAATCTTCCCAAAGCATTTGTTGGTACCCACACTTTTGATCTAAATTCACTGGGGGATCAGTTTTCTTTTTTTTTTGGGGGGGAGCAAGCACAAAAATAGAGAAGCTGTAATTCTAGCAAGAAGGCTCAGATGGTCACACCACAGGATATCTACCTACGAATGATAAATATATTAAGTGTACTGAGTTAGAAAGAAATATATTAGCTTCCCAATACTCCCACACAGTGACATATCCTTTTTATAAAATTCAAGCACAGGTAGAACTAGGCAGCATAATGTGTAGTAATGAATGCTCAATAATGCTAAACACTACAAAAAGGGAAGACAGAGGTAGCGCCCAAGTCCGCAGGCTGACAGACAGGAGACAGTTCATAGCAGGAGTGGGCTTTCAGCAAATATTTCGTATCTTAGAACTGAGGGGCAGGTTCATAGCTGTTTGTGATACTGTATACAAAACATGTCAGGTTTAACAGGCCACTTATGGAACAGTGATATGAATGTGTCATAACTGAAGATGGCTGATCAACTCAATGCACCTAAGGTCCTGTGGCTGGAAAGCGGGAGGGAGGATGGAAGAAAGGAAGGAAGGGAGGGAAGAAGAGAGAGAGAGGGGAAGAAAGGTAGATACTGTCTGGCTCAGGAACCATCTCTTTGATATGCTCGTCCAAGGGTCAGCTAACTATAACCCAAAGGCCAGGTCCACCTGCTCCCAGTTCTTGTGAATAAAGTCATAGTGAAACTTGGTCATGCCCACCCGTGTATGCATTCTTCAGCTGCCAGACACCATAGGCCAGTAAAGCATAAAACACTGACTGACGTCTATCTCAGCAGAAAAAGGACCCTTGTCCTAGTGTGGTCTGTCCTGAGCAGTCTACCCGCCCCCGCCCCCCAAGGGGTTGATCACCTATGAGAGCTGGGTTACTGGGAAGCACCTGCCCTTTCTTCTCTCTCCCTCCTTCTGTTCTCACCATCAAAATGGCAAGAAAATACTAAGTAGTGTGCTATTAGATAATGCTGATTTCACAGGCCTGAAAGACCAAGAAAGGTGTCTGTTTGATCTTTTCATTTCCATGTCAGCCGGTGGCTAAGAAATAAATGATGTATCTCTTGAAATTGTGCCTGTCTGACCTTGGATGCCCCTGAATGCCTGGTGTTTATTCAGCTAAGACATCTGAAGGGTTTCATTCACCTGGACTTTGTGCCTGTGCTTGTGGTACATGGACACAGCCTCCCCTGTGTGCTGGGAGGGCAGCCTCCCCAAGCCACCCCCCACCTGGGGGCTCTTATCTGTACCTGGGAGCCTCCCTAAATAGGGCTTTCTTTTAAATGCCAGATATTAGGACAGAAGATGTAATTCACTGGTAGAATATATATCTTAGCATGTGTGAGGCCTTACATTCAATCTTTCCCCCTTCCCTCTAGAGAAATAAAACACCCCCTCTCCCTCCCAAAAAACAAAGAATAGGAGGGGTCCGCAGTCCCTGTAGAGGAACTGTCTGCAGAGGTCTCATTTCCAAGAGGCCCGCAGATTTCTGAACAGGTGACACCAACAAATCCAGCTGACTCAAGAACCAGGGACAACAAAGCCCAGTCATCCAGTGATGATGTATTTATTACAGGCAGGGCTCTTAATGTATAGTCTGAAACTCTTGCAAGCGTTTCCTGGTCTCTTCAACAAACTGCTTGTGCAACTTGTTTTGCTCTAAAATCTGCTGCTGCAGGTCCTGGAGCATTTGGCTGTTCCTCTCGTCATCGTAGACGCTGGTGGCCGAGAGGGACGTGGAGCTGCGCCCACACCCCCTCCGCTCCTCCTCAGCAGGCTCCAGGGAGGAGCACATATTCATCTGGGCCAGGCGCTCACTCACCTGCTCTCTTATCTCCTCTTCTATCTCATTCTGGGAGCAGGGCTCCAAGCTCATGTCTAGGTATTCATTTTCATCAAGCATTTCCAGCTGCTTCCACCGCCTCTGCTCCATCTCCATGCTCTGCATCTGCCTCAGTGCCATCAAACGGACCCTGCGGGTCTGTTCATGTAGGGGAATCTGAAGGTGGCCTTCCTCCAGGGTGTCATCTGGTTCAGGAAGCTCCTGTTGGGGCTCTAGACCACATGGCAGTGGGTTATTTGTCCGGAGGGACACCCCCGACTCAGAAGATGACACCGGGGTCTCGTTCCTGTATGTGGGTGTGGGCATGCTATGGTATTTTGGGTTCTGGAAGGTGCTGAGTAATGTTTTCAAATGGGTCATAGATTCTGTCTGGTGGGCATGGTCCCCTGCTGGGTTGGTGGGGACCCTAGTGAGTGTCCTTTCTGCCTCTGCCTTGATGGCTCTCTTTTCTCCCTGGGCCTCCTCTCTGGGGCTTGGTGCCTCTGAACAGCTCTGCTCTTCACTGGAAGGCTGGCTCTCCCCTGGCTTTAGCCCCATGTGCAAGCTCAGTTGCTTTTTCAGCTTCTGGTTGGTGTTGAACAACTCTACAAAGGCGAACTCCAGCTCTTTCTGCCACCTTTTCTTGTCACGTCTGCAAGCAGATGTGGGTGTGGGCAGCGCTCGACGTTTGCACGAGGAGCCCTCTTGCCAGACCTCACTCCTCGGACCTGGACAGTTGTCTTTCAGGTCCCGAACTGGACTGACTGCCCCCTTTGTTGGCTGTTTCCTTCCTTCTCGGGGTCGTTCCTTTTCCCTCCCCTCCTGGCGTGAAACGTCCCCTGCAGCAGAAGTGGGGTCCGAGGAGCGGCGGCTGTTGGCCTTGGTCAAGGGCACTCGTTTCCTCTTCCGTTTATCAGGGGGGCTAGAGGTAGGGTGAGGTGAGCCACTGGATTTCCTCTGGGGCTTGTGGCAGGACTGCTGTCTCGTCAGCTCCTCTCGGCGACCCTTTTCCTCTCTGATTCTGTGTTTCTCCCCAGCCCTCCAGGACCCGGCTGCCCCTCGCTGGGTTGGTCCCTCCAGGGCCTGCAATTTAGGTTCTGCCCGGGCCCCTCGCACCCCCAGCATATATGCTAAGTACAGCCCTTCCAGGGCACGGGCCAGTTTGTTCGGGGCCTCCAGCCATCCTGCCCTCAACTCCTCAGCCAGGCGCTGCAGCTGATGGCTCTGGTGCTGCCGGAGGTCTAGCCTGCCCTGTGTGGGGAGAAGTTCATTTTCTCTGACTTGTAGCAATCTATGTTTCTTTCTCACAAGCAAGGCTTGGCCGTGGTCATCTACCTCACTGGGGTTGGACCAGGTAGTCCTCTCCATATTTCTTTTCATGTGGGAGAAGTTTGTAGACATGGCTTCAAAACTGAGGTGGTGTGAGTCTCAGGCAGAGGTTCAAGGACAGCAGGAGTGGGAGAAAGCCAGAGGCCACAGCTGTTCCGCGTCCAGCCTACAAGGGCGGGGCCTCCGCTTGGAATGCCCCAAGGAGCGGCCAAGCCCCTACAGACAAGGCACAGGGGGCTCTGAATTCAAAGACAAACTCTAAAGAATGTCCTACTAGCTATCCCTCCCCACCCCCAACCCTCTCAGGAGGGTCCACTACTCCCTGTCCCCCAATTCTGTCTCTAGCAGAACTCCTGAGGCAGCTGATTTCAGCAGGGTGTGGTCTTGTCTCCCAGGGGGTATTTGGCAATGTCTGCAGACATTTTTCCACTATCACAACTGGATATTACCGGGATGCAGTGTCTGGCAGCCAGGGATGCTGCTAACATCCAGCAGTGCCCAGGACAGTGCCACACACAACAATCCAGACCCCAGCATCAAACGGGCTGGGGCGGGGAGGAGGAGCTTCCCACCTACCCTAGGAAGCTTGATAGGTAGGATTCAGGTGGGGGGGGGGGGTTTGGGGAGGGTGCTAATGACTGCAGGGATAGGGAGACCTTATGTTTGTGAATGAAACATTCACAGTGTGAATGTGAGGCAGGCATGCAGGAATTGTGTTCTCGGGGCAAGTGTGTGCATGTATTATACACATGTGCGTATGCAGGGCGTGCATGTGAGATGTGAGGACCACCTGTGTGCACGGGGGTGGGATGCAGTCAAGGTATGCGTGCAAGTGTGTGTACACAGGTGAGTGGGCATGCATGTTTAGGACTTGAGTCAGCAGCACACTGATCTGATGCACAGCTGAACCAGGAGTACACTTGGATCAGATACAATCAGAGAGGAGGATAATCTTTTTATCATCACCCACACTTTCCATGTTAGTTCTCAGAGGAGAACTGTTTCACCAGGTCTTCCCAGGGTGCATTTATCCCAGGAGGGTGGGTGGGGCCTGTTACAACTTACAACTGAGGCCAACCCCAGTCAGTCGTGGGCCACAGGTACTACACCACTGAGGCAGTCTGTACCAGGTGCCTCTAAGCTTTCCTTCTCTCAGTCTGTGTGGAGCCAGATGGAGCAGCTCAGGCAAGTGTTGCTGTTAGAAAATAATACTATGTGGGGCTGGGTGGTGGCACACCTGGTTGAGTGCACACATTACAGTGTGCAAGGACCTGGGTTCAAGCCCCTGGTCCCCACCTGCGAGGGAAGCTTCACAAGTGGTAAAACAATGCTGCTGGTGTCTCTTTCTCTCTCTCTTAATTTCTCTCTCCCCTCTCAGTTTCTCTATTCAAAATAAATAACTAATATAAAAAAGAAAGAAAAGACTACCATGATGTGGACCAGCTAATGTTAACTATACAGGCTTCCTTCCAAGAAGGCTACTCATAACTACCCCCTTTTTTTTTTTTTAAAGAAACTCTGAGGTAAGGAATTCTTAACACCCCTGATTTACAGGTGGGGAAACTGAGGCAGGGAGCAATGAAGGCACTTGGCCTAGATCACACAGCTGGCAAGTGGTAAGACAGTTCTCTGGCATTTGCGAATAGCCTGGCACCTTTGATCAATCTCTATGGCCATGTTGCCACCAGATAATGGCAGGCCATGAAGCCATACACTTAGAGCAGGAGTTAAAATCATAGGCTACCCATCTGCCAAGCACCAAGAGGAACGAGAGAGGAAGTTGGGGCATTAAGCATGATTGAGAGCTTCAACAAAGGCACTGTAGAATTTTGACAGGAAAAATCTCACACCTGTGAGAATGGCTTACATCAACAAACCAGGAAATGACAGGTGTTGGAGAGGTCGTGGAGAAAAGGGATTCTGTTTCACTGCTGGTGGGAATGCAAATAGGTACAGCCCCTTTGGCAGACTGTATGGATAGTCCTTAAACAAATAAAAATGGAATTACCTCAGCACCTAGCAATACCACTCTTAGGATTTATCCAGTGGACACTCAAGCACTAATTAGAAGGGGCAATATGCACCCCTATGTTCAGCTGCATTATTCACAAAAGCCAAAGAGTGGAAGTTGACTAAATACTCATCAACAGATGACTGGCTAATGTAGTTATGGGATATATATTCCGTGTAATACTACTCTGCAAAAAAAGATTATGTGTTCTTTGGGACAAAATGGTGGGGTAGGAGGTGGTTATGCTTAGTGAAATAAGTAAAGAGATGAAAGACAACTACCAGATGTTTTCACTTTATGTGGAATCAAGAGATCTTATTTACACGAACTTGCAAAAAAAAAAATCCAAACGAAACAGAAGCAAGCAAACTGTAAGACTTGTGAGAACTATGGTGGTTATCTTTAGGAGGTGGGAGGGCTGGGATTCAGAACTCTGGTGGTGAATGTGGTGTGGAACTATACATTGTAATCTTATGATTTTGTAACAAACTATTAATAACATGAAAAATTTAAAAAAGGACCAACCACAACAACAGCTATAATACCAATAACAACTACAACAAGGGCAACAAAATGGGATAAATGGCCTCCAGGAGCAGTGGATTCATAGTGCAGATACTGAGCCCCAGCAAGACCCTGAAGGCAAAATAAATAAATAAATAAATAAATAAAAAGGAATTTTGATGGGAAACATTCATATACTTCTCTTCCAACAAATGGTTCGGGGACAGCTGGACATGTCAAAAAGACAAATCCAAACCATAACCACACATAAACAAAACTATTATGCTGTACACACAACTTAACTCAAAATGGGTAAAAGACCTTAATGAAAGTCTAGATGCTTAGAAGGAACCACCAGTGGTCTGGGAGATGGAGCAGTGGATAAAGCATTGGACTCTCAAGCATGAGGCCCCGAGTTCAATCCCCAGCAGCACATGTACCACAGTGATGTCTCTCTCTCCTCCTATCTTTCTCATTAGTAAATAAATAAAATATCAAATAAAGAAGAAGAAGGAGGAGGAGGAGGAGGAGAAGGAGAAGAGGAAGAGGAAGAGGAAGAAGAAGAAGAAGAAGGAAGAAGAAGAAGGAACCACCAACCTAAATGTACCTGAAGACCTTGAGCTAGAACAACAGCAACAACAAAAACAACAAATCCTGATACTAAAGCATAGGCAGTAAAAGAAGGAATTGATAAACAGTATGTCTTCAAAAGCCAAAGCTTTTATGCTTCAAGAAAAATCACGGATACAGTGAAAACACACAACACACACTGTAAACAACTATCTGCCAGTGATGAACCTAACAAGAGAGTATAAAAATGACTCTTTACAACTTCATGAGAAGATAATCAATCCAATCTGAAAATGGGGTGGAAGTTTACAAAGACATTTCATCAAAGAAGCTGTCTGAGCAGTTGCTAAAGCACAGAAAAAGCTACTTAGTATCTCCATTCACCCTGGAAGTGCAAATCCCCTGGAAGTGCAAATCGAAGCCACCAGGAGCTATTACTTTACGCCCACAAAAATGCCTGCCTGCAGGCCTCAGTGTTGGTGAGGTGTGGAGAAGCTGGAAGCCTCCTCACTCACTGCTAAGGAGAGTATAAAATGGGTTAGTCACTCTTAAAGACAGTTTGGATATGTACACGGATATAGAGAGGTATAGGTATACCTCTACCTTTTCTGACTACCCACTATTTAGCTATTTAGATACTCCCATGGTCATTCATGTCCAAGTAATAGCTTCACACCTATGCCTATTCCTGTACACACACCCCACTATACATGGGGTCTTTCTTGAATGTGCAACTGCTTTTCCATTCCAACAGAGAATTGGAGAGACAACAGCACCAAAGTTTTCTTTATCGCTCTAGCACCTCCCATGTTGTGCTGCAGCTCAAACCTGGGTCACACACAGGGAGGGCAATATCTGTCTCTCTCTCTCTAGGTCTCAAATTTTTTTTTTTTGCCTCCAGGGTTATCGATGGGGCTCAGTGCCTGTACTACATATAAATCCACTGCTCTTGGTGGCCATCTTTTTTCCATTGTTGTTGCTGTTATTGTTGGATAGACAGAGAGAAATTGAGAGAGAAGGGAAAGAGAGAATTGAGAGAGAGCGAGAGAAAGACATCTGGAGGTCTGCTTCGCCACTTGTGGAGTGACCCCCCTCCCCCAACAGGTGGTGGGGAGCTGGGGGCTCGAACCAGAATCCTTGTGCAGGTCCTTGTGCTTCACACTTAACCCAGTGTGCCACCACCTGGGCCCCCAGATTTACCATATGAGCCAGCAGTTATATTCTGAAGCATTTGCTTGATGAAAAGGAAGCTTGAGAGAGCAGGGCGGTGGCACACCCATTTGAGCACACACATGCCACACACAAGGACCCGGGTTTGAGCACCGGCTCTCCACCTGCAGGGGGGACAGAAGAGCTGTCCTAACTCATAAAGAGGAGATGGATTTGAACTTGGATCTTCATTGTTCAAGACTGGACTCTTCCCACCCTTAGATATGAATGGCCATGGGAGTTATATAAGTACTGGGTTGTCCTCAAAAGCCATGACACATTTTTGCATAGAAAAACAACAACAACAACAACAACATACATCATGACCTTTCCAGCAGCCTAACTGATGAAGGGAGATCTGCACTGGTCGTAATGTCCCTTGGTCTGCCTTGAAAGACACCTGAGAAAATGGAGAACACGGGGCCCCAAGATCCAAAGTCGATTCTTGTGCCTGGAGTTACCATCTCCTTTATCATACTGAGGGCTTGAGAATATCCCAGCTCTCATGATCCTCTCCCCTTTCCCAGCTGGTCACACCTGGGCAGGCTTCTAGTAAACCCCTGCTCCCCACACCAGGGCCCAGTACAGTCTATGCTCATGGCAGTCCAGCCCTAAACAGCCCCCAGCCCACCTAGGCTCCTCCTTGCTCCAAAGGCCCAGTCTCAGCACTCTGAGGGCACAGGTTAGCTTCCTCTGAACTATTTAAAAATACCTGTAGAAGGAATCCCATTAGCTGACACCAGACAGAGAGAGGACATTTCTATACAAGTAAAGCTTTCTCTTTTATATGCAGAGTTATACATCTCTTTGCTTTCTGAGAATACACAGAATTCAGTATCATTTCATCTGACTTTTTTTTTTAACTCTGAATTATTTTTAAGACTATCATATGGGGAATCCCTTAAAGGCTTTTAAGATAAAACGACCTCACTACCCCTGAATTAAAAAAAAAAATACAGGACAGAATTCCTCTAAACTCAATGCCCCCAGAATATAATTTGGGTTTTTTCAAGTCAACTTATTTATAGCTTCCTAAGCCCTGCTCTCTGGTTTTAACTTCCTGTCTGCGCGTCTGATGGCACCCGGCTTCTTCTTCTCATCTGCTTCAGCACCGCCACACACAGGCACCCACACACAGCCAGGGAGACATGTGTCTGAAGCAAGGAGTAAATAGTCTGGATGCTGCTGGGCTCTCCCAGGAGGCTGTGAATCTTGGCACACTGGGGCCAGATGTGGTACCAGCAGCGTGTGGGGTCACCCACAGGAGACCCAAACCAGCCACAGGGTGAAGAACAAGGACTATTTCCCACTCAGTTTCTTAAATTTATTTTATTGATTTACATGTTTTATGCAGGTTCCAAGAAATAAACCCAGGCCTTCATGCATGTGTGATTCTACTGGGCTGCCTCATTCTATATTGAGAGCTAAAGGAGACAGACTGACAAACAGACCAAAGTACTGCTCCATGTCCCTGGAGTTTCCCTGGTGCTGTCCTTGGTGCTCTCATGTGGTGCTGAGACTCAAACCCAGGGCCTGAAGCATGGTAAGTCATGCCTTCTATCCATGAGCCACCTCCAGTCCTCCTAGTCAGATCTCTAGGACTTGAGCACCAAATTTAATGAGGCAACACATAGCACAACACATCTTCCTACAGATAAGGGTCTCGAAATCTAACCACACATGTACCAAGTGAGATAGTAAGCAGGAAGCAGAAGGCATGAGTTGGCAGCCAGTTGAGTCAGTAGAGACATGGCCAACCATGAGATCTTTCGTGGCTGGACAGAGAGGCCAAGCAGCAGCAGGATAATGGCCCAGTGCAGGTCAGACTTCACTAGGCCATTTCAGGTTCCTGCTGAAAACATGCCGACGACATCAGAGGGCCCATCCTGCTTTTACCCCATGAGATGCCCAAGACCACAGAGCACCCAGAACAACGTGGCTTCAGGAAGGCTCAGCATGGGAAGCACCACACAGAAATGGCAGGCGTAGCTACGTTCAGAGTTTTAATAAGGCAAAAAGGTTTTCTCTTGCCCAGTGCCCACTAGACAATGTCCTGGGGTTTCAAATCAAAACAACAACTGATATGTGTAGGAAGCAACCGACTATGAAAGGAATACTGAAAGAGAATCATCATAACCTTGCTTAAGAAGAAAAAAATGGCAGGGCTGGGGGAAGAGGCACAAAGTCAGCGGCCTTTTCAAATGGGGTGAAGCAAGGTAAGGACAGAGAGGAGTTGGAAGCTCAGCATTCAAGAGAAAGCATAAACCAAGTACACAGGTCACTGGAAGAAAAGTTCCAAGGAACCAAGACTGGAGGAGAACTTATAGATGATGGAGAAGTCTAGTACGGGCTAAGAACAATGAGCTGTGTGACCTAGGTAAGGTGCTTAACGCTGATGCCTCAGTTCGGTCCTCTGTGAAAAGGGGGTGGTGGTGGTAATAGCAGAACCCCTTTGTGTAGATGTGGGCACCCACCACCATTACCAATGCCTGAGGGCAGAAGAGAGTGGTACTTACTGTGCGTGTCTCCAGATGACTGACCTAGACCACCACCGACAACACATCACAGGGAGGCAGACACTGGCCAGGTGGAAAGAAGCACTTTCTACAGGGCTTTCTTGAAATCATTGGGCTGACTTGGTAGGTATTGAGACACCCATCACTGGAGGTAGTCAAGCCAAGCCCAGACAAAACAAGTATCAGAAATATTTTAAACTCCATCTTTCCCTGTTTTAGCATTTCAATACACACACACACACACACACACACACACACACACACACACACACACACACACACACTCTCTCTCTCACTCTGAGGCCCTGGTTGCTGCACAGAGCCTCAGTTTTGCCTATCTCCTAAAACATACAGTCTTAAAAGCTGCATCAGAGCCACCTGGAGGCTGGGGCGGGGGGGGGGGGGGGGCCAGTCCTGGTGGAACAGGAGCACTAGCTGGGTCCCACAGTAGATTTTTTTTCCAACTGAACCTTGGGGCAAAAGCTGTGATCTGTATGTTTACCCTCCTCCCTAGGAATAAGCTCAGACTCCTAGTATCTGTTATCTCCTTTACCAGCTCTGCAGGGCTAAGCACAGGCTGGGAGCCCCCTCCAAGCTGTGGAGACTTCAGGTTAGTGGGGAGGACCACTTGAGGCTGATCTAGCGTATGGCTTACTCAGTGTCCCCCGACAATGACTGTCAGGTTCCTCTCAAATCTTACAGACTCCAGCCTAGGTCAGGGCCCCAAGGCCCACAGCTGCTCTTGCTAGAGGATGACCACTAGACTCCAGCAAATTACCGCACTCCCACCAATCCTGTCCCACCAGCCCCCACCATGCATCCTTCTAAGTGAGGGAGGGTCCCATGGTGTGGGGGCCCTCCAATTAGACACCTGGACACCCAGGCAACCTTATCTGGCCCACTTCCCAAAGCCCTCATGGGAGCCTCAGCAAACCACTGGGTGCAGAAAGAGCCCACCCCACAACAGAGAATGGAGAGGGCCCTGGGTGGTCTCCTAGGTCTCCAGGGCCTACTGACCAAAGTTGGCTGGAATCACAGGTCCCACCTTCACCAGCAGCCCTGTGCCTGCCCTGGCTGGTGGACTATGGCAGGCTGTTGCCATGGGAATGACAGAGCTGCTGTGCTGTGACATCAGAGCAGGGGTGACATCAAGGACACTGACAAGACAGCATGGGGTGAGCATTACCTGGGGCCTGGGAAGTGGCACAGTGGATAAAGTGTCAGACTCTCAAGTGTGAGGTCCTAAGTTTGATCCCTGTCATGGTGTGGATGCTTTGGTTCTCTCTCCTCCTCTTCTCCCTTTCTTATTAATAAATAATTATAAACGGAGAAAGAAAACCAAAGGTGAACACCTGCCAGGATAGTGACTCCAGAGTGAAACAGCCGGGGCAATAAGCAGAGGGACAGTCACTGAGGGGACTGGGAGTGCTGGCATGGGTGTGCGGCAGTGTTGGTTTAAGGGGACATCCCTCTCAGCGTTCAGACAGCATCTCCTCGGGACACCATCACTACCCTCCCCCAACTATAGCAGTCAGCAAATTTCCAGGCTGAGGCTTTCTGGGACTCTCGCCACCCATTCTCCTGGGAGGATTCTGATCTAGCACAGGGTGAAGGACTCTGCTTCCCCAGGAAGTCACCACTGAGAGGGCAGGAGCCCCCCTATGTCAGCCACCCACCCAGAATAAGGCCTAGACATGCCTAACCACATTCTAAGCAGGGGACACCCTCCCCAAATTTGGTAATTAAGATATCCATTTAGGGCACATGGTTCTGACCCCAAAAGTTAAAACCACCCATTCCTAAGGTTTGGTTTCTTTAGTGGACACAGTTGACAATGGAACTTGGCTGAAGCCTGGCAGGCTGGGGAGAGCCAGCAGCCCCTTTCTGGGGCTGACAGCCCTTTGGAGAGGTTATCTGGTGCCTGGCTGTGCATGACATGGAGGGAATTCTCCCCATGAGATGGTTCTCAATCAGTCTTTCATCCTTTTTTTTTTGGAGAACCCTCTTCTGAGCCCTGTACATATCAAGTCTTGGGTCTCTTTTCCTTGCCCTAATGAGCACCCTGAGTCCTGTGGTCTCTCAGTTGGAGCTTGCAACCTTTCAGCATGGGAATACCTCTGGGGAGGGGAAACAATATAGTGGCCCCAACCTGCAGCTTGTATTGACTTTGGTGATCCTTCTAGAATGTTCCATTCATAGATTACCTCTACTTTCTTCTCTAGGTAGTTTCTGGATTTAAGATACTTCTCCCCAGATCTTTACATGCAACATATCAGACAAGAGACTAGTAACCAAAATATATGAAGAGCTCACCAAATTCAGTAACCAAAAAAAAAAGGGGGGGGGAGGATATGAACAGAATATTCACCAAAGAAGAGATCCAAAAGGCTAGCAAACATATGAAAAAAAAAATGCACCAAGTCATTGTCAGAGAAATACAAATAAAGACAACGAGATACCAATTCACTCCTGTGAGGATGTCACACATCAGAAATGACAGCAATAACAAATGATAGAGGATGTGGGGGCAAAGGAACCTTCCTGCACTGCTGGTGGGAATTTAAATGGTCCAACTCTTGTGGAGAACAGTCTGGAGAACTCTCAGAAGGCTAGAAATGGGACCCTGCAATTCCTTTCCTGGGGATATATTGTAAGGAATCATGCACATCCATCTAAAAAGATATGTGTACACCTATGTTCACAGAAGCACTGTTTGTAATAGCCAAAACCTGGAAGCAGCACAGGTGTAATTGTGGTATGTACACACAATGGAATACTACTCAGCTGTTAAAAATGGTGAATTCACCTTCTTCACTTCAGCTTGGATAGAACTTGAAGGAATCATGTTGAATGGGATAATCCAGAAAGAGAAGGATGACTACGGAATGATCCCACTCACAGACAGAAGTTGAAAAATAAGAACAGAAGGGAAAACACAAAGCAGGAACTTGGACTGGAGTTGGACCAAAAGTAAAAGACTTGCACCAAAGTAAAAGACTCTGGGGTGGGAGTGGGGGGTGTTCAGGTCCTAGAACATGATGGCAGAGGAGACCTAGGTGGGGGGTTAGAGTGTTATGTGGAAAACTGAGACATGTAACACATATACCAATTACTGTATTTTACCACTGACTGTAAACCATCAACCCCCCCAGTAAAGGGAAAAAAAAATCTAGTAAACCTAACACAGATAGATTTAAAAAAAAAAAAAAAAAACTTCTCCCCAAGTCTGGCCCCCTGACACAACCTGAGCCATCTGACGTTGTCCTCTGAAGCCCATGCTTTCCAGCAGTCACCTCCCTAGGTCCCACCACCAGACAAGACCAGGGAGCTTTGAAGGCTGGGTCCACACCACCAGGGACAGCAAGGAGACCCACAAATTACTGGGTTCACTCCATCATCACAGGTGTCATTCAAGCTCATCACAGAAAAATGAAAAAAGAAGGGAGTCGGGCTGTAGTGCAACAGGTTAAGCGCATGTGGCGCAAAGTGCAAGAACCAGCAGAAGGATCCCGGTTCGAGCCCCTGGCTCCCCACCTGCAGGGGAGTTGCTTCACAGGTGGTGAAGTAGGTCTGCAGGTGTCTATCTTTCTCTCCCCCTCTCTGTCTTCCCCTCCTCTCTCCATTTCTCTCTGTCCTATCCAACAATGACATCAGTAACAACTACTACAACAGTGAAACAACAAGGGCAACAAAAGGGAATAAATAAAAAAAAATGAAAAAGAACACACACATGCAAGTGGGAGAAAAATATCACCTTGTTTATCTGAAGGCCTAACATTTTTTATTTAAAAAAAAAAAAAAGAAAAAAAAAACCCTATAGCTTTTGGTCCTGCAGACCAGGGAAGCTGCAATTCATTTAACCACACCCCTGCTGCTGAGTGCAGTGGTGTCTCTTAATGTTTCCCGAAGATAAACGAACCTGAGTGACTATCTTTGTGAGAGATGCCTGCGTGTGTCCTTCATTATTTCCCTCGGAAAAATTCCTAGATACAGAGCTGCTTGATCAAAGGGGAGACTTTTTTTTTTATTTTTTTATTTATTTATTCCCTTTTGTTGCCCTTGTTGTTTTATTGTTGTAGTTATTATTGTTGTTGTCGTTGTTGGATAGGACAGAGAGAAATGGAGAGAGGAGGGGAAGACAGAGAGGAGGAGAGAAAGACACCTGCAGACCTGCTTCACCGCCTGTGAAGCGACTCCCCTGCAGGTGGGGAGCCAGGGTTCGAACCGGGATCCTTATGCTGGTCCTTGTGCTTTGCGCCACCTGCACTTAACCCGCTGCGCTACAGCCCGACTCCCCAGGGGAGACTTATTTTTAAAGCCCTTGATGGGTGCTGCCAGAAAGCCCTGCCAAGCCTTGAAACTGCTCAGGTTAAGGCAAAATATACCTATAGCTGAGCTCTTCCAAGGACAACAAGCCTCGGGGCCAGATGGAACAGTGCAAAGTTGAGACATCCAATCCTGCTTCCAGAGCCTCCAGCCAGGATGAGGCTCTGCAGACAGCCGGCACCACCCCAGCTGCACGACCTTGGTAAGTCAGAACGGTTGGCATCCAGACAGAGGCTGACACCTGCTTCCCCACCCCGCAAAGGTCACATGCATGAGTAGAGCGACATGGCATCCTTCTGCACTGAAGCTCCAGATGATGGACACTTCCATCTGTGATGCAGAGTGAGGCCAGGCTGTGACACACTCAGTAGTGTGCACATATTACCATGCTCAAGGACCAAGATGCAAACTCCCAGCCCCACCTGTAAGGGGGAAGCTTCATGAGTGTTGAGCAGTCCTGTGGGTGTCTGTCTCTATCCAGCCCCCTCCCCTTCTCAACTTATCTCTCTATTGAAACACACACACACACACACACACACACACACACACACACACACGAACTGGGGTCATGTGTGAGCTGCTGGCTGGATCTTGCCTTCCAGAGCTGGTGCACAAAAGCAAAGGCCACCAAAATGTTTCATCCCTTCACTCACTTGTCCTCAAGTCTATGGAGTCAAATGGACAAGATAATCTCTCCAAGGATGAGGACTGAGGTGTTCACTGTGGTCTGCTCCTATCTACGCCTCCTGAAACACTGAGCATCTGCCTGGGCACAGCAGGCTGTTTCGTTTTGTTTTGTTTTTCTCCCAGTGACTAGAGACTGGAGGTTAGATGTCAGGGGTGTGTGTAGGGGAAGGGGCTGCAGAGGGGAAGACCCCAGGAGAGAGCTCTGTGTACAAGTTCATATAAACCTTGGCGCCCAGAGCAGGAAGCCTGTGTGCCCCTGGCTCTTCCAGCCAAACTCCCTTCTGAATTGCTGCTCTGAATGTGACCCTGGACCACAGAACTGAAAGCCAGGAGCCCTTGTCCTTTCTCCCTGTGACAATGTGAGGCTGTGTTGGATGGAAACGCCTGGGACTCCAGCATCTGGCTGTGGCTGCAGCTGAGTTACCCAGCAGCCTCGTGACTGAAGGCAGGCTCATTACGAAACCGTTAGAGAACCGAGTGGTGACGCGCCTGGGCGCCCCAGGGTCACTGTGAGCTCAGGTTGCAGGGAGCTGAAGAAACACCGGCAGCCCAACAGCATTTTCCCTCCCAATTACCAGCCCTGTTTTCCCTTCCATTTGTCAGGGGACATAGTGGCCTGTGGAGAGTCAGCCAAGTCTGTGCAGAGAAGGCAGTGATGGGGTGTGGGGCAGGCAGTGGGCACAGTGTCTCGGTGAGATCGCTACTAAGTGCTGGGACTGGTTATGAGGCTAAGAACACTGTTCTCCTCATAACATTTGCCTGCTCGGGACATCCATCCAGGTCCCCTGAGTTTGAGACCAAAAGAGGAAGGGCTTGGCAGTAGAGAGCAGCCGGCTAGACAGAGCATGAGGCTGTTGCAAGACCAGAGAGAAGAGTTGGCCGTGCATGGGATGGGGAGGTTCATTCTCCTTTTCCACGCATGTGGCTTTCTTCTTACAGAGTCTCCATGGTGGGGGTCATAGGCTTCTCCCAGAGTCATTCAGTGGCTCGGCACTCTAACCATAGCTAAGCAAGAGGTAGGGCTAACAACTATTCAGCTCTCATTGTGTTTTTTGATTAGCTGGCCCTGGGGCATGTGGATTTCCCTACTCCTGAATCATTTTTTTTATTCAGATAGACAGGTAGAGGGGGAGAGTCATAACACCGCAGCATCTTCCTGTACTGTACGTACCTGTTGTAAATGTTTTTATTTATTTAAAATATTTTATTATCTTTATTTGATACAGACAGCCAGGAATCAAGAGGGAAGGGAGTGATAGGGAGAGAGACAGAGACACCTGCAGCACTGCTTTACCACTCGCAAAGCTTTTCTGCTGCAGGTGGGGATGGGGGGTAAATATTTTTACATGCTTTGTTCATCAGAAATTTATGTTATTAAGCACAGCCCTGGGAAGATCAATCCTGCTTTTTACCTTTTTATTTATTAATTTTTCTTTTATCGAGAGACAGAAAGAAATTGAGGGATAGAGGAAAGGGAGAGAAACTGAGGAGTGAAATAGCAAGGGGATGAAAGAGACACCTGCAGCCCTGCTTCACTGCTTGTGAACTTTCCCCCTTGGTGGGAACCAAGGGCTTGAACCTGGGTCCTTACACATTTTCATGTGTCTGGCCCCTTAATCCTGCTTTTACAGAAGGGGAGACTGAGGCTCAGAGAGTCATAGTCAGAATTCAGATTCAGCTTGAGCTCCAAAACCCAGTTTTTTTCCCCTCCTTATACTTTCCATCCCACCCCCCAACTGTTGGTCCATATCCTGACTCCATCTTGGGTTAAGAATCAGCTGCCATCACTCTGTGAAGTAGTGCAGTGGATAAAGTATTGGACTTTTAAGCCTGAGGTCCTCAGTTGGATCCCTGGCAATGCCTGTACCAGAGTGGTACTCCAGTTTTCTTTTTTCTCTCTCATTAAGAAATAAACTATTAAAAAGAATCCACTGCTGAAATGTTTTCTAAGCAGGATTTCAAATTATAATCAGAGGGGCTTCAGCAAGCTATGGTTAGTGCCCATGTAGTCACTGAGCCTATGAAAGCACCCTACCCAGATGTGGGGGGCGGGGGGCGGTCAAGAGAGACCAACTCAGACCTCTAAACTATGCATGAGATGTGAACTCTCATGAACATTCCACACCAGGAAGCCAAAGGGGTGCCTTAAGCTTTTGGAGACCTTAAGCTTTGCTCATAAGCTCAACAGCCCAGAAAAGGTAGGTAGAGCCACTGCATATTGGGGGGGGGGATAGCTTTAAAAAAAAAAAAAAAGCTCTCCCCTCATTGTTTCTTTTCAAGTCAGTGAGTTTCTGGGAAGTAGACAGCAGGCAACCACGCGACAGATGAGCTGTCCAGGGAGTGCACACCTGCTCTTGGCCTAATCTCAAAGAGTTTTCTGGAACCATAAGCTAGGTCACCTGGGAAAGCATGTGCCTGGTCATGTGTGAGGTCCAGGTTTGATCCCGAAAATGACATGGAAGTGCCATGACACCCAAGGAAGTTCAAGTACTGTGGTGACTCTCCTCCTCTTTCTAGCTGAAGAAAGAAAGAAAGAAAGAAAGAAAGAAAGAAAGAAAGAAAGAAAGAAAGGAAGGAAGGAAGGAAGAAAGAAAAAGAGTCACCCTAGAATGATACTGTAGGACTGCCTCCTGCAGTGGGGACTGAGGAAGACACAGGTTCATGGAGGCAGAGCTAGAAAACACACCACCGTACCACCCTAGTGCTATTTTGGAAATAAGCAGACAAAGTGAAGCAACAGTTCAGATCCAAGGTGAAGGACACCCACTTATGTGGATGTCTTGAAAGCTGCCAAATCAAACACTTTCTACTGAGCTTGATGAAAAGCTTAGCCTAAGTCTCCAAAACAGGTAACAGCAATAAATTGTCCAAGGAGCTGTGAACCCTTCTGAAGTCTGCTGGATCCCAGGCAAAATTAAGTAGCTCTGGGAGTCACTCCCATACCTTTCGGGATCACCCTGAATAAGTCCTCTACACACACACACACACACACACACCTGTCCCACCATCCCGTAACCAAGTGTCTTTATAAAGATATACTCATTTAGATGAACAGATAAATCAACGCTGGATGATTTCATTCAGAAGTAGAATCTAGAGTATTGATACACATGAATTTTCTAAACAACAAGAACAAACCAGAAGCAAACCAATTGTTTCTAAGACTTATGAAAACTATGGTTATCATTTCTGGGAGATGAGAAGGTGGGGACACAGAACTTGGGTGATTGTGATGTGGATACATATATGTAGATAGATAGATAAATAGATAGATACCCTGTAACCCTGCAGTCTTATAACCCACTATAATCTCAAACAATAACTTTTAAAAAATAAGATTTATTTATTAATGATAGAGATAGAGCAAAAGTTAGAGCATCACTGTGGCACTTGCAATGCCAAGGACCATATTCAAGATCTTACACTTTAGGGCTGAATGCTTCACCCATTGCACCACCTTCTGCAATATCTTGAAAGTGGTTACACAACAAATACATGTCCATCACAGCCACATAAGAACATGTGGATCAGCAAAGAAAAATAAAAGTCACTCTCAATCTCACCCACAGCTTGGAACTGTGAAGAACACTCATTCAGACTGTTCCCTTGCACATGGATTTAAGTGTGTTTACACTTTCTTTCTATTTAATGAAAATAAGTCATTACTTTTACAAAGGTAGTAAGGCTACATAAAGAAAATTCCTGGGCCTGAGGAGATAGCTCAGCCTGTTAGAGCACTGACTAAGGCTCCAGAGACTGCAGGTTCAATCTATGACACCACTTCATGCTAGAACTGAGTAGTGCTCCAGTCTCCTCTCTTCTAACAACAACAACAAAAAGTCAGAGAGATTTAACCTTAAATAATCAAGGCAATACCACTATAAAAAGGGGGGAGGGGAGAAACAGGTTTGGGGCTGGCAGCAAAAGTCTGACTTGAGTAATCTGTTGTTCAAATGGGCACGTAAGAACTGTGCAGTTTAACTCTAAGCAGGACTTAGACTGGAGTTGGTGTATTGCGCCAAAGTAAAAGGTTCTGGGGGTGGGGGAGGAGGGTTCAGGTCCTGGAACATGATGGCAGAGGAGGACCTAATGGGGGTTGTATTGTCATGTGAAAATTTACGCATGTACAAAATATTGTATTTTACTGAAAGCTATAAACCATTAATCCCCCAATAAAGAAATTAAAAAAGGACTGTGCAGTTTATTTTTTTTTTTATTTTATATTATCTTTATTTATTGGATAGACAGAGCCAGAAGTCAAGAGGGAAGGGAGTGATAGACAGAGAGACACCTGCAGCCCTGCTTCACCACTTGTAAAGCTTTCCCCCTGCAGGTGGGAACCAGGGACTCGAACCCAGGTCCTTGTGCATTGTAATACATGCGCTCAACCAGGTACGCCACCACTGGCCCCACTGGACTGTGCAGTTTAAAAAGTGCATATTGGTAGCCTAGGAGAATGCCTATCCTGCCTGCACCCCCAGCCACTCCCCCTCTCCCCACATGCACTTGGTTCAGTGCAATGTTCCCAATCTCACTTGTCTTTGCTTTTCCCCCAGCATGTGTTTCTGGGGAGGCCCAGCCATTTCTGAACGCTTGTAGTATCTTATGTGGTGGACTTAGAAGCATGAGGTCTCAGGTTTGATCACCAGTGCTGAATGTGCCAGAATGAGGCTCTGGTTCTTCTTTGTATCACTCAGTCTGTATATATCTTTTTAAAAAATGCATGGTATCTTTGACAATGTTCAAAGTGAAGGCACATAGGTTATAACTGGGGTTTTTAATATGAATACTTTCTGGAACTTTTTTATGGGTCATAAGCAGTAATGCAACATGTTTAAGATGAATGTCTACTATGCTGCTGTCAGGTTGACGTTTAATTTCTTCAGCTCATCTTCAGTCAGGGAGTGAGCCTCACAGACTAGGCCAGTCTCTGGGAGTGCCTGTACTTTTGGTCCTCCATTCCTCACTCATCAGAGCAGCCTGGACTCTGGTCCACATGCCTTCACCAGTAGATAAGGATCAGAATCACCACATCTACCCCCTCTGCCACCATCTCACCTGAATTGGGAACCTTCTCTTCCTCCTCTATTTCCTAGCCCTGAAATCACGAGTAATCGCTGCCATTCATTGCAGGATTCTTTAAGGTGTGTCTGTGCAGAAAGAACATGAGCCATGAGGCAATGGCCTGTGCATGTGCCCACGCTCGGGCTATCTTTCCTTCCTTCTCTATTATCTTCCATGTCTTTTTCTCCCTCTGAGTCAGTCACCTGGGTCCTTTTAAGTGCATCTCTCAGGGGTCCTAGAACCCAAAGGGTGCCCCCTCACCACCCTGGGCGTCAGATACTGGTACCTGCACCAGGGCGGCCAGCCGCATTACCCTCTGCACACCTCCTGCAAGTCAGCTATGCCCATTCTCCATGGTTTCAAACTGGCCCAAGGATGTGATATAAGCTGCCCGCACCATCAGGATCTGCCTGGCAACTGTTGGGGAGGAGAAGCAACCCATCTGCAGCTCAAGGACCGACGGCTGGGACTGCCAACCCCAGGCTGGCCCAGTGTCCCCAGGTCACAGATGTGGAGGAGCAGCAGGGAACTGAGATTCTTGCCACACTTGAGAACAATCTCCCTGTGAGAACAAGTCTCTGCCCTTTCCAGCTTCCCATTCTGGGGGGGTGGGGGGGGAGGGCTGCCAGCAACTCAGGTATCTGTCACTTCCCTATGAGAATAAAACATTCCAGAGACATATATGGGGAAGCCAGTCTGGGAGCTCTGGTTTTGCCAGACTCCCCTGCTATCTCCCACCAGAACCCTCTAACTTTTGCTCCCACTTTGTCTCGTAGTGATTCCTTTCATCACTGGCCCAGCCATGTGGAATCTGACTGACTCGAAGCTCTGGCAGTTAGTTGGGAAAGAGGGTCTGCAGGGCTGCTGGCTACCTTGATCTACAGTTTAAATCAATTGCCACATAGCCTGAAAGTGAATCCAGTGCACCCCACACCCCTCCCTAGGGTAGGGAGAGTGTCCTGCTTTTCTTTCCCATCCCCTGCAAAAAGTCACCATTCCACCACTGCACATGAGAACCAGGATGTAGGGAACACAGATCAGCTATACATTTGGTGGAAGGTGTCACCAACAGTCTGTCTAGAGATCACCTGCCCCCCCACCCCCGACCACTCCCCCTCACCCACATGCACTTGGTTCAGTGCAATGTCCCCAATCTCACTTGTCTTTGCTTTTCCCCAGCATGTGTTTCTGGGGAGGCCCAGCCATTTCTGAACGCTTGTAGTATCTATGGGGTGGCCTCTGTCTGGTCCACCTCAATGCACGCACAGGGCCGACCCATGAGCCTTGGGGAACCACGTGTGGCGCTTTGGGTCTTCTCTGCCAGGAAGATGCTAGACCACCAACGACAGGGTGTAGACAGTAATGCCTGGTGACGAGACACCCTGGGCGAGAAAGACAGCATCTGGGAAAGGTGGGTGCTCCTCTACAGTGATGGGGAGATTTTATCCTCCAGGCATCGACCTGCTTCTAGAAAAAGGCCTAAGCAGCCCAGGTTTGCCAAGTGGCTGGGTGGGCTCAGTAAGCCCAGGTGCCCAGCTCCACCGCACTGCCCAAAGTGCACCTCTAAACCTGGTAGTCCAGTGAGACCCCTACAGCTCTACAGATGCACAGTGGATGGTGAAGGCCTCCATTAGATGAGAGGGAAGTGGGCCAGCTACACAAATGAACAGGATTTGGAGACAGGAAACGCTTCTCTTGTTTGTTCTCTTTCCTGGAAGGGACTGGGTGCAGGGGCCTCTGGGCATCCAGATAGCCTCTTACTGCTCCCAGCATCCTTGATTTCATAACCTCATAATGAACTGTTTTTGTTTTTCCTTTGCCAAGTCACAGCTCCAATCCCACCGACTGCAAGAGCTACAGAGATGCCTCCCAGAAATCTTCATGCAGGCAGGCAGAAATCAGTGTTACCTAAGTCAATCGTCTCTTACAGACATCAAGCTATTTAACAAGCCTGCATGCAGCCTAACAATGAAAGGCGCCAGCACGCCCCCTGGAAGGTCAGCCTGCTTGTTAACCCAACACACACCAGCTGGCACCCTTCCCAGCCACTGGGAGACAGCCCCAGATGCAGAAAATCACCTGTGGGATTTGTTTAAACTATACAGTCCAGGTTTCAGCCAGTCTCCCTGTATCTGCAGAGGGCCCTGAGAAATGATTAAAAGAGTCTCAGTGCACCCTGCTCTTTGCTTGAGTGGGGACTCATGGACGAGGAGGTCACAAGCCTGTGCAGCTTGGAGGATCGGACATGTACGAACGGCCAAGGGATTATACCATGAGGTTCACTCCTGTCCTGAGTGTCTTGCCTGTGTACTTTGACTCACGTGAGCATGAAAGGGCTAACTGTGGGGTGAAGCTGAACACCCTGCATTGAACAGTGCACCCCAAATATTCATGGGAATGTGACCTTATTTGGAAAGAGTGAGTGCATATGTGGTCACATTAAGTTAAGGTCACGATGGAGCTAGGTGATCCCTAAATCCAAGACTTCTAATCAGATGGATATCTGTACAGAGACATACATAGAGGAGAGGCCATGTGAAGACCGAGCAGAGAAGCAGGAGACAGGCCTGGGTGGGGACCTCAGAGCCTCCAGAAGAAACCCATCTGGCCTCTTAAACTGTGAGACAATTCCTATTATTTCAAGTTTCAGGTCTGCAGTGACTCCTTGCAGGAGCCCTGGGAATCTGATGCATAGGGCTTCCCATGCAGCTTTGTTGCTGGCAGGCATGTCTGGGCCTCTGAGCTGGGATGGGGTTAAAAGTTTTGGCTCTTCAATGATTTTTGATATAATGATTTGCACTAAGCAAGAAAAGGCCTCAACGCATATTGAAGTTCCACAACTCTATGCTGTCCTTGCTTCACACCCAGCTTCAGTGGGTGGTGGTCAGGAAGCCTCAGTCCCCCAAGCCCTGGATCTCAGGAGCTGTGCCTTCTGGACCTGGACCTGACTCTACCAAACAAATCTGCTGGTCAGAAGTGAGGCCTCTTTCTCTCTCTCCAAAGAGGCCTTGTCTCCCAGGGAAGTCTCCACAGGCGGGGCAATGCTAGCTGCCCCATTGGATAGAGCATCTCAAATCTTTTTGAGCACTAAAGCCAAACCAGACACGTATCTTACAAGCCTCAATTCAGGTACTATGGAAGACAGGCATGGCACAAACTACACTCCAATCCCAGGTGGTCTAAGCCAGGCTGTGCCCACAAGCAGAAGCACAGGCCACTTCCCAGGCTAGTCATCGGGGCTGCTCAAGGGCCAGCTGGGGTGTGGCCAGGAGCTGTGGGGGTGTAGATGGGGGGCATGGCCAACAGCAGGAGAAAACACTAGACACCCCGACTTTGAGTCTATGAAGGTAAAGGAAGCCCAGATGCATCACATCTGGCCTGCCAACAGGAGGCTGAGTAGTAGAAATGAACCCCCAGAGAAGTGGGAGATGCAAGGCCCACAGACTGTCTCTGACCTTTGGCTTAAACTGTATTTGCCCCAAGGGAGCCAGGCTGACCATCACCTTAAGCACATGTCAGACCTAGAAGGAAACCTTGGGGGCCAGCTGGTTCCTCCTATCTCTGGCTTTTCTGAGAAGCAGAACAAATAACCGGCCCCTCCTCCCTTCTTCACTAGCTCCCATCTTGGTGGGGGGGGGGGGGTTGTGGTGGTGGTGTGGGGCTGGCAAGGAGACCTTTGCTGGGGAATCTTAAGTGGCCACACAAGTCTGCCTGGTCTTCTGGTCACCAAGATCTCCAGTTCCTGGGGCTGTCCCAACCCTCCTCTTGGTTATTCCTGTGTGCAGCGCCTCCTGGGCAGGGCACAAAACAAAGAGCGGGCATTTACTACCTCTCTAAACCCAGGGTATCCACCCAGGGCCTGGAAGCTGCTATGCGGGGTCCAGCTCTAGCTCAATCAGGTGAACCCCAAATGGGGCTGAGGGAAGAGGCCCAGGCACAGAAGCCCTTCTCCAAGTCACCCCACGCCCAGAGACACCCAACTCACACTCCACCTGTGAAAGTTTCTTCCTGGGGTTCCCAGTCCCCTTCCCCCCGCCTCCCATACACACACACACCTCCACATCGTGCCCCCTTGCTAGCCCCCCACCCCACCCCAGTGCTGGCATGCCAGGGCCCTCTGCCTGCCAAAAACCCAATTCGTTTCTGGCTCCCTTAACTGGGGCTGGGGCTGGGGCTGGAGCTGCGGCGGAATTTCGGTGGAATTTTGAGGTTGGGAAGCATCTCCACAGAGAGGAAAAGAAAGGGCGAGGAGGAAGGGGGGGGGGGGTGGGAGGAGAGAAGAAAGTGCGATTTTGGCGTCAACTTGCAGGAGATTCCCGGGGCGCCAAGGACTGGGAGGCGGGTGGCCGCTGGGTTCCCAATGCATGATGCTGGCGGGCGGGGCACCCGGCGGGGGAGGTGGGCACCCGGGCTGGGGCGGGGTGGACGTCCTTACCTATATCTGCATTGCAAAACGCCTGTTGCGGGTGCACGGGAGAGCAGCTGCAGGCGTCGGCGGGGCGTAGCAGCGTCCCCAGCAGCAGGAGGCCGAGCGCGAGCCGCAGGCTGCGGGCCGAAGCGCCCATGGTGGGCCGAGGGCGCGGGCTGGGGGCTCGGCCGACGCCGCGGGATCTCCCCGCTCTCCTCTCGGAGGGCTGGGGCTGCGTGCTGGGCTGGCGCGCCCTCAGCACCCGGCCCACCCTCGCGGACACAAACTTTGTCTGGTCGCGGAGACGGCGAGGGGAGGGTGGAGTCCCGCAGCGGCTGAAGCTGAAGAGAAGGAAGCGCGTGGGGGCGGCAAGGCCAGGCCGGGCGAGCACCCAAGGAAAGACTCCGTCTCCTTCCACTGCCTTCTATGGCCTTGTGCGCTGCGGGTGCGGGACGAGCGGTGTTTTATAGGACTCGGCTGCTAGAAGCCCCGCCCCCACGATGTATGCGACCAATGATATCTCGAAACTTCGCAGGCTCCGCCCCGCGCGCTCCCGCGCCGCCCCGCCCCGCCCTCTCCCAAGCCCTGGCTTTTGTTGTGCCCTGCCTGGCAGGTCTGGGGCCGGGTGCTGCGCACCTGGCGTCCGGCTCTCTGCGGATGCACCCTGCAGATCGCCTGAGCTTGGGGCGCCTCTACGGGGTGAAAAGACCCCAGAAGTCCCTGACTCAGCACCAGGGATTCTCAGCCCACCTCTCTTCAGGCCAACGCTTTAGCTCCTGCTTGGCACAGGAGGTGTGCGCTGTTTGGTCCCCTCAAACCCCTGGAGTCCCTTTGATTCTAGCCAGAGATTGAGTTTTGGCTGAAAGGTCATTTTCTTCCCCTCCCTCCCATGCCTCTTGGGCTGCCTCCTGTAACTTACTGAGGACTCCTTTTCTTTAAATTTGAGTCCTGAGAATTTTAACTGCTCTTGGCTAATTTATTAGGAGGGGGAGGAGAGAGTGGTTACTATGAACAAAACAGAATTTTATATAAATTGGCCATAGTTTTGACCACTTAGAGAAAGCACCAGAGGTTGGTCCAGGAATCCGGGGAACCAGTGGGGTTGGGTGTGAGGCGTTTGCTGGGCTTGACTCCCAGTCCCTCTCCTTGCCCACAAATGTGACACAGGAGGACTTTTACCCTAAAGCGTCCTGGATATCAGAGGTGTGGACTGAGTGTGAAGTGGAACTCCCAACCCCTCTGCGTGAAGCGAGGCGGGGTGGGGGTGGGGTTAGCAGGTGTTTTTTTTTCATCTAGCAGTGAGATGGCAACCAAGGAAAATGACACTATTAAAGAAGAACCCCTGGCACACTATGGAGTGCTGACTTGAGATATGAAACTGGAAAAGCACTGAACGAATGGGAAAAAATGGATCCTTTCTGTTTGTGTGGGCTCTAAAACAGACAACTTGGAGAAAAGTTACACGGAGAGAAGATTATTTTTAGCACTCTGACAAAGGCAAAGTCACTTTTCCGATTTTGTTCAAGTAAGGCAGAGTTAGCTGTGTCCTTCTTGACATGATATTAGGCTTTAATTTTGTTTTTATTTATTTATTTTTAGGTTGTAACTTTTTGAAGTGCAGTTAATTCAGAAAATTATAGCATGTTGGATTCCCCCGCACACACACCCCACCCTGGGGTCTGGCACATTTGCAATTTCACTTCTCTGGGGTTGCTTCCTCATTTCAATAGACAGAAAGAAACAAAGAGAGACTGATCAAGAGAGACACCATGGGTTGGGGGAGGCTCAAACCTGGGCCTTAGGTGTGGCAAGGCATGTGGTTCTGCCCAATGAGCTCTCTGCTGCCCCCAGCTGTTCTTTTTCATCACACATGAAACACCACCTGATGAAACGTTATAGACTGAAGTCTATAACTCTGATCAGCTTATGGGAGAAACCTACCTCAGAGTCTTGGTCTTTTAGGCAGGAAAGACACATAGTGAAGGTGGCAAATTCATTAGAGGTGTGTGGATGGTATAGAAAGAGGAATGAGCTGGGATGGTGGTAGTGCACCTGGTTGAGCACACACGTTACAGCTCAAGGACCCCGGTTTGAGTCCCCTGGTTTCCACAGGCAGAGGGAAAGCTTTGCAAGTGGTGAAGCAGGGCTGCAGATGTCTCTCTTTCTCTTTCCCTCTCTATCTCCCCTACCCTCTCGATTTCTGGCTGTCTCCATTCAATAAATAAAGATAATAAAAAAATTTTTTAAAAGAAAGAGGAATGAGCTAACTGCTAAGCTACACAGCAGGAAACAAGGGACTCACTCCTTCCCTTTTCTCCCTTTTCCTTTCATTCTTCCTTTTTCCTTCTCTACATCCATTCATCCCTTCCCTCCTTTCCTTTCTTCCGACTGTAATTTCTTCCTTGAGTATCCAGAAATTCACAGGACAGAAGCTCTGGAGACAGCAGGGAAAAGAACCTTTGGAAGAGACCTTGTACCGCAGGATCAGTGGAGGAGATTGAGGGAAGGAGAAGCAGGTCTGAGCCCAGGAGAGGGGTAGGGAATTTAACCTGAGTAAGGTAGGAGCTATAGGAAGGTCTTAAGAAGGGGTGAGGGCAGAGAGCCCAGCAGTTTAGCCATCCTGCCTACCAACACCACCACTATCCCTCCTCACAAGCCTCTGCTCCCCACGCATACAATGGCGACAGAAATCCCTTGGCAGGGCTGGTCGAGAGCAGTAAGCTAACACAGGAGGGGGCTATTATTACAATGGATCTGGCTATTATTACGAGAAATTTCCTCTCCCCTGGCTGTCAGGAGAGCCTGGCCAAGGGCCAGAGCAGCCCCCCCAAATCTCCACTGTTATGTCACTACAGGTGCCTTTGGTGGTCCTCTATGCCTTTGGCCATCCTCCATCAGCTAGACCCTTCCATCACAAACCCTGGGAAATGGCGAGCTCAGCTAAGGAATCTGCTAGAGAATCTACAGAGGAGAGTGTGTTAGCATCTGGCACCAGCTGAATGGTTTTCATGTGCTCTCTGTCCCACTATCAATGGATCTCAGAACTAGCAGACGATTTTAGGCAGAGATTGTGACCTCTGTCCCTAGGAGAGGAGGCAGAGTGAGGATGCCCCACACCCAGGCAAGGGAGGGAAGGAGGACCCAGATTCCTTGGTATGGGGATGGAGGGGCTAATGTGGGCACCATCCTGGGGGAACCTAGCTTGGTCCCATGGGGCATTCTGCACTGGGGCTCCTGTCTGCAGCCGAGCACAGGCTCCTAGCAGGATCTCAGGGTCAACAGGAAGGGAACAGTCCCAGCCAGGTCACCAGTGATAGGATAGGTAATAGGAGAGGGAGTGTGGTCCAGCATCCTGGGGCCACACTCTCAGAACTACAACTCTCCTCCAGGAGCACTCTCTTGGCCCTGCTTCCCCCAGTGTTCCCCCAACATAAAGAGGTTTCCCCACAGAGCTTGGGGAAGCTGTCAGACTGACCTACACACTCAACAGACTTGACCCAGGCTTGGCTGAGCAGACTGTTTCCAGTGCCAAGGCCTCTGCCCCTCCTGCCTTCCTGGTAAACAGAATTAGAATGATCTTAGCAGCCTGCAGGAGGCCCTGCCAAACCAAGCTCTGTCCACCCAACACAGGGAAGGCATGGAGGCACCCTTATTGAGTGGACTCACCCTCCCTGGCTTGGAGAGACTCCGTTTCCTCTTGAGTCTGAAGTGGTCTCTCCCTGGAGATAGCTGGAGTGGATCTAGAACTCCTGTATTCCTTCAGGCAGGTCCAGGGAAGCTTGGAGCCCCACATGTGCAGGCACTGCATCTGATACCCCTATCTCAGGAGGTGGAAAGAGGGGAAAATGGCTTGGGCAGGTGTGGGGGGGAGGTGGAGATGTGTGCCTGGTTGTCCCTAAGGCTACAAGGTCTCCCCCACCTATCTGCTCTGGGCATGAGACTCCTGCCACAGTGGGAAGGGAATGTCCAGGCCCAGCTCCTATCCCTAGTGTTGCTTGGTGGGGCTGTTTTCAGCCAGGCAACATAAAGGTGACAATGTGAGTTGAAGGTGATTGGACTGGTCGTGTCATAAGGATGGGTCATATCCTTATATGATCTGTTCAAGGACCTTGTGTCTTTCTTTTTCTTTTGTTTTTTTTTTTGTATTTATTTATTTTCCCTTTTGTTGCCCTTGTTGGTTTTTTATTGTTGTTATTGATGTCGTCTTTGTTAGATAGAACAGAGAGAAATGGAGAGAGGAGGGGAAGACAGACAGGGGGAGAGAAAGATAGACACCTGCAGACCTGCTTCACGCTTGTGAGGCGACTCCTCTGCAGGTGGGAAGCCAGGGGATCCTTCCGCTGGTCCTTACGCTTCGCACCACGAGCGCTTAACCTGCTGCACTACCGCCCGACTCCCTCTTTTCTTTTCTTTTCTTTCTTTTTTTTTTCCTCCAGGGTTATTGCTGGGCTCTGTGCCTGCACCATGAATCCACCGCTCCTGGAGGCCATTTTTCCCCCCTTTTGTTGCCCTTGTTGTAGCCTCGTTGTGGTTATTATTATTGCCATTGTTGATGTCATTCGTTGTTGGATAGGACAGAGAGAAATGGAGAGAGGAGGGGAAGACAGAGAGAGGGAGAGAGACAGACACCTGCAGACCTGCTTAACCGCCTGGGAAGCGACTCCCCTGCAGGTGGGGAGGCGGGGGCTCGAACTGGGATCCTTACGCCGGTCCTTGTGCTTTAAGCCACATGCGCTTAACCCACTGCGCCACCGCCCGACCCCCTTTTCTTTTCTTTTCTTTTCTTTTCTTTTCTTTTCTTAGATTTATTTATTATGGGCCAGGTGGTAGCAGACTCTATTGAGCACATGTGTAATCATGTGCATGGACCAAAGTTCAAACCTTTAGCCCCTAGATTTATGAGCAGTGAATTAGTGCTGCAGGTGTTTCTTTCTCTTCCTCTTTTTATTTTAACTTATTTTGGATAAAGACAGAGAGAAAGTGAAAGAGGAGGGGGAGGTTAAGAGGGAGAAAGACAGAGACATTTGTAGCACTGTTTGTAGCATTTGTAGCACCACTTGTGAAGCTTCCCCCAGTGCAGGTGGGGACCAGGGTTTTGAACCTGGGCCCTTGTATATTATAATGCATGTGCTCAAGGGCCAGGTGATGGCGCACCTGGTTGAGTGCACATGTTACAATGTGCAAGGATGCAGGTTCAAGCCCCTGGTCCCCACCTACAGGGGGAAAGCTTTGCAAGTGGTGGAGCAGGGCTTCAGGTATCTCTTGTTCTCTCTCCCTCTCTATCTCTCTCTACCCTCTCAATTTCTGTCTCTATCCAATAAATAAAGATAGAAAAAAGATATAATGCATTTGCTCAACCATGCACCACCACCTAGCCCCTTTCTTTCCCTCTCTAGCTCCTCTTCCTCTCTCAATTTCTCTTTGCCCTATTAAACTAAAAATAGTATATAAGATTAAAAATAAAATCACCCAATTAAAAAATATCAATGAGAAGAGAACCAGCATATTACTCTGTCATACACGGTGCCAGGAAATTGAACTCAGAACTTTGCACTTGCAAATCCTGAGCCTTACTGCTATACCACCTCCCTGGCCACTTGTCCATTTTTCTGATCCACAATGGACATGCCAAAAGATGTTTCAACTTTGGACTCATTTTCCCAGTTTCAGGCTTGAGCCTCTTCCCCCAGGCCAGGCTTCTCAGCCTACAGAGAATTGAGGGTTGGGTTATTCTCGGGTGGTGGCCATACTGGGGACTGTGGGGTCTTGAGCAACAGGCCTGACCTCCACCCTCTGGAGGCCAAATGTACCTCCCAAGTTGTATCAACCAAACATGACCTCAGACATTGCTTAATTTCCCCGGGGCTGGGAGGGGGCAGGCAAAATCACCCCGGGTTGACAAACACTTAGGGAAAGTGATAAAAATCTTTGGCCTTGAGAAAAGCAAAATACAGAGACATATGATCAACAAGGTTCTGATGTCAAAAAGCAAACAAGGATGCATCAGGGGAGGGGTCTGAACGTGTCCTTGTGTGATCTGGAGAATGGGGTGGAGGAGGGCATCCTCTGTCCACACTGGCTGTTACAGGAGCATGAAAAAAAAAAAGTTTTTTTTTTCTTCTTTTTCTTCTCAAAAACCTGTGTCCAGGGGAAATAGCCTGCACAATACTGCCTTTGGGTAAAACTAAGTAAGTTGGTGGATATAGGCCGATGTATAGAATGGCAGTAGCCAAAGAGGCAGTGGGGAGTCTCCAGCGGCAGAACCGTGGCAGGGTGAATGTTATCCTGGAGAGCTATTTCTAGAGTGTAGCTCTCCCTGACTGCTCCTGGGCAGATGTGTGGACATTTCCTCTCTTTTCATGGGATACTATTCAGGTGTCCCAGGGCAGGGGTGTTAGAAGGGTGGCCCAGTGGAAGAGCTCATTGTTTACTTGTTTGAGTTTGAACCCCATAGCAGAGGGGTGTTCTGGTCTCTCTGTCTCCCTCTGCCTCTCCTTCTCTCTCTCTCTCTCATAAAAATAAGTAACTCCTTGGGATTTGGATGATAGCATAGTGGGTTAAGCGCATGTGGCACAAAGCGCAAGGACTGGAGTAAGGATCCTGGTTCTAGGCCCCGGCTTTCCACCTGCAGGGGAATTGCTTCGCAGGCGGTGAGGCAGGTCTGCAGGTGTCTCTCTTTCTCTCCCCCTCTCTGTCTTCCCCTCCTCTCTCCATTTCTCTCTGTCCTATCCAACAATGACGATAACAATAATAACTACAACAATAAAACAACAAGGGCAACAGAAGGGAAAATAAATGAATATTTAAAAATAAACTTACTCCTGGGAGTCAGGCAGTAGCGCAGCGGGTTAAGCGCAGGTGGCGCAGAGTACAAGGACTGGCGTAAGGATCCTGGTTCAAGCCCCCGGCTCCCCACCTGCAGGGGAGTCACTTCACAAGCGGCGAAGCAGGTCTGCAGGTGTCTATCTTTCTCTCCTCCTCTCTGTCTTCCCCTCCTCTCTCCATTTCTCTCTGTCCTATCCAACAACGACAACAGTCATAACTACAACAATAAAACAACAAGGGCAACAAGAGGGAATAAATAATAAATAAATGTTTTAAAGAAAACCTTACTCCTTTAAAAACACATTACATAGAAGAAGAAGAAGGAGGAGGAGGAGGAGGAGGAGGAGGAGAGCTAGCACTCCACTCATTTGGCCAGTGCACTGCTTTGCCATGTGCACAACCTAGGTTCAAGTCTGGCCCACACCACATTGAAGGGAACTTCTTTGTTGTGGTCTCTCTCTCTCTTCTCTCTCTCTCTCTGTCTCTCTCTCAAATGTTTAGGGGGGCAGGCAGTGGTGTATCCAGTTGAGTGCACATGCTACCATACACAATGACCCCGGTTCAAATCCCTATTTCCCACCTGCCTGGGAGGAATCTTCACAAGTGGTGAAGTAGTGCTGCAGGCTTCTCTCTCCTTTTCTTTCTTTTTTTTTTTAAATTTTATTTATTTATTTATTCCTTTTGTTGCCCTTGTTGTTTTATTGTTGTAGTTATTATTGATGTCATTGTTGTTGGATAGGACAGAGAGAAATGGAGAGAGGAGGGGAAGACAGAGAGGGGGAGAGAAAGACAGACACCTGAAGACCTGCTTCACCGCCTGTGAAGCGACTCCCCTGCAGGTGGGGAGCCGGGGGCTCGAACCGGGATCCTTCCGCTGGTCCTTGTGCTTAGCGCCACCTGCGCTTAACCCGCTGCGCTACTGCCCGACTCCCCTCTCTCCTTTTCTATGTCCCCCACCTCTTTCAATTTCATTCTGGCCTGTCAAATTAAGAAGGAAAGAAAGAAAGGAGGAAAGAAAGAAAGAAAGAAAGAAGGGAAGGAAGGAGGAAAGAAAGGAAGGAAGGAAGGAAGGAAGGAAGGAAGGAAGGAAGGAAGGAAGAAAGAAAGAAAGAAAAATAGCCCCTAGGAGCAGTGGATTCTCACACAGGCACCAAGTCCCACTAATAGCCCTGGTGGCAATAGAAAAAAATAAATAAATAAAGCTTCCCAGGCAGTGACTCCATTCTTGTACCCATGCTGCCCTTGGCGTATGCCTCCCCTTGGTTTTCGTTGGCCACAATTGTGATTTTACAGCCTCCTGTAAGGCATCTTTAAATAAGCAAGTGTGGCTTTTCTTTTTCTCTTGTATATGCACCTCTCACCCCCTCTTCCTCCTTTTTAGGTAGACACCCCTGGGGGTGAAGTCAGCCTTAAGTCAGGGTGTTCACCAGGCAGTGCTGGTGGATTCCAGCCTGCTCTCTCCACACTGTGGCATGGGCTGGGCAGCAGCCCCAACACCAGCCGGTTGCTCTGACCCAGTCTTTAGTGATTCTGGGGAGGATGAAGGAGGGGAGGTTGTCTTTGAAGTAACTGGAAATCCCTAAAGTGTGTGGTCTACAGAGACTGCCATCCCTGCAGCCGGAAAGCGGAAAGCAGACAGCTTGGCTGGAACACAGAGACACCTCCTTCAGGGATGGGTATGGGGGGCATCCTGAAGCTGGAAACTTCTCTGGACCTCATTATACTGGTCCTGTGGGACGGTTGCTCTTCCTGGGGCCATGTGTTGCCTCTCTGACTCAGAAGAGATCCCTGCGCCCAGCAGTCCCCCAAGTGCACCCTGACCACCTTGCTCATGTCCCACCTACCTGCCCCTTATACCTCCTACATGGGGCACCCTTGGGAGCCTCCTATAGACAAAGAAAACTGAGATGCTCTGCAGGCCTGTTCCTTGTGTTCCCTCATGCCCAGACTATTTCCTCTTGGCCCCATGCATGCTGTCATGTGCTTCCTTCCAAGGGCAGGCTAGGGACCAGGGCCAATGAGCAGATCTGGGCACCCAGCGCTCCATCAGCCCCGGCTCTTTCCAGCAAGCAGCCCCAGCTGACATTGTGGAGCTGCCCTGAGGGAGGGGTAGGGGGCCACCCTAGAAATTGGCTTCCAGAGGGGCAGGGGTTGATCCAGACTGCCTGGCTTCAGGTTCCCTCCCTGGAAGGTAGGAGGTGGCAGGCTCAGGTTTCCCCGACATCCTACTCTTTCTCTGGTGTTGGGGAGCCCCTGGCTATGATGTCATCGCCTAATCCAAACAGAAGGGGGGTTGGATGGGCGGTGCTGGCTGGCGTCCCATGCTGAGTGCAGCAGTAAATTTCATTTCAAGGCTATGATTAGGATTGTGCCCAAGAATTCCCCCCTTCTTTCCCTCTCCCCAATTCTGTGCTCCTGCCTTGAGCACAATCACCCCTTTCTCCTCACCCCTTTCTCTGAGGGTGCTTTGGGTCCTCAGTGTGGTCAGTCTATACTATGTTCCAAGCTGCTCAGTCCTCAGCTCAGGTTCTATCATTTTCCAATTCTTTTTTTTTTAAATAATTTATTTCTTTATTGGGGAATTAATGTTTTACATTCAACAGTAAATACAATAGTTTGTATATGCATAACATTCCCCAGATTCCCATTTAACAATACAACCCCCACTATGTCATTCATCATCTTTCATGGACCTGTATTCTCCCCACCCACCCACCCACCCCAGAGTCTTTTACTTTGGTGTAATACTCCAATTCCATTTCAGGTTTGACTTGTGTTTTCTTTTCTAATCTTGTTTTTCAACTTCGGCCTGAGAGTCAGATCATCCCATATTCATCCTTCTGTTTCTTACTTATTTCACTCAACATGATTTTTTCAAGGTCCATCCAAGATTGGCTGAAAACGGTGAAGTCACCATTTTTTACAGCTGAGTAGTATTCCATTGTGTATATAGACCACAACTTGCTCAGCCACTCATCTGTGGTTGGACACCTGGGTTGCTTCTAGGTTTTGGCTATTACAAATTGTGCTGCCAAGAACATATGTGTACACAGATCTTTTTGGATGGATGTGTTGGGTTCCTTAGGATATATCCCCAGGAGGGGAATTGCAGGGTCATAGGGTAGGTCCATTTCTAGCCTTCTGAGAGTTCTCCAGACTGTTCTCCACAGAGGTTGGACCAATTGACATTCCCACCAGCAGTGCAGGAGGGTTCCTTTGACCCCACACCCTCTCCAGCATTTGCTGCTGTTACCTTTTCTGATGTATGACATTCTCACAGGAGTGAAGTGATATCTCATTGTTGTCTTGATTTGCATTTCTCTGACAATCAGAGACTTGGAGCATTTTTTCATGAGTTTCTCGGCCTTTTGGATCTCTTCTGTGGTGAATATTCTGTACAAGTTCTCCCCCCATTTTTGGATGGGGTTATTTGTTGTCTTGTTGTTGAGTTTGGCAAGCTCTTTATATATGTTGGTTATTAAACTCTTATCTGATGTATGGCATGTAAAGATCTTCTCCCATTCTGTGAGGGGTCTCTTGGTTTGGGTAGTGGTTTCTTTTGCTGTGAAGAAGCTTTTTAATTTGATGTAGTCCCATAGGTTTATACTTGCCTTAGTCTTCCTTGTAATTGGATTCGTTTCATTGAAAATGTCTTTAAAATTTATGCGGAAAAACGTTCTGCCAATATTTTCCTCTAAGTATCTGATAGTTTCTGGTCTAACATCCAAGTCCTTGATCCACTTGGAATTTACTTTTGTATTTGGTGAGATACAGTGATTCAGTTTCATTCTTCTGCATGTTTCAACCCATTGTTTCCAACACCATTTGTTGAAGAGACTCTGCTTTCCCCATGTAATAGTCTGGGCCCCTTTGTCAAAGATTAGATGTCCATACGTGTGGGGCCTCATTTCTGGGCTCTCAATTCTATTCCACTGGTCAGTGTGTCTGTTCATGTTCCAGTACCAAGCAGTTTTGATGACAATGGCCCTATAATACAGTTTGAGATCTGGCAGTGTGATGCCTCTGGTTCTGTTCTTTTTTCTCAAGATTGTTTTGGCAATTCTAGGTCTTTTCTGGTTCCAGATAAACATTTGTAGCATTTTTTCTATTCTCCTAAAAAATGTGCTTGGGATCTTGATGGGGATAGCACTAAATTTATATATGGCTCTGGGTAATATATTCATTTTGATGATGTTAATTCTTCCAACCCATGAACATGGAATATCTTTCCACTTCTTTGTGTCTTTTTCAATTTCTTTGAGTAGTGACTCATAATTTTCAGTATACAAGTCTTTCACTTCTTTGGTTAGGTTTACTCCTAGATATTTTATTGGTTTTGTTGCTATAGAAAGAGGAACTGATTTCTGGATTTCAATTTCTTCTAACTTAGTGTTTGCATAGAGGAATGCCACTGACTTTTGAATGTTAGTTTTATAGCCTGACACCTTACTGTATTTCCTGATGATTTCCAAAAGCTTCTCGCTGGATTCCTTAGGTTTTTCCATGTATACTATCATGTCATCTGCAAATAAGGAGAGTTTGACTTCTTCTCTTCCAATCTGTATGCCTTTAATTCCTTGCTCCTGCCTGATTGCTATGGCAAGAACTTCCAACACTATGTTGAATAGTAATGGTGATAGTGGGCAGCCCTGTCTAGTACCTGATCTGAGGGGAAATGCTTCCAGTTTTTCACCATTGAGTATGATGTTGGCTGTAGGTTTGCTATATATAGACTCCACTATCTTCAGGAATTTTCCATCTATTCCCATTTTTTGTAGTGTTTTGATCATAAAGGGATGTTGGATTTTGTCAAAGGCTTTCTCTGCATCTATTGATATGACCATGTGGTTTTGGGTCTTGCTTTTGTTGATGTGGTGGATCACATTGATTGATTTACGTATATTAAACCAACCTTGCATGCCTGGGATAAACCCCACTTGATCATGATGAACAATCTTTTTGATATACTGCTGTATCCGGTTGGCTAGAATTTTGTTCAATATTTTCGCATCTATGTTCATCAGAGATATTGGTCTGTAGTTTTCTTTTTTGGTTGTGTCCCTGTCTGCTTTTGGTATCAGGGTGATGTTGGCTTCATAGAAGCTGGCAGGGAGTATTCCAGTGTCTTCAATCTTCTGGAAGACTTTTAAAAGTAGAGGTATTAGTTCTTCTTTGAAAGTTTTGTAGAATTCATTTGTAAAACCATCTGGTCCAGGACTTTTATTTTTGGGAAGATTTTTGATAACTGTTTCAATTTCATTAGCTGTGATGGGCCTGTTCATGTTATCTAGTTCCTCTTTACTTAGTTTTGGAAGTTTGTAGGTATCTAGGAAATGGTCCATTTCTTCCAGGTTCTCTAGCTTGGTGGCATATAGTTGTTCATAGAAGCCTCGCATGATACGTTGAATTTCTGCAGAGTCTGTTGTGATTTCTCCTCTTTCATTTACTAACCGATTTATTTGGGTCTTCTCCCTTTTTTGTTTTGTGAGTCTGGCTAAAGGTTTGTGGATTTTGTTTACTCTTTCGAAGAACCAACATTTACTTTCATTGATCTTTTGTATGGTTTTCCTATTCTCAATGTTATTTATTTCTGCCCTAATTTTAGTGATTTCTGTCCCATTTTCCAATTCTAACCCTCCTCCCTCCTTGTGTAACCATCATGGAAGCCGGTGGAGGGTGGGGTGAGGGTGAGGGGCAGACTTCAGAGACCCGCTTTCAACCTTGAGTTAAGTGCCCAGTGACTTGGAGAGCAGGGTTTGGGCAGGGCAGCTTTGGTAGCCAATGAAGACATCACTTCTGATGTCCCTGAAGCCAGGAGAGCTCCCTTCCTGGAAAGTGATCTTTGGGCTACATTTCCAGCTGTTCTTGGGCCTGGCTCCTCGCCATGGTTTTTGGCACCCTTACCTCCTCCTTAGTGATTAGGGTTGCTGGGTCCCAGCCCCCCAGCAGCAGTTCACTTTCTGCTCCCCACAACCATGGGGAACAGCAGGGTCACATGAGCCACCCTGCCCTACGCCCCTCTGTCTCTCTCTTCTGCCTGTGAGAATCTAGTCTTATCCTGGCTTCCCTGCCTGGAAATAAGGCTGCCAATTTAGTCATTGCTAAGTGTCCCTGTGTTCACCCCCTCCCACTTGGACTCCCCCCACAGATGTCACCACCATGGATGTCCATGGGGATGACACTGGGGTCTGGCAGTGACAGCTCCCAGCTCCTGTGCTGCTCTGAGCTTCCTGCAGGAGTGAGGGTGCTGTGGTTCCCACAAGGCTTCCCATGTGAGAGAGGTAGAGGAAACTCCTGGATATGACCTTCCCTGCCACTCCTATCCCCTGAGCCACCTGCCTCCCCACTCTCCTCAGCAGGCCCCAGGCAGGATGCCCCCTCCAGCTGGAGGTGGCCTGGCTTCTTTCCTGGGAGGGAGCCCAAGTGGATGGGGAGGTCAACCCTCCAAACAGTAGAGGTGAGAATTGCTCTTCTGGGTGCCTTAGACACATGGCCTCTCCTATTGAGAGTCATTTGCTTTTGTGTCTGTCTTCCCCATCAATAATGTGTTTTTCAAGGAGACAAATCATTCATTCATTCATTCATTCATTCATTCATTCATTCATTCATCCAGCATGTATTGAGCACTTAAACTGGATACTAAGAGTATAGATGGAACATAAGTGGTCTAGTATGCCCCATCCCATCCGTCATCTGATGACCATGGGTCCTGGAAGGTGGTGAATATTATCTAGGTGATAACTCTGGGTGTGCCAGATGGGAGGACTGACCTGGTGAAGGTGTAAAGCTGGAGAGGGTGCAGGGGTCCCAGGAAGTGGTGGTGAGGGTGGTTAGAGGTAGGGCCTGACTATCAGTGGGCAGAGCTGAAGGTGAGTGAGTGCTGGGAGATGGAGACCGGCAGCAGCTGTTGGTGGTGACTCACCGCTGAGCAGAGTGATTGGAAACACATGTCCCACCAAGAGAAGCATTTATAACTCTGAACCAAGGGATCTTGGATGACATGGGAGAGTCAAGTGGGAGTGGGGCAAGGGAGGAGCTGGCCAGTGGGCTGGAGGGGCTCCCTCCATTTTCCTGGATTGCAGTTTGTATCTTGAAGTCCTGGCTGTCTCTGTACTACTATTCCTACTTGCTCCTAGGTGGGGGCTGGGGTGGAGTGTGTATGTGTATGTGTATGGAGATGGGGGAGGCTACTTATTACAAAAACTTACAAACCAATTCCCAAGGAAAGAACACTCATCTGCATACGACTGCCCAGCTTTGAAACTGATCATCCAATTCTGTTTCCTCAACACCCACCTCATGGATTGTTTTGAAGCAAATCCCAAACAGTTCTGGGAAGAACTATTTTTCTTTTCCCATAAGGTTTACCTTCTCTTCTTCTGGGTAGAGAAGTTTATAGGTTTATCTTAGCATGTGAATCTTTTTTTTTTTTCTCTTTGGGCTAGGCAGATGTCAGAATTAGAGAAAATCAGTGCTATTTCCTGCCTCTGTGACTGGTCTCTGGTTCCCCAGCTTCCTCTTCAGGAAAACAGGGTCCTCCCGGCATTATATGTCTGGAAGAGCCCAGCAGAAGCTTTCAGCATGAACACACTCTTGCTGAGACTGCTTATGAAGGAGTCAAGAAAGACAAGCAGGTGACTAGGAAGTAATAGAAGCAGGGATTTAAACCCAGACCCAACAGATTCCAAACCCTGTTGCTGTCTCCCACCATAGGCATGCCCACCCAGCACCCAGTGAGGGTACACAGAACCATGCCTGTCTGCTGGCCTCGGTGAGATCAGGAAGAGGAAGGTCTGGTTGTCTAACCAACACAGACACACACACATACACACACACACACACACCACACACACACACACACGCACACGGGTCGGGGAGATGTCTTATTCTAAAAAGCACTTTCTTCAAGGTCCTTGGAGACAAGTGGCAGAAAGGAAAACCAAGACAAAGGGATAGGAAGAACAAGAAGAAGCTGCCATATCACCCCTGGAGGATGATGAGGACACACCCTTTTGCTTGAGTATGGACACCTGTAGTGTAGCCTGGGCTGGCTTACGGTGCTGTAGTGATAGCTCATAGGGTGGGGTGTGTGCCTTGCTGTGTGATCACAGTTTCTGTTCCATCCAGGCCTTACATGGGAAGGTCTCTCTCTCTCTCTCTCCTGTCCATAGCAGTGAAATCATACACATACAAGGCCTCAGCTCCACAGAGAGGGAGGGAATAGAGAGGGAGGGAAGAGAGAGGGAGGGAAGAAAGAAGGAAGGAGAGGGGGTCGGGCGGTAGTGCAGCGGGTTAAGCGCACATGGCACAAAGTGCAAGGATTGGCATAAGGGTCCCGGTTTGAGCCCCCAGCTCCCCACTTGCAGGGGAGTCGCTTCACAGGTAGTGAAGCAGGTCTGCAGGTGTCTAACTTTCTCTTCCCCTCTCTGTCTTCCCCTCCTCTCTCCATTTCTCTCTTTCCTATCCAACAATGAACGACATCAGTAACAACAATAATAACCACAACAAGGCTACAACAACAAGGGCAACAAAAGGGGGAAAAATGGCCTCCAGGAGCAGTGGATTCATGGTGCAGGCACTGAGCCCCAGCAATAACCCTAGAGGCAAAAAAAAAAGAAGCCCCCATACCTATGGACATCTAATCTTTGACAAAGGGGCCCAGACTACTAAATGGGGAAAGCAGAGTCTCTTCAACAAATGGTGTTGGAAACAATGGGTTGAAACATGCAGAAGAATGAAACTGAACCACTATATTTCACCAAATACAAAAGTAAATTCCAAGTGGTCAAGGACTTGGATGTTAGACCAGACACTATCAGATACTTAGAGGAAAATATTGGCAGAACTCTTTTCCTCATACACTTTAAAGACATCTTCAGTGAAAATAATGCAATTACAAAGAAGACTAAGGCAAGTATAAACCTATGGGACTACATCAAATTAAAAAGCTTCTTCACAGCAAAAGAAACCACTACCCAAACCAAGAGACCCCTCACAGAATGGGAGAAGATCTTTACATGCCATACATCAGATAAGAGTTTAATAACCAACATATATAAAGAGCTTGCCAAACTCAACAACAAGACAACAAATAACCCCATCCAAAAATGGGGGGAGGACATGGACAGAATATTCACCACAGAAGAGATCCAAAAGGCCGAGAAACACATGAAAAAATGCTCCAAGTCTCTGATTGTCAGAGAAATGCAAATCAAGACAACAATGAGATATCACTTCACTCCTGTGAGAATGTCATACATCAGAAAAGGTAACAGCAGCAAATGCTGGCGAGGGTTTGGGGTCAAAGGAACCCTCCTGCACTGCTGGTGGGAGTGTAAATTGGTCCAACTTCTTTTTTTTTTTTTTTTTTTTTGCTTTTTTGCCCTGTTTTTGCAGTTTTATAACGGTCACTGCCATCATTACCCACACCTATGTGTATTACCAATTCAGTGATTCCCCAATTCAATCAGCCAACATTCCTACACAGTCTGATGTGCCAGGTCCCATGAACAACCAGAGATTCTTTTTTTTTTTTTTTGTGATTTTTCATCTTTAATTTTTTTTTAATTTTTTTTTATTTAAGAAAGGATTAATTAACAAAACCATAGGGTAGGAGGGGTACAACGCCACACAATTCCCACGGCCATATCTCCATATCCCACCCCTCCCCCGATAGCTTTCCCATTCTCTATCCCTCTGGGAGCATGGACCCAGGGTCATTGTGGGTTGCAGAAGGTAGAAGGTCTGGCTTCTGTAATTGCTTCCCCGCTGAACATGGGCGTTGACTGGTCAGTCCATACTCCCAGTCTGCCTCTCTCTTTCCCTAGTAGGGTGTGGTCCAACTTCTGTGGATAGCAGTCTGGAGAATTCTCAGAAGGCTAGAAATGGACCTACCCTATGATCCTGCAATTCCTCTCCTGGGGATATATCCTAAGGAAGCCAACACACCCATCCAAAAAGATCTGTGTACACATATGTTCTTAGCAGCACAATTTGTAATAGCCAAAACCTGGAAGCAGCCCAGGTGTCCAACAACAGATGAGTGGCTGAGCAAGTTGTGGTCTATATACACAATGGAATACTACTCAGCAGTAAAAAATGGTGACTTCACCGTTTTCAGCCGATCTTGGATGGACCTTGAAAAAATCATGTTGAGTGAAATAAGTAAGAAACAGAAGGATGAATATGGGATGATCTCACTCTCAGGTAGAAGTTGAAAAACAAGATCAGAAAAGAAAACACAAGTAGAACCTGAAATGGAATTGGCATATCGCACCAAAGTAAAAGACTCTGGGGTGGGGGTGGGTGGTTGGGGAGAATACAGGTCCAAGAAGGATGACAGAGGACCTAGTGGGGGTTGTATTGTTATATGGGAAACTGGGGAATATTATGCATGTACAAACTATTGTATTTACTGTTGAATGCAAAACATTAATTCCCCAATAAAGGAATAAAAAAAAAAAAAGAAAGAAGGAAGTAAAGAAGGAAGGAAGGAAGGAAGGAAGGAAGGAAGGAAGGAAGGAAGGAAGAGCCATTTATCTGAGTTGGGATTCATGCATGAATCCAGGGAAGGTCATGTAACTTAGAAGCAGAAAGTATAGCCAGCTAGTCTGGAGGGGCCCTGTGGCCCCTGACTTCTCTTAGCTACTAAATTACTCATCCCCATCCCTCGCCTCTCCCTCCCCACTTCCTCCCCTGGCTGCCTCTGCATGTCCATGACCCAGCCCAGCTGCTTTGCCCTGCAGGTTCTCTTGTGTCAGGTGATTTCATCCAGGCCCAGGGAAGTGGCTCAGCGGTGGAGCACATATGGCTTGCATACGAGACTCTAGGTTCATTCCATGGCACCGAATACAAATAAGAAAGGAAATAGACACACAGAGCAACACAAACCAAAGCTAACAGAATATCACAGATGGCAGGGCAGTGCTCTGGTGTCTTGCCTAGTTCATTCTTCCTCATGTCCACTCTGGTGTGTGTGGCACTGGTGGGTGCTGACTTAATGACTGTGGCCATAAGCTCTGGGGCCTAAGGCAGTGCTAATGATCCGCTCGGGACAGGAATGGACATAGTGGGAGGGGGGACACTGGTACCTGACAGCCAGGGACTCTGAAGCATCTGGGCCTCTGGGGACCTGCATGATGGTCAGGGGCAATTAGCTTGGGAGAGATGTGGGGTCCCATCTCTGGCTTTGTGACCTTTGACCCTTGCTGAGGGAGGAGAAAGAACCCTCACCAAGGCAGGTGAAGTGCCCCTCCCCGGCCCCACCCATGATGAGCGCCTACCAGCAACTGTGTAGGACAGGGGCTGCCCCAGGCTCAGTGCTGCTTAGTAGACATGTCTGGGGCTGCTGTCCTCTAACTGGCTGCGAAATAAAATCTTTTTACAGTTTCTGGGTGAACTGAGAATGAAAATCAGGGATGGCTCGTCTCAGGCACAGCTGGGGCTGGTGGTCCTGCCAGGACGAGACTGGCAGACAGTGTGCTCGAGGGATGAGAGGAGAGGCCTGGGACTGGGCAGAACATGGGCTTGTTGGAAAAGCAACTGTTCTAAAAAGGCAAGTGGACAACTCAGTCTGTCCCTAAATACTCCCCATGAGGAATGTGCTGGAAGTGACTTCTTGAAGGGGATTGCAAAAGCCCTAGCCTAAAATAAACACAGAGAACAACAAAAATGTCTATAAGCTCCAGAATCTGAGCAGAGTTTTGAGAATTCAGATAAGGAAAAAAGAAAAATAAATAACCAATGTCTGTGCAGGCAGAAAGAGCCATCGTTCCGCTGATATCTGATATCTATCTGACATACATTTTTAAAAAGGATTTATTTCCTTATCTATGGGGGGAGAGAAAATCAGAGCATTACTCTAGCATACACAAGGCCAGGGATCAAACTCAAGATTTCAAGTTTGGGAGTCCAGTGCTTTATCCATGTGCTACCCTCTGGGATACTGGCATATGGTGATATATATATATTCAACTGTGCTAAAATATTCACACATATTTGTTACAATGCAGGAGGACCCGGGTTCAAGCAACCCTTCCCCACCCCAGCCTACCTGCAAGGGGAAAGCTTCATAAGCGGTGAAGTACTGTAGGTGTCTCTCTTTCTGTCTTTCCTTACCTCCCCCTTTCTCTCAATTTTTCTCTCTCTCTAGTCAATAAATAAAGTATTCACACTTATGAATACATACATAACAACAGAATATTGTATGTACTGTATTGTGACTTGCTTTAAAAGAAAAAAACAAACAAACTGGGAGTCGGGTGGTAGCGCAGCAGGTTAAGCTCATGTGGCGCAAAGCGCAAGGACTGGCATAAGGACCACAGTTCCAACCCCCGGCTCCCCACCTGCAGGGGAGTCGCTTCACAGGCAGTGAAGCAGATCTGCAGGTGTCTGTCTTTTTCTGCCCCTCTCTGTCTTCCCCTCCTCTCTCCCTTTCTCTCTGTCCTATTCAACAGCAACAATAATAACTACAACCATCAAACAACAAGGGCAACAAAAGGGAATACATATTAAAAAAAAACAAGAAGGGAGGGGCCAGGCGGTGGTGCACCTGGTTAAACATACACATTAGAGTGCGCAAGGATGTAGGTTTAAGCCCCTGGTCCTCACCTGCAGGGAGAAAGCTTCATGAGTGGTGGATCAGTGCTTCAGATGTCTCTCTGTATCTCCCCCTCTCTATCTCCCTCTCCCCTCTCAATTTCACTCTGTCTCTATTAATTTCTCTATTATTTATTATTATCCAATAATAAGTAAATAAATAAAAGTATCTTTAAAAAAAACCAAGAAAGTATCGTGAAAGTCTTTCCAGGTCACTAGATATTTTCCTGCAGTGCTATTTTTAATATCTACATTGCATTGGTGGAGGTCCTCCCAAGGAGGCAAAATGAAATTGCCAATGGCAGCTCCAGCTTGGTGGTCCTTTTACTTTTTTATTGTTGTTTCCGAGACTCATTTATTTTATCAGAGAGTCCTGAGCACCACTCAGACCAGGGTAGACCCTTGCATGGATGCTCTACTCCTGAGCTGCTCCTTTGATGCACAGACTGAGATGGTCCTTAAAGTTCCCCAGTCCTAAAGATCAAGCAGATGTCCCCAGCTGTTGCTATGGCAATAGCCCTAAGGGAGGGTCTGATTGGCTCGGTTTGGATATTGCGCCTCACTGTGGTCAAAGGGATTGAGTGTCCTGAATGATCAGGCCTGAGCCATCCTGAGGGCAGGAAGAGGCTGAGGGGAGAAGCTGAGCTTGGATCCCCCAGACTGCAAACCCACAGAGCTCCATGAATACACGTGGAAGGAGTACCCAATGAGGTTAAGCACTATCAGCTTCTTACCCCACAAAGGTAACCTGAAGGGGTTTACAGTTTGAGGGAGATCTCAAGATAGTCAGAGCCCAACTAAAGGCAGATAAACCCAATAAGGTGCTTGGCTGCAGGACACATCTGGGTTCAAATCTCACTTCCTCCATAGCCTTGGCCAATCTTCTTCCTTCTCTGGAGATTAGTTTCTTTTTGAGAGAGAAGGAGGAGCAGACAGAAATTGAGAGAGGAGGAGGAGCTAGGGAGAGAAACAGAAGAGGCACCTGCAGCCCAGCTTCACCACTCGTGAAGCTTTCTCCCTGCAGGTGGGGGAACCTGGGGCTTGAACCAGGGTCCTTGCGAAGAGATTAGCTTCTTTATCCATGATGCGCACATAATAATACCTACCACATCCTTTGGGAGTACGGTAAGAACTCAACTTGCTGACAGTTTGGAACGGGGGTGGGGTGTGTGTCCTTATTCTCTGGGCTGCAGGGTAGTCCTAGCAGCGATCTGCTGCTGTGTGGAGAAGCCTCCAAGTGAATGGTGATTCCATCAAGGCAAAAGGAGAAGAAGACACAGCTGCCCCTCAGATGCTGTATGGATAAACAGAGTGCAGTCTTTCCACACAGTGGAGCATTATTTCACCATTAAGAAAAAAAAAAAAAGTAAAGCACTAGCACATGCTCCAGCAGCTTCCCGAGGGCTGAACCTCAAACACATGCTTTGTGAAAGAAGCCAGACACAGATGGCCACATGATACATGATCCCGTTCAGATGATGTCTCAGGTAGGTGTGTCTGTAGAGACCCAAAGCAGGTAAGTGGGTGTTTGAGACTGACAGGAGCAGGAAGGGGACCTAGGAGATGGATAGATATTTAAGGGGTACAGATCCCTTTATGTATCATTGATTTTTACTTCTTTATTTTTGGTTGTTACCTGGGCTTCACAGCTCTGGGACAATTTTTTTAATTTATTTATTTATTTATTTATTTATTTATTTATTTATTTATTTATTTCAGATACAGAAATACAGAGAAGTAGAGGGAAAGATAAAGAGATACAGATAAAGAAATACAAAGGGGGGGAGTGCAGCAGGTTAAGCACACGAGGCAAGAACTGGCATAAGGATCCCGGTTCGAGCCCCTGGCTCCCCACCTGCAGGGGAGTCTCTTCACAGGCGGTGAAGCAGGTCTACAGGTGTCTGTCTTTCTCTCCCCCTTTCTGTCTTCCCTTCCTCTCTCCATTTCTCTCTGTCCTATCCAACACAACAACAATAATAACTACAACAATAAAACAAGGGCAACAAAAGGGAATAAATAAATAAATGTTAAAAAAAAGAAATACAAAGGGCAAGAGGGAAAGATAATCACACCAAAGTTTCCCCCCAGTGCAGTGAGGGAAGCAGGCAGGTTCAAATCTGCATGGCAAAGCAGATGAGGTACCTTACTCTTCCACAGTGTTGTCTTTGGAAGCAATAAAAGTGTTTTTAAAATTGCAGGTGATTGAATAACTAACTATATGCCACCAAGCTAGAGAAATAGACAATTTCCTAGATATCTACAAACTTCCAAAACTAAGTTAAGAGGAACTAGATAACATGAACAGGCCCATCACAGCTAATGAAATTGAAACAGTTATCAAAAGTCTTCCCAAGAATGAAAGTCCTGGAACAGATGATTTTACAAATGAATTCTACAAAACCTTCAAAGAAGAACTAATACCTCTACTTTTAAAAATTCTTCCAGAAGATTGAAGACACTGGAATACTCCCTGCCAGCTTCTATGAAGCCAACATCACTCTGATACCAAAAGCAGACAGGGACACAACCAAAAAAGAAAACTACAGACCAATATCTCTGATGAACATAGATGCTAAAATATTGAACAAAGTTCTAGCCAACCAGATACAGCAGTATATTCAAAAGATTGTTCATCATGACCAAGTGGGGTTTATCCCAGGCATGCTAGGTTGGTTTAATATACATAAATCAATCAATATGATCCACCACATCAAAAAAAGCAAGACCAAAAACCACATGGTCATATCAATAGATATAGAGGAAGCCTTTGACAAAATACAACATCCCTTTATGATCAAACACTACAAAAAATGGGAATAGATGGAAAATTCTTGAAGATAGTAAAGTCTATATATAGCAAACCTACAGCCAACATCATACAAATGGTGAAAAACTGGAAGCATTTCCCCTCAGATCAGGTACTAGACAGGGCTGCCCACTATCACCATTACTATTCAACATAGTGTTGGAAGTTCTTGCCATAGCAATCAGGCAGGAGCAAGGAATTAAAGGGATACAGATTGGAAGAGAAGAAGTCAAACTCTCCTTATTTGCAGATGACATGATAGTATACATGGAAAAACCTAAGGAATCCAGCAAGAAGCTTTTGGAAATCATCAGGCAATACAGTAAGGTGTCAGGCTACAAAATTAACATTCAAAAGTCAGTGGCATTCCTCTATGCAAGCACTAAGTTAGAAGAAGTTGAAATCCAGAAATCAATTCCTTTTACTATAGCAACAAAAACAATAAAACATCTAGGACTAAACCTAACCAAAGAAGTGAAAGACTTGTATACTGAAAATTATGGGTCACTACTCAAGGAAATTGAAAAAGACACAAAGAAGTGGAAAGATATTCCATGTTCATGGGTTGGAAGAATTAACATCATCAAAATGAATATACTACCTAGAGCCATATATAAATTTAATGCTATCCCTATCAAGATCCCAAACATATTTTTAGGAGAATAGAACAAATGCTACAAATGTTTATCTGGAACCAGAAAAGACCTAGAATTGCCAAAACAATCTTGAGAAGAAAGAACAGAACCAGAGGCATCACACTGCCAGATCTCAAACTGTATTATAGGGCCATTGTCATCAAAACTGCTTGGTACTGGAACATAAATGGACACACTGACCAGTGGAATAGAACTAAGAGCCCAGAAGTAAGCCCCCACACCTATAGACATCTAATCTTTGACAAAGGTGCCCAGACTACTAAATGGGGAAAGCAGAGTCTCTTCAACAAATGGTGTTGGAAAAAATGGGTTGAAACATGCAGAAGAATGAAACTGAACCACTATATTTCACCAAATGCAAAAGTAAATTCCAAGTGGATCAAGCACTTGGATGTTAGACCACTATCAGATACTTAGAGGAAAATATTGGCAGAACTCTTTTCCGCATAAATTTTAAAGACATCTTCAATGAAACGAATCCAATTACAAAGAAGACTAAGGCAAATATAAACCTATGGGACTACATCAAATTAAAAAGCTTCTGCACAGGGAACGAAATTACTACCCAAATCAAGAGACCCCTCATAGAAAAGGAGAAGATCTTTACTTGCCAAACATCAGACAAGAGGCTAATAACCATGATATATAAAGAATTTGCCAAACTCAACAACAAGAAAACAAATAACCCCATCCAAAAATGGGGGAGGACATGGACAGAATATTCACCACAGAAGAGATCCAAAAGGCCGAGAAACTCATGAAAAAATTCTCCAAGTCTCTGATTGTCAGAGAAATGCAAATAAAGACAACAATGAGATACCACTTCACTCCTGTAAGAATGTCATACATCAGAAAAGGTAACAGCAACAAATGCTGGAGAGGGTGTGGGGTCAAAGGAACCCTCGTGCACTGCTGGTGGGAATGTAAATTGGTCCAACCTCTGTGGAGAGCAGTTCTGGAGAACTCTCAGAAGGCTAGAAATGGACCTACCCTATGATCCTGCAATTCCTCTCCTGGGGATATATCCTAAGGAACCAAACAAACCCATCCAAAAATATCTGGGTACACCTGTGCTCATAGCAGCACAATTTGTAATAGCCAAAACCTGGAAGCAGCCCAGGTGTCCAACAACAGATGAGTGGCTGAGCAAGTTGTGGTCTATATACACAATGGAATACTACTCAGCAGTAAAAAATGGTGACTTCACCTTTTTCAGCCTATCTTGGATGGACCTTGAAAAATTCATGTTAAGCGAAATAAGTCAGAAAGAGAAAGATGTATATGAGATGATCTCACTCTCAGGCAGAAGCTGAAAAACAAGATCAGAAGAGCAAACACAAATAGAACCTGAACAGGAACTGGTGTATTGCACCAAAGTAAAAGACTCTGGGGGGGTGGGGTGGGAGGGAGAATACAGATCCTTCATAAGACCTAGTGGGGGTTGTATTGTTATATGGAAAACTTAGAAATGTTAATGCATGTACAAACTATTGTATTTACTGTTGAATGTAAAACATTAATACCCCAATAAAGAAATTAAATATAAAATAAAATAAAATTGCAGGTGATGGAAAAGGATGACAGAGGACCTAGTTGGGGTTATATTGTTATATGGAAAACTGAAAAATTTTATGCATGTAAAAAATTTATGTTTACTGTTGAATGTAAAACATTAATCCCCCAATAAAGGAAAAAAATAAAATAAAATAAAATTGCAGGTGAGTTATGCTGAACGAAATAAGTAGAGACGGGGCTGGGGAAGGTAGCTATGCAAAAAGACTCTCATGCCTAGGGCTATGAAGTCCCCGGTTCAATCCCCTGTACCACCATAAGCCAGAGCTGAGCAGAGAGTGCTTTGGTTAAAATAAATAAATAAATAAATAAAATAAACCAAAAAAAATCTATAAAAAAATAAGTAAAGAGACGAAGACAACTACTGCATGGCTTCACTCATGTGGAATCTAGAGAACTGAAACACATGAACTTGCAAAAATACCAAAACAAAACAGAAACAAACAAACTGTCTCTAAGATTTTGTGAGAACTATGGTAGTTGTCAGTGGGAGGGTGAGGGCACAGAACTTCGGTGGAGGGTGTGGTGTGAAATATACCCTGTAATCTCACAATCTTATAAACCATGATCAATAACAAATAAAAATTAAAGAATTGAACATGGAGGTGATGGCCTAAGTGTAAATGTGTTAAAAACTATGATTGAACATGTCTTCATTTTATTATTGTTTTTCTTTTCTTTTCTCTTTTTTTTTTTTCCTTTTTTTTTTGTAACCAGAGCACTTACTCAGCTCTGTTTTATGGTGGTGTAATGAATTGAACCTGGGACCTCAGAGACTCAGGCATTAAACTCTTCTTTTTTTCCTTTCTCCTATTTTATTCGATAGAATAGAGAGAAATTGAGAGGAGGAGAGGAGACAGGACATAGAGTTACCTGCACACCTGCTTCAGGTCTTGTAAAATTTACCCCCTGCAGGTGGGGTCAGGCATTAAACTCATTTTGCATAACTATTATGCTATCTTCCCTGCCTATTTTTAAATATATATATGTATATATATATATATATAGATTTATTTTAAAATGTTTTATCTATTTTCATGAGGGAGAGAAAGCAGAATACCACTCAGCTCAGGCATATGGTTGTGTATGGGAATTGAACCTTCAGCCTTGGAGGCCTCAGGCATGAAAGTTTGGTGCATTACCTTTGCCCTATTTCTCCATTTCCCTCCTCTCTCCATTTCTCTCTGTCCTATCCAACAACAGCAACAGCTATGACAACAATAACAACTACAACAAGCGCAACAAGGGCAACAAAAAATGGGAAAAATGGCCTCCAGGAGCAGTGGATTCATAGTGCAGGCACCAAGCCCCAGCGATTACTCTGGAGGCAATAATAGTAACAACAACAATAATAATAATAAGACTTGTGCCTCTGGGAGACTCCCTGTGATAGCATACCAGACTTGCAGGCCTGAGGCCTCAGAAGTGTCGGGTTCAACCCCTTGCACCACTTTATGCCAAAAGCTGAGCAGTGCTCTGGTCTCTCTCTCTCTCCATTTATGGGATCTAGGTTTGAGCCTGTCCCACACCACATTGAATTAAGCTTTGGTGTTATGGTCTCTGTCTCTATCTCTCTGCCTCTCTGCCTTTAGCAAAAACCAAATCAACCAACCAACCAAACAAAAAAGCTATGTAAATGATGGTGTTAGGGCCTTGAAGGTTGAGTCAAATTCAGAAAGTCAGAGATGCTTTGCAGGGGCTGGGTGGTGGCTCACCTGGCTGAGCACAAACCTTACAATGTGCAAGGACCCAGGTTCAAGCCCCTGGACCCCACTTGCAGAGGGGAAACTTCATGAGTGGTGAAGCAGGGCTGAAGGTGTCTCTCTCTCTCTTTCCTCTTTATATTTATTTATTTATTTATTTATTTATTTATTTATTTATTTATTTATTTATTGCCTCCAGGGTTATCACTGGGGTTCAGTGCCTACACTATGAATCCACTGCTCCTGGAAGCTATTTTTTCCTTTCTTGCCCTAGTTGTTTATTGTTATCATTATTGTTATTACTGTCATTGTTGTTGGATAGGACAGAGAAATTGAGAGAGATGGGGAAGATAGAGGGGGGAGAGAAGACAGATACCTGCAGGCCTGCTTCATCGCTTGTGAAGCAAAACCCCTGCAGGTGGGGAACCTGGGGCTCGAACCGGGATCCTTACACCCTGGTCCTTGCGCTTTGTGCCATGTGCGCTTAACCTACTGCACTACTGCCGCCTCCCCTTTCTTTCCTCTTTATCTCTCCCTTTCCTCTCAATTTCTTTCTCTCTGTAAAGTAAATAAATCAAATATTTAAAAGGATATATTTATATATTTAAACATTTTTTGAAATTATCTTTATTTATTGAATAGAGACAGCCAGAAATTGAGAGAAAAGGGGGAGATAGAGAGGGAGAGACACCTGCAGCCCTGCATTACCACTTGCAAAGCTTTCCTTCTGCAGGTCAGGACCAGGGGTTCGAACCCTGGTCCTTGCGCATTGTAACATGTGCACTCAACCAGATGTACCACCACCTCACCCCAAAAATATATATTTCAAGAAGAAGGAGAAGGAGGAGGAGGAGAAAAGGGGTGCTAGCCCAACTTGTGGGTTTGGATCTGGTGAAGCCAGACTTCTAGGAGGCCAGAGATCTGCTGAGAGAAGTTGATAAGCCTGGGGGAGAGAGAGAAGACGCCAGGAGAGTCTGTGAAGAGGTGCCTGGGATCAGGCCAGAAAGCTCTGGGGCTAGGGCTCCATAGCGTGCTGGGGAGACAGGGACAGTGGGGACAAGATGAGGCAGTGAGGTCAAGGTTCTGCTCCCAGTTGCTGAGGAAAAAGGTTTCCAAGTGGCCACCTCTGCTCCTTGGGCTCTGCCCTCCAGGCTAGATGTCCTCTCACTTCCTCGACAGCTCTGCAGGATGGTCAGGTCCAGCCAAGTGATCTAACCAGCAAGGGAGGCCTGGGCCAGAATTAAGAGACTCCCCACAGCCGCAACACCCGCTTCTCCATCACCACAAAACCCTCCAACATGTGAGGATTTCCTGCCACCCGGCCCCCACCCGCCTCCCAGAACCCCAGGCTTGGCTCCTGGCCTAGGGGCCCGGGTTTTTCAAATGGGAGCTGTGGGTGAGGGAGAAAAACAGAAGGAGGTGAGGACAGCTTCCCGTTCCTGGGCTGGCAAGGCAGAGCTCTGCTGGCAAAAGAGCAAACAAAATGAAACAAAGCCATCAGGGAAAGATGAGCATTCCAGTGAAAGAGAAAAGACAGACACATGGGCTGGGATGGAGGGTGTTTTTTTTGGGGGGGCAGGTGTGAAAGGTTGGGCTCAGGGCAGGTGCTGGGAATGCTGGGAGAGACTGGGGAAGTTCAGTAGGATGTCTGAATGTCATGCCTCTCTGTCAGGCTTCATTAAATATTTAAATTGTTTTTTTGAATTATTAATTTTTTTCAGCTGAGTAGACTTTAATTTTTAGGGTAGTTTTAGGTTTACTGAAAATCAAGCCACTAGTGCAGAGTTCTCGTATTTCCCCACCCCCAGCTTCTTTCCTATTGTAAACATCTTGCGTTTCTGTCATTCAACTGTTCCAATTTGTCTTAGCCTGCTAGAATGAAAACACCACGGGCTGGGCTGCTGATGCAACAGTAATTTATTTCTCATTGTTCTGGAGGTGGGAAGTCCAAAATCAAGGTGCTGGCAGGTCTCAGGTATGGTGAGAGTCGACTTCTTGCTATAACCTTGATGAGGTGGGACAAAACCAGGGAGCTGGGGGCTGGGGGTGGGAGGCAATCTCTTTCCTGACTCTGTGTTTATAACATCACTTCTGAAAGGCCCTCGTCTTCTCTTAACATCATTAAGGGTTAGAATTTAACTTGCAAGTGTCAAGAGAGAGCAAGTATTTGATCTGTTGCTCAGTTGAACCACATTATTATGAACCTGAGTCCCTGACTTATATCAGGTTCCCTCTTAGTGCTGTACAGTCTAGAGGTTTTGACAGCCCTGTACTGCATCTGTCTACTGTCATCTGACCACCATGACAGTGTCTTTCAGAATAGTTTCACTGCCCTAAAGACCCTCTGACTCATTTACTTACCCTGCCCACATCTCACAGAAAGTGGCATTTGCTGAGAAAGGCCCCCGGGCAGCCTAACTTGAGTATTACCCACCAGATGTCACTTGTCTTTGTGGAACTTGGGTTCTTTTTAGCACCCAGGTGACCCCTCTTTAGGAAAGCACTTCCTGCTTTTCTGTCCCTGGGTCAGTTCCCATCACATAGATAGCAGCTGGTGTTTAGGATGAGGCAGGGGAGGGGGCAGCCTGCAGGGAAGAACAGGTCTCATCATCCTATCTACACTACAGAGGCCTACACCCCTCTTCCCTACTCCATCCTATATCAGCAGAGGATGAAGACGGTGGGGTGGGGGTGGCACCTGATTGTGAGAGGATGGCTTGGCTGGTGTGAAAGTCCTAGGCTCCCAAGATCTCCCGTTTGTCTGAGACAGAGGTCTCCCTCCCCGCTCTGCCATGTCTGCATGTGCACAGAGCTCTCCCCCAGGACTTGAATGCACTTAATGTCCCCTTATGGAAGACTGCCTAGGACCCCCTGCACCTGAATGTGTACAGAGCTGTGTGAACACACAGGTAGCTGTGTTACTCTCCGCTGTGTATAGAAAACCTTAGTTGCTGCTATAATCAAATTATTTGCCAATTGAGTTAACTTTGAAGATCCCTTTGTTAGGATTTGCTGTATCCTATGCAACAGCACCATAATTTATGCCTTTGACATTATTTGTATGTAGCTGTGTCTTACAGAGTAATGCCACGGGTTGCTTCTGTTCTCCCTGGACTAAGCTTTTAGGAGAGTCAACATTTCAAAGACTCGGCCTATGGTCTGTGCATTAAAAAGTTTGAGACATTCAAAAAAAAGAAAAAAGAAACACTGAGGTTTGGTTCAGAAACCCCTGAAGGATATCAGGACAGTTGTAAGTCTCTCTACACACTCACCCTCACACGTTAGAGGGACTTATTATGGCCTCCTGCCCCCTCAGGATAGAGAGAGCTAGTACAGGCCTTTATTCAAGCACAACACAGGGATACCCACAGGGCTTAGGAGTGAAGGGGGATACATCCCCATGAGGTAAACACACCTGCATGACTGCTCTCTGAAACAAGAAATGAAACTGTCACGTGTGCCCAGAATCCCATTCCTGTGTCCTCTCTGGGTCGTGAGCCCTACTTAGCCTTTAATTCTTATCAAACCTATTTTTTTCAAGGGGGGGTCACCATTGGAGCATCACTACTCCAAGCCAAGTTTTTCAGATATATATGTGTCTACATGGGAAGAGAGAGAGAGAGAGAGAGAGAGATCAAAGCACCAAAGCTTAATGCATGGGGTCCTGACTGCAAGTTGGGTCACATGCCTGGCCAAGCAGGTGTCTTCCACGGTGAGCTATCTCTTCAGCCTGGCAGGCTTTTATTTTCAGTCAGGTCATCCCAAAACACACATCCACATTTTCAAAAAACCTGTCTAGTTCTTTTCGTAAGAGTCTTTTTTTTTTTTTTTTTTTAGATCTATGGGTGGACAAGATGATCACTGCTTGGTTCAGTGAAGCTCTGAGTTCTTGCTACAGTTCTCTCTAACAGAAGGGGCAGGCTAGAGGGAGGGTTACTGGGCATCAGGACTCTGATGCTTGTTCTCTGGAAGAATGTGCAGAATTTGGTGGGACAATCTCCTCCCTTCCCAAGGAAGCAGCCTTGAGCAGAATGGGAGAGGCCCATTCAGAAAGAATGGGTCCAGAGTTATTAGGGTGGTGACATGCCAGACCTCGAAGGTCCACCTACCTCATGCCCACCGTCACCACACCCATCTCTGCTTTCCATTCTGGGCCCAGAGATGTGCCAGGACTCCACCCATGATTCTGGGCTCTACTAGATGAAATTTTCACAACACTTTTTTTAAAGACTTCTTTTTTTAAAAAAAATACTTTATTTATTTATTCATGAGAAACATAGGAGGAGAGAGAAAGAACCAGGCATCACCCTGGTACATGTGCTGCCGGGGACTGAACTCAGGACCTCATGCTTGAGAGTCTGATGCTTTTCCAGGTGTCCAAAAAGAGATGAGTGGCTGAGTAAGTTGTGATATATATATATATATAACTGTATTTTACTTTTGAATGTAAACCTTTAATTACCCAATAAAGAATAAATAAATAAATTTTTAAGAAGATAATTTTCAGTCACTGAGTTTTGGGGTGATTAGTTATCCAATAACAGATAACAAGGAGTCCTTTCCCTCCCCCTCTCCTTTCCTTCCTTTTTAAAATTATATTTTATAAGGGCAGTAAGGGAAAACAGGGTAAAATTTAGACTGAGTGAAACAAAGGATTCTGGGGAAAAAGAGGAAGGGACGGGATGGAGGAGCTCTGGGGTCCTGGTATATGATGGTGGATGTGGCTAATATACAGGTGGAGAAATTAGCCGGATGTCAGGACCCTGAGATCTGACAAGACTCAGGGTTGAGAGAAAAGAGCTTCAGTCCCCATACAGTTAATCTGAAGAAATCTGGACTGGCACACCCAGACATCTTAGATGGGGGAGTGCTAGATGTGTCATTGATCAGAAGTCGCGCAGACCCACTCTCCGAAGGGAGGCTGGGTCATCCTACTCTGCCACTCAAGGAAAACTGGTCCTTAAATGAGTGCAGCCTAGAATGTTCCCAGCTGTGGCCATGGACTGCAAGCTCAGACCGACAGGGACTCAGAGGTCACACAGGCTCCTGTGCTAAATGGGCCCTAGGTCGGATCAATGGAGTAAATACTTAATAGTATTTATATACTTTCTTCATATTTGGGAGCTACTCTCTGCTCTAATCCTATCCTCAACTCTGTTATCTTCTCAGACAATATTTTTCGTCCACCTGCATGTTAGCTATCAGACTCAGGCAAACATTGAATTCATGGGCCCTAAAATAGACTTCCTAGCTTCTTCCCACACGAATTTCATCTGCTCTATTCCTACCTTTGGTTTTTTGTTTATTAAACAATTTTCCCTGTTTTATATCTTACCATCTTTCAACCACCAAGTTGCAGACAATACTATGATGCCATCCTGACTTTCCTGGCAGACGACCTCACCAATGTGTCCAAAAGTCTCACTGCTCCAGAGCCCTACCACACTAGGGAAAGATAGAAACAGGCTAGGGGTATGGATCCACCTGCCAACATCCATGTCTAGTGGAAAAGCAGTTACAGAAGCCAGACCTTCCACTTTCTGTACCCCATAAAGAATTTTGGTCCGTACTCCCAGGATAAAGAATAGGGAAGTTTCCAATAGAGAGGGTAGGACACAGAACTCAGGTGGTGGGAACTGTATGAAATTGTACTCCTGTTATCTTAAAATCTTGTTAATCACTAATAAAAATTTTTAAAAAAAAGAAGTCCAGAAACGTATTTATTGGTAAAATCATGCATCACATCAAAAGGAACAAGGAGACCAAAGGTGTTTTTAGGTAAACATATCGAGAGAGTAATTGTCAAGACACAAATAACTTTTAAGGTGGGGAGACATCAAAAGTATGTTAAACCTTAACTACAGCAATCTTTGTCTGAATGTCATTATGTCACATGCACTTCTTTGATGCCCCAAGAAATATTTATTTATCTTCAGGTCACTCTATACATAACCCCCGGATGAGAGGGTAATCTGGGTGCGACATCTGTCACCCCATTGATTGCCAGGGTTGATTGGGCCGATCTGGCTGGCTAGGTGGGTGTCCTCTTCCTCCCTCAGTGCTGTGTGTGTGTCCCTCCCAGAGTTGCACGCTCAGTTGAAGAGGACGGCCTTCCCCGAATAGAGACAGAACAGGCCTCAGTCCAGGGTATATGAGTAGCTATACTTCCCTGCCAGAACCCTGAACCAAGTTCTATACACAACCCCAAAACACTTCAGGGAAGGAGCCAAACATCAGAGTCAAAGGCAAATGCATTTTTGCATTAACTCTAGGCCCGTGGGCTGATAGCTAAGTCTTGACACTCTTCTGCTTGAGGGCTGGATGGGGCTGTGACAAAAAGAGTGGTGCAGCATTCCTTCTCTCCTTCCTTCCTTCCTTCCTTCTCTCCTTCCTTCCTTCCTTTCTTTCTCTCTCTCTTTTATTATCTTTATTTATTGGATAGGGGGACAGAGAGGGAGAGAGAAAGACACCTGCAGCCCTGCTTCACCACTTGCAAAGCTTTCCCCCTGCAGGTGTGGACTAGGGGCTTGAACCCGGGTCCTTGTGCTTCATACTATGTGTGCTTAACCCAGTGCACTGCCCAGTCTCCAGGAAACTTCTTCAACTGGTGAAAAAAGATCTAGATTGAGGGAGAGAGAGTGTCATGAAGACGCCTATCATGGGAAATGAGAGTTATACTTATATATCAATAACTGTACTATAAACCATAACCCCTAATAACAGTGGAGGTGAAAACCCAGGAGTTTTGAAATGAAGGTTTATTCAACATTCTCAATGGCATGACAAAGGGCCTGGAGCCACTACAGTCATTTTGGCACTGTGAGGCAAGCCAGTCTGAGGATGATGATATAGCTACAGAAGGCAGAAGGGAGAGGTAGATCTGAACTAGACCCCTGGGAAACAACTGACTGGGTGGTGGGGGGAAATGGCATTATGGTTATGCTAGAGAAATTCATACGTGACCCTCTAAATTCCCATGTTTAATACCCTGCACCACTATAAATAAGAACTGAGCAGTGCTCTAGTTAAAAAAGAAGAAAGAGGAGGAGGAGGAGGAAGAAGAGGAGAACAAGGAGGAGAACGAGGAGGAGAGAAACAGCTGAGCTATTGACTCAACCCGTCACAAAGAAGCCCGTCCAGCTCATACTTCCCACTCACTCCAAAGTCTACGCTTTTCTGGATTTGATATTACTCATTGCCAAAATCTTCCCAAATAATTTATAATCTATTCTCACTAATGGGGAATCATTTTCCAGCATTGGCAGCAGGAAGTGTTTCCTTTTTTTTTTTTTAAAAAAAAAAGGATATTTATTTATTTTCCCTTTTGTTGCCCTTGTGGTTTTATTGTTGGGTAGGACAGAGAGAAATGGAGAGAGGAGGGGAAGAGAAAGACACCTGCAGACCTGCTTCACTACTTGTGAAGCAATTCCCCTGTAGGTGGGGAGCTGAGGGGATCCTTACGCTGACCCTCACGCTTTGCGCCACGTGAGCTTAACCCGCTGTGCTACCACCTGACTCCCCAGCAGAAAGTGTTTCTATCAGGAAATGTAGAAAGTTAACTTTGGACCTCCCTAGGGCCAGGCTGGGGATAGAGGGGAGCACCCACTAGCTTCAGGAAGACCTGTGGTTAGAAAGGTGAGGGTCAGGACTGAGTAGTGGCACACCTGGTTAAGCACATTTAGTACTAAGTGCAAGGACCGGAGCAAGGACCGGCGTAATGATGCGGGTTCAAGCTCCCACTTCCCACTTACAGCAGGAATGCTTCACTATCAGTGAAGTAGGTCTGTAGGTGTCTATCTTTCTCTCTCCCTCTCTATCTTCCCTTCCTTTAAATTTCTCTCTGTCCTACTGAATAAAACAGGAGGGGGAAAAAAAAGGAAAAAATGGCCATCAGGAGCACTGCAGGGACCAAGCCCCAGTGACAACCCTGGAGGGAGAGAAAAAAAGGTGAGGGTCAAGGTGAGGGTCTGAAGAAGGGCATTGCTTAGTGAGTTCACTCGTGCTATGCTTGGTACAAGGCATGATAGAAAGGTGCACTGAGGAGTCACAGCAGGTTAAGCACAGGTGGTGCAAAGCACAAGGACCGGTGGTGTAAGGATTCTGGTTCCAGCACCTAGCTCCCCACCTGAGGGGAGTTGCTTCACAAGCAGTGAAGCAGGTCTGTAGGTGTCTTTCTCTCCCCCTCTCTTCCCCTCCTCTCTCCTATCTAACAACGACGACAACATCATCAACAACAATAATAACTGCGACAAGGGCAACAAAAGGGAATAAATAAATATTTTTTTAAATTTAAAAAATAAATAAAGGCGCACTGAAGAGGGCTAGGCAGTGGTGAACCTGGTTGAGTGCACATGTTACCATGCACAAGGACCTGGGTTTGAGGCCCTGCTCTCCACCTATAGGGGGGAAATCTTCATGAGAAGTGAAGCAGGTCTTCAAGTGTCTCTCTCACTCTATCTCTCCCTCCCAATTTCTCTCTGTCCTATCAAAAGAAAAAAAAAAGGCTTCCAAGAGTGGTGGATTTGTAGTGCTGGCACTGAGCCCCAGTGATAACACTGGTAACAATAAAATAATTTTTTATTTTACTATTTTAATTTTTTATTTATTATTGAATAAAGACAGAGATAAACTGAGAGGAGGGGAGATAGAGAGGGAGACAGAGAGACACCTGAAGCCCGCTTCACCACTCATGAAGCTTTCCCACTGCAGGTGGAAACCAGAGGCTTGAACCTGGGTCCTTGTGCACTGTAATGGGACTGCCTGGCCCCTGAAATAAATTTTTTTTAATTAAAAAATATAGAAGAAAGAAGGAAAGAGAGAAAGGAAGAAAGGAAGGAAGGAAGGAAGGAAGGAAGGAAGGAAGGAAGGAAGGAAGGAAGACATAGTAAATACCAACCCTACCGAGTGAAGAAACAGGTGGATGATGGAACATTCAACAGTCCTGCCTTGATAAAGCCACACCCACCTTTCCTTTCCATCTCTTCCTCTTACTGCTTCATTTATGAATGAGAGAGGAAGACACCAAAGCATCACTCTGGCACATGCAATTCTGAGACTTTATGCTTTCAAGTCCAAGGCTTTATCCACTGTACCACATCCTGGAACCACTGCTCAGCTCTGGCTTATGGTGGTGCTGGGGATCGAACCTGGGACCTCAGAGCTTCAGGCAAGAACGTTTTCTGCATAATCATTGTGCTACCTTCCTCCCCTACTTTCTCCTCTCATTATCCACCCCTCCTTCTCCAGCCCCTCCTTTTCTCCCCTATCCACTCTCCATTCTCCTCCCCTTCCCTTTCTTCCACTCCCTCCCCTCCTCTCCTCCACTCTCCTCTGTTCACAGGACTAAAGTTGCCCACCGCCAAGCGGGAGCTTCTAGACCCAGGTGGCTCAGCCATTAATGGAGTCCACTGTTCTCCCACAAAGGATACTCACCCCCCTGCTCTCTTTCCATTTGTTCTTGGTTGGGCCCCACCCAGACTGTGGGCTGGGTCCCCTTCCCCTCCCCCTCAGCCCCCCCCCCCCCCAGCACCCTTCACACAGCTGGTAGTTGTTACAGATCCTCAGATGTTTACCAAAGGCCTCTCAGCATTTTCTCCTCTCTGGCAAGGCAGTCTTAAAGGGGCAGGGACCCAGAATTGGGCTCTGGATTCTTGGGGGGTACAGGGGGGTGGGGGAGCATGTGGGGAGCAGGTGCCAGGGCTGAGTTAGCATGCTAGATGACATGCTTGGAGGTCAGAGCCTGCTGACAGGGAAGCCATCCTTAAGAGGGGGTGGCTTTCCTCCCTCTGCTCCTTTCCTGGAGGGCACACCCCCCCCCCCCCCCCACACACACACATAACCTGAGGGAAGCTCAGGACACATCCCCAAGACCCCCTCTGCCAAGCTTCTCCTGGCTGGACTTCCTCCTTAACCAGCGAATAAATACCAGCACCCCAGGATTTGGGCAACCCACAGCCCAGAAACACCCACTGTGCCAAAATGAAGAAAAGCCTTTGTAGAGGAGTTTCCAAGTGGTTTAAGAAATCATCTGACCTTGCAGACTGGCTTGATTATCTGAGACAGAGCCCAGCCCAGGTTGGGGCAGCTGCCCAGCTCAGCATGAAGGTTGGCCTGCTGTGTGGTCAAGGTGTGTCCAGCCTGCTGACCGGGCCTGGGCCTCAGAGCCAAGCTGCTGGGGCCGGCTGGCTGTGGGGGGGCTTGGTGCCCCAGTCAACACAAAACTTGAGCCCCAAATATACAGCACTACCTGCAGTCCGGGGGAGGAGGTGGAAAAGCCTTCGTCTGGGGTTCCTGACTTGGGGGTCTCTGTCAGTGGAGGTTCAGGGAGTGCCTGGCACAGAGCTGGCTGGCAGCTCAGTGACAGTGACAGAGGTTACTGGACAGTCACAGATGCGGTGCTGTGACCTCCACATTCACTTGCTGAATGATTCCTGTTGATTAGGGGAGGTGGGGCCTCTGGGAGGACAAGAGTGGAACCTCTTCAGTAGGATTAGTACACATATAAAGGAGACCCTGGAGACCCCCTTTCTGCCATGCACAGAGCCTGGGGGACAAGGGCCAAATATGAATGAACCAGGGAGGAGACCCCTAGTAGACACAGAGTCCACGGGCTCCAGAAGAGTGAGGAAAAAGTGTTTCTGGGTTTGTCAGCTGGCCTGTGGTGGCCCCATGCAGACTGAACACAGCTTCCCTGTCATGCTGACGGAGACCAGTACCCTCTGCTTTGGGGACTGACCCCAGCCCCCGAAGGGAGGCTGGGCATCGGCGCCAGTGCACAGAGAACCACAGTGAGGCTCAGAGAGGGTGCCTGCCACCTTGTGCCCGAGGAGGACAGCTGTCTAGACTGGGACACTCAGACTGCATCCTGTCATCTTTCATGTTGGGGTCACCTGTAGCTCAGAGGTCACCAGGCCTGCAGGTTTGATCAAGGACAAGCAGGGGCTCCAGCAGTGTTCAGGTGTGTGATCAAGAGCACAGTACATTCCAGAGACAGGTGACTTCTGAGATGACAGGGTGCAGGGCAGAGTCACCACAGGCCTTCCTGAAGGACTGAGTGTCCCCACAGGTTTGGGGGCTGGCCCCAATGACTCAGCAAGGACACAAGAAAGCAGCAGACCCAGGAGACAGCAGAGGCAAATGCAGCCCTGGTCACCATCTACACCCCCTAAGTCTCTGTGTTGCCAAGGCAACACTTCTTCCATGCCACCCACCCCTGCACAGGCCTGCCTCTCACACGGGCTCCTTCAAAAGGGCCTGGGGCTGGGCTAATGGGGAACAGCTGCTCGGCAAAACGCAGACAGAATTATAAGGAGCCCCTAGCTGGTGGTTGCCAGTCCCCCTACCCAGTGCTCTCTGCTGCCAGGCTGACTTCACCCATCTCTTCTTCCTAGACTTGCACCTCTGCTGAGTAGTCTTGGCTGGCTCCCTCTTTCCCCATCCACCCTCCTCTCTCACCTTCTGTTGCAATGGAAGGGGGCTGAGTGGGCCCACTCAGAATGAGGGCTGTGACAATGGTATTGTCAGAAATACATATTCAGTGGTCTTTGTTCCAGGCTTTTGACACCAGAGCTTCTATATCCCTCCCCCAAGTCATGGCACTGGAGGGCAGCCTTTGATGTTTCCAAAGAGCCCTTCTCACCTGACCTGAGTTATGCCAATAAGGTCACCAGGGGAGGGGTGGAAAGCCTCAGGATGGGGGTTGCTTGGCAGATGGGGAGTGGGATGGGGGGCTTCTGGCTTGGTGATTAGGTAGAGGCTGGAGTGTAGGGTGCATGGGAGAAGGCATGGAAAGGTGTCCCCATCACTGCCCCATGGCTCCTGGCACCTGGCTGTTTCTGCAATGCATTCTTTACATAAACTGTTTCAGTATATAAATATTTCCCAGAGTTCTGCAGGCCATTCTAGCAAATTCTTTTTTTTTTTCATTATATTTTCTTCCTTCCACACCAACTCTTTTTATTTCTCAACATTTCATTACAACATCCACCAAGGAAATATTCCCGTACTACCATGAAGACCAGACCCCCACTCCAAATTCAGATCCATTTGTGCTTCTGACTCAACGTTATGTCTCAAATGGACCCTTCAAAGCTCAGAGTCAAATTCACCCCCTGCAGTGTGTGTGTGTGTGTGTGTGTGTGTGTGTGTGTGTGTGTGTGTGTCTTTTACCACTCCAAGCTGACCATTTTAGATAGAAAGGGTCAGAGACAGACAGAGACAGAGGGAGAAAGGGAAATAGTGCAAAGCTTACTCCAGTGTGGTGGGGGCGTTGAGCTCTTACCTTTAGGTTCCATGCCAGAAAGCAGGACATGTAATGTTTAACAGAAACTTCTTTTTAAGGTATTTTATTTATTTATTTTAATAAAAGAGATATACAGACACAGAGGAGTTCAGTGTTACTGCTCAGCTCTGGCTTATGGTAGTTGTTGTGGGGACTGAACCTGGGACCTCAGAACCTCAGGCATGATTGTCTTCTGCATAACTATTATGCTGTCTCCTTAGCCCAATGGAAATCTCTTAGTGGTCTTAGAAGTGTAAGGACAGCACAGCAGAACCAAGGCAGCAAGATATCTCAGAGCTCTGGGTGATTCCAGCATGCTACCACTGCTGTGATCATGCGTTTGGACCTCAGGCTCTGCACTGGAGTCCCAGTGTCCCTGTGAGACTTTGGGCACAAAGGGCAGCCCCTTCCCGAGAATTTTGGACTCAGGAGACCTGAGGCCAATCTGAGAGCCTGTATCACTAATCAGCTACTGACTGGGAGTTTCTGGATTAGTGGTCTGCTTTGAGCTGACCTCAGCTGGCCTTTTCTCCTGCTCCACCTGCCCCATTCTGAGTGCTTAGGGTTCTTCTCCTGTGGTATAGATGCGGTAACAGAAAAGTGGCCCTAAATTCATTGCTTGAATGCATGCACTGGTTCATGCAACCCATCACAATTTAAGGGTTCCCCGTGTTGTAGGTATTGTTGGGATCTGATGGTGAAAAAGACTGAAACTGAACCATATGTATACAATCAGTACTTGAGAATGAGAACACATTTGGCTTCAGGGAGACATTCTCAGACCCCCTCCTTACTGGGGGAGGAATTAAATTTTGCTGATCACCTGGATCTGAAGAGAACAGCAAGAGATTTAACTTCCTGGTTCAAAAGGGGGTTTGCAGGGGCCTGGAGAAGAACTTATCAGGAAGAGCCTGCACTTTGCTGTGCCATGGGGCCCCCGGGTTTGAACACCACCTGGGAGTACCACAGATGGCAAGGTAGTGCTGAAGTGTCTCTCCTGTCTTTGTCTTTCTTTGTCTCTCAACAAATAAATAAAACATTGGGCCAGGGAGCCAGCTCAGCGGTATCATGTATATCCAAGACCCTAGGTTTATTCCCCAATATCATACAACCAAAATGTGTGTGTGTGTGTGTGTGTGTGTGTGTGTGTGTGTATGTGTAGGGTAGACTTGGGGGGCCTTAGTAGATCCACATGCACTGATATGAAAGCACCTTGGAACTGAAATCACCAACTCCCCTGCCCTTGACTGTCCTCCCTGCCCCCAAACCTCTGTATACCCCCCACCCACCACCCCCATAAGCATTCAGGTCTACTCCTGCTTCACTGAGCTCCAGAGCTAGGTCCCAGGGGCCCCCCAAGAACAGCCACTTGGTCTTTTCAGCTCACAGGGTGATTGGCTTCCCAAACCCAAAGGGGACTCAGAAACATGGGGGATAAATTTATGAAGGCCCTCTGTGACACAGAATGTCACACCCTGGTTCAAAAGGGTTGGGACACAACACTTGAATTGGGTGAGAACACTACATCATGACCCCAACCGGCACTCACAGGTGTCTCCATTTGCCAACACACCCCTTCCCCCAGCAACTGGCTATTCCTCCTGGAAATACCCATCCTCCACTGGGCAGCAGTCCTGGTGACCTAAGGAGGAGTACAGGGGAGCTCCATCCTCTCTGCCACAGGCTTGGGGTACACCTGACTAGGGGCAAGGAGCATGTAACCCCTGTGGGTGCTTCAGCAAGGGGAAGAGGGCTCAAGGGTCACCCTTTCACCTGGAAGACATTGTGTCTTCTCATGCAGTGAGGGAAGTATTAAAGAAGGGTTTTGCCACCTTCTTCACATCACCTTGGACGAGTTTGAAGGAATCTTGGGAAATGAGATAAGCCAGAAAGAGAAGGATAAATATGAGATGATCTCACTCATGGACAGAAATTGAAAAATAAGAACAGAAGGGAAAACACAAAGCAGAACTTGGACTGGAGTTGGTGTATTGCCCCAAAGTAAAAGATTCTGGGGGGAGGGGCAGGTGGGGGGGGAGGGGAGCTTCAGGTCCTGGAACATGAGGGCAGAGGAGGACCTAAGGGAGGTTAGTTTGTTATGTCAAAAACTGAGAAATGCTATGCATGTACAAAGTACTGTATTTTACTGTTGACTGTAAACCATCAATCCTCCCAATAAACAAAATGAAAAAAAAATTCACACACACACAAAGTGCTTTGTGAAAAAGCAGTTCTCTCCTTGACAAAGTGACATGGAAGTTAAAAAAAAAAAAAAGCAGCTTCATTACTCAGCACCCTGCCCCCCCATACACATACCCCAAATTTTGGCCCGAGCTTTACACAAATATGCTCATGACTTCCTGAAATGGCTGGAATTCATGGTGACTTGATGGTCCCTGGCCATGTGATCCAGCCTCCATGGGAGCTGGACAGAAAAGGCTCGATGTGGCAGCAGCTGATCTTCTGAAAGAATGTTGCTGGTAGGGGAATGCCAGGAGCTCAGGACCAAGCATGTGGGTGTTGCAAATGGGCAGGGGAGGATGCCAAGCTCCCTCCCAGCTCCCCTTCCTTCCATCCAGCTCCTGATTCTGTCTGTATGTTGCCCTTGCCTAGAGTGCCCAGTCTACCGCCAGAAGGGGCTGAAGGTCTGAGCTGAACTGGGGAGCAATGGGAAAAGTCTGGTGTCTCTGCCTGAGAGAGCTGATTGCAAGCAGGCAGATGCAGAGAGAAAGCATCATTGTGCCAGGGAAAGAGAAGCTGGCACAGGGTCAGAGGAATGCAGCCTCTTATGGGCCGAGGGCTAATAAGTAAAGGGAGAGGGTCTACCGATGGTCTACACAGAGACCATTATGTTGAAGAATGAGACTTGGGAGTTTTGAAGAGACCAGGTCAGTCTGTCCAATGTGGGGGCTTCAGGACCCCAGGACTGAGCTACGATTGGCACTGCACTTCCTGTGATGAGACAGTGAGAGCCCAATTCCTAATCAGAACTCCCTGGATCCTATATACCACACAGAGAGGGCTGCAAACCCTACTGAGGCAGGGCATCCAGGTTCCTGCCTTTCTATGTTATTCTCAGATCAGGAGGGGGGGGCTGTATAGGTGTTCTCTCTCCTGGGCTGAGAATTCTGGGCTTTGTTAGTTTTCTGGGGATGTCATCACTGATTGCCACAAACTGGGCAGCTTAAAATAACACAGAACTAATTCTCTCTCAGTTTGAGAGGCCAGTGTGTAAAACCAGTGTGGGGTAGGGGTCGGGCAGTGGCACCATGGGTTAAGCACATGTGGTGCAAAGTGCAAGGACCTGCGTAAGGATCCCGGTTCAAGCCCCCGGCTCCCCACCTGCAGGGGAGTCGCTTCACAGGCGGTGAAGCAGGTCTGCAGGTGTCTATCTTTCTCTCCCTCTCTCTGTCTTCCCCTCCTCTCTCCATTTCTCTCTGTCCTATCCAACAACGAACAACATCAACAATGGCAATAATGATAACCACAATGAGGCTACAACAACAAGGGCAACAAAAAGTGGGGGAAAAAATGGCCTCCAGAAGCGGTGGATTCATGGTGCAGGCACAGAGCCCAGCAATAACCCTGGGGGGTGGGGAACAGTGTGGGGTGACTCCATCTGGAAGGCCTGAGGGAGGATTATCCCTTGCACTCTCAGTGCCTGTAGGCCTACAGTCCTTGGCTTGTAGCTACACCACATCCCACAACCTCGTCTCCACATGACCTTCTTCATTTTGTATCTGTGTCTCTGTGACCTCTCCCTTCTCTTATAAGGACGACAGCCAGAGAACTGCTGGCCACTCTAAACATACTTTCTTTTCTTTTCCAGATCCTCAATCACATTTATTTATTTTTAAAGTTTTTTATTATCTTTATTTGTTTATTGGATAGAGACAGCAAGAAATTGAGAGGGAAGGGGGAAATAGAAAGGGAGAGAGACAGAGAGACACCTGCAGCCCTGCTTAACCACTTGTGAAGCTTTCCTCTTGCAGGTGGGGACCAGGGGCTTGAACCTGAGTTCTTGTGCATTGTAATATGTGCACTCAGTCAGGTGCACCACCACCTGGCCCCCCTCAATCACATTTACAAAGTCCCTCTTTCCTAACAAGCCCACATTCACAGGTTCTGGAGCCTAGGACTGGTGCATATCATCCAGGGGCCACTGTTCAGCCCATTCTGAAGCTGTTCAGAACTCCCATTCAGGAATGATCAACACAGAGTCCTAGTCTCCCAGGCGTCCCACCTTCATCCCCTCCATAAAATTCCTTGGATCATGCACTAATGTCTGTCCATATATATGTATAACAGCTCATGTATGCAATATACTGATAAAAACTATTCCTGAAAACCCCACTGATACAACAGAACCAGAAATCTGGTGTTGTATTCATTGGTTCAGTTATTGCCCGTGGGCACCTAAAATGAAATGTTCAGGGGGTAGATAGAATAATGGCTATGCAAAGAGACTCTCATCCCTGAGGCTCCAAAGCTCCATGTTCAATCCCCCACACCACAATAAGCTGAGCAGTGCTCTGGTAAAAGTAAATAAATAAATGAAATGTTCACTGGAGGCAACACTGCTGCTGCTAGGATAGTGTGAAGAACCAAGGTATTTGTCCAGTCCACCCTCCTTTCCCTTGGCTGGGGGAAATGCTCTGGGGAAGAAGGCCCCAGCCTCTTCGAAGTGCCCTGGGACTTGTCACTGTAGGTCAGAGGGGACCTAAGAAATATTGCAGCTGGCAAGGCTTTCCTTTTGGCCACTAACAGGTGACCACGCTCCAGGGAAAGGCTTTGAAGATCTTACTAATTATTGGAATAGAAGATTCCAGGGAGTAGTGCAGTGGGTTAAGCATATGAGGCGTGAAGCGCAAGAACTGGTAAGGATCCCGGTTCGAGCCCCTGGCTCCCCACCTGCAGGGACGTCGCTTCACAGGTGGTGAAGCAGGTCTGCAGGTGTCTGTCTTTCTCTCCCCCTCTCTGTCTTCCCCTCCTCTCTCCACTTCTCTCCGTCCTATCCAACAACAACGACATCAATAACAACAACTACAGCAACAATAAAAAGACAAGGCAACAAAAGGGAAAATAAATAAATAAATAAATAAATAAATAAATAAATAAATAAATAAATAAAAGATTCTAGCCAGCCCTGCAGCTGTGTCCATGTGCCTGATGGAGTGATGGAGTAGAAGGAGGCAGCTGGCACTTGGGATGCGGCTAGTGCTGGGAGCAGTCCTCCTCCTCACTCATATGACATGGTCACATGCACATACTCATGTCACTTAAACTCATGTACAACATTCACATGTCGACACACACACGTGAGCACCTGCTGCCTCAGGTCCAAGCCCACTTGCTGTCTCATCATCACCATCACTAGCCCGAGTCAAAGTCAAGACAGTGAAACTGTCGCCCCAGAGAACAGAACTAACTGACAAGGCCCCAGTGAGATGTGGTGACCTGACTATGATAAACTGGCTTAGGCAGTAGGAACCACCCTGCAGGAACTACCTTGCAAAAACAATAAATGTTACAACTCTTTGAAAGGAGAAACAATAAACAAAAAACTCTTTTTCTCTTACACACACACACACACACACACACACACACACACACACACACACACCAGTTTGTCCCTGCTTTCCTTCTACCTTCAGAATAACAAAGTTTAAGATATACCTGTTGCAAGGAAAAAGTAAGCAAAGATCCACATCACCTGGATCTGAAACAAGATGGCTTCAAAGTCCCACTCTGTTTACCTTGAAGCTCATCTCCTTTTTTTTTTTGTTTGCCTCCAGGGTCATTGCTTGGGCTTGGTGCCTGCATTACAAATCTACTGCTCCTGGAGGCTATTTTTCCCTTTTGTTGTCTTTGTTTATTGTTGTTGTTGGATAGGACAAAGAGAAATTGAGAGAGGAGGGGGAGACAGAGAGGGGGAGAAGGAGACACACCCCTGCAGACCTGCTTCACCACTTGTGAAGCAACCCCCTGTAGGTAGGGAGCCAGGGGCTCGAACCGGGATCCTTATTCCCATCCTTGCACTTCACGCTATGTGCGTTTAACCTGCTATGCTACGGCCTGGCCCCCCTTGCTCATCTCCCTTTTTAAAAGATACAAGTTAGATACAAGGTAGATGTTTCCAACTCACTCTTCTACCTTTATTCTCTGAAGCACTCACTCTTCTACCCTTATTCTCTGAAGCAAAGAGACAACGAGTCATATCTGGGCACTGCTCTTATTCCAACTGCAATAAAACCTTTCCCTGCCTGCCTGCAAAAGCTCATATGCCAGTATTTGGCCCCTGCTCATTAGGAAAGATCACAGTCTTGATTAGATGTCTTTTGACTTTGGAGGTGTCATACACCACACTCAGGATACTGCTCTCAACTTAACTGAGCACCCAAGTTTACAGCCTGCGTGAGGCAGCGTCAGATCTAATCTTCATGCGGCTCTCACACTGGTGCCCAAGGTGGTCTGATGAACACTGGCAGCCTTTCCAGGCCTGATGGGAAGATAACCACAGAGACATCCAGAGGGTTGCTGTTGGGTTCTGCTATATCTTCTCTCACAGGGAACTTCTTTTTTCAAGCCACACCAGCTTTTAGCACCAACACTTAGCATGCTTCCATGGCTGTGCACCAGATTTGAACAGCAGCCCAGAAATAGGACCCAGGATCAGGACCTGGAAACACAGCCTATCTGCATCATTCCTACATCACGCTGCTCCCATAGCCACTCAAAGCTTCCTGGGGAGTGCCCCACTCTTGGTGGGCGACAGGGACAGTGGAGGGAAAACACCTGTTCAGTTTCAGATTGCACCACTGCCAGTACCAGGTGGGAGAGGCTTGCTGTGGCAGGAAGGGAACCTCCCTTTGGGCAGAAGAATGAGCAGACATCTCATACTCCCCACAGGTAGAGGGAGGGGCTTGGGGCCACCTTCTCTGTGGGTGTAGCTAAAGTTTAGTCTGAGTGTCTGGGATGAAAGGAGTAAGATGGAGCATTGAGAAGAAGACATGCTTTGGAAGGGTCACTGAGGATGAAGAAGGTTATGTCCTGTTATGGACATGAAGAGGGTTACGTCAGGAGGCTCCTCTCGTGGGTGCATTCTGTCCCCTCTCTGGCCACAAGGTTGACTCAAAGGTAGCCAGGAAGGGCTCTTCTGGGACTCATCACTAGGCCTAACATGATGCAGAATTTTCTGTAAATCTTTCCACCTCAGGACCCTTAACTTTGTCACCTCTACCTCATTTCTGTTGGGACATTCAGAAAGGGACATCCAGACAATAATTGCTGGTGACTGCCAAGAATTGACATTAATTTATTTTTATATTTTATTATTTAAATTTTTATTTATTTATTTATTTTTATTTAAGAAAGGATTAATTAACAAAACCATAGGGTAGGAGGGGTACAATTCCACACAATTCCTACCACCCAATCTCCATATCCCACCCCCTCCCCAGTTATTATTTAAATTTTTAAAAAATATTTATTTTATTTATTTATTCCCTTTTGTTGCTCTTGTTTTTTTTAATTCTTGTAGTTATTATTCTTATTGTTGTTATTGATGTCGTTGTTGGATAGGACAGAGAGAACTGGAGAGAGAAGGGGAAGACAGAGAGGGGGAGAGAAAGACAGACACCTGCAGACCTGTTTCACCGCTTGTGAAGTGACTCCCCTGCAGGTGGAGAGCTGGGGCTTGAACCGAGATCCTTACGCTGGTCCTTGCACTTTGCACCACCTGAACCTGGACTTAGGACCCTCAGGCATAAGAGACTGTTTGCATAACTATGATCCTATCTCCCTGCCCGACATTAATTCTCAATTTAGACTTAGCTCTCTTTCCCATTATCCTGGCTCAGTGCTGCTCAATCTGGGTCACCTGAACATGCCTCAGAGCATAAAGAAGCCAGGCCCAGGTTTAGTATAACTACTTCATTGACTCTTTAGCCAACTGAATATTGGGGGGTGCATTCCCCTTCTTTTTTAATTTATTTTTTTAGCTTTTAATGTTCTAAAGGAAACAAAAATACATGGATTGGATGTCTATTGAAGCAAAACAGAGCATATGACTCCTAAGGTTTTTGAGCTTTTTCTTGTTTGAGCTGTAGCCCACATAAATTTAGAAAAAGTATCAAATGAGAAAAAAAAAGTGCTGCAGGTGTCTCTCTCTCTTTCTTCCTCTCTCCTTTCAATTTTTCTCTGTCTCCATACTCCCATAGGGATAAAGATAGGGAAGTTTCCAATGGAGGGATGGGCCACAGAACTCTGGTGGTAGGAACTGTGGGGAATTAGACCCAGAGGGGAAAAAATTGCTCTGTCTCTATCAAATAAAAATGAAAGAGAAAAATAACAATAACCTACCCTGAAAATCCACCATTTGGTGTATGCTGGAAGCCAGACCTCCCACCTTCTGCACACCATAAGGACCCTGGGTCCATATTCCCAGAGGGATAAAGAATGGGAAAGCTATCAAGGGAGGGGATGGGGTACAGAGTTCTAGTAGTGGGAATTGTGTGGAGTTGTGCCCCTCTTATCCTATGGTCTTGTCAATATTTTCATTTTATAAATAAAATTTTTTTTAAAAAAAGGAGTCGGGGTGTCTAAAGTCTACACACGTGGTGTGTGTGTTGCATACATGTGTCACACCTGTGGCACATATGTGTTGAATTCCTGTGGTCTGTATATTGTATGTGTGTTGTATGTGCATTTGCTCAAACTTAAGCATGTGCTGTATCAGTGAGTCATGTGTTGTATACAAGTGGAGTGTATGTGTTCATATGCTGTACATCTGAGACATATTTATGCATGCATTGTTTAACTGTGTGTATCACTGTAGTATACACATGTGGGGCACATGGTGCTGGCATGTGTACTTATGTCATATCCATCACATATGGTGCATAGTCTACATGTTTTGTTTGTGTTTGTACATGTTGCATATTGATCGAGTGTTACATGTTGAGTACACATGCAGGTACTATGTATGATGTGCTGCACCCATGTGCCATGTTCTTGTGTTTCACAGGCGGGTGCATGTGTTATATAGGTATGCATCTGTACATGTGTTGTGTCTACGCATCGTTGTATTTCTGTGGTGATGGCTGTGTGTGAGTCATATAATGTGGCCTGCATTACATAGCACATATGTGGTTCATGTCAATATATTGTGTTTGTATGAGTGTGCTGTTTGTTTAAAACTCTAATGAAGAGGCATGTATGTATGGGTTACATGTGTGCTGAGTACATGTGGTGTGCATTGCTGAATCGTGTGGTGTGTTACACGTATGTGGAGTGTAGATACATGTGCTGTATACATATGGTCTTATGTGCATATATGATTGTGTTCTGCCTCTCGAGGGCATTGTTAGAGTAAGTGACTTAAAATGTTTTTAAGGTTGAAATCTGGGACAATTTGGGTCACTGAAGAACTAGTTTAAAATTTAAGGGTTTGTTTAGGAGAACTATGGTGGTTATCTTTGGAGGGAGTGGGGACAAAGTTCCTTGGGATTAAAATAAAAGCAATGTGGAGGCCAGTGAAATAGCTCAGTTGGATAGGGTGCTGCTTGGTTATGTGAGTAACCCAGGCTTGGGCACAGCCCCACAACACTGAGGGGAGCTTCAGTGCTTTGGTTTCCTTCACTCTCTGGCTGCCTCTCTGTCTCTAAAGGAGGAATGAAGAAAGCAAGAAAACAACAAGGAAAAAGAGGAAGGGAGGAAGGAAGGAAGGAAGGAAGGAAGGAAGGAAGGAAGGAAGGAAGGAAAGAAGATAGATAGGAAGGAAAGCGAGAAGAAAGGTAGGGAGGGAGAAATAAGGAAAAGAAGGGGGTGGGTGGTGGCACACCTGGTTGAGCACACATGTTACAGTACTCAAGGTCCCAGGTTCAAGCCCCCCAGTCTCCACCTGTAGGGGAAAAGCTTTACGAGTGGTGAAGCAGGGCTGCAGGTGTCTCTGTTTCTCTCCCTCTCTATCTCCCCCTTCCTCTCCATTTCCAGCTGTCTCTATCCAACAAATAAATAAATAGATAAATATAAATAAAATAAGATGGAAAAAAGAAAGTCTTGTTGTTGTGCGCGGGCCGCAGAGAAGAGAGAGAGGGGGTCCGGAGCGAAGAGGAAACACAAATCTTTATTTGTGCTGGCACCTCAGAGTTGGGTGCTAGAGAGGCAGGTTGGGCCACGTGGAGGTAGCGAAAATGGCCGCCTCCCGCAGTAACCTTTCCTGCGTCTGAACACCGGAGTGAAGCGCTGGCAAGAGAGCGAGGTGCGGAAGAAGAAGGGCTTTTATAGGAGTAGCTTTCGCAAGAAGGGGAAGGGGGAGGAGTAACCATAGCACTCCAGGATAGGATAATAACTCTCGTGAGAATGGGAGGGGGGGTCCAGGAGGTGGCGCAGTGGTAAAGCTTTGGACTCTTAAGCACGAGGTCCTGAGTTCCATCCCCGGCAGCACATATACCAGAGTGATGTCTGGTTCTTTCTCTCTCCTCCTATCTTTCTCATAAATAAATAAAAATCATTAAAAAAAAAAAAAAAAGGAGAATGGGAGGGGGGAGGAGTAACCAAAGCACTCCAAATATCGGGGGATATAGACAATGCCCTGAGGGCACAACATGGCTGAACAGGCACTCCGAGACTGTCCCAACTCTTGCGGGAACTAGCAGTAGCCTGAGGGGACAACATGGCAGATGTGACTGCTTCGGCACAATTTCCCAGCAAAGTATTTTTTAAAAAGGAAAAGAAAAGAAATGTGGGAAATCTTAATGAGCGTTTCTAAGACATTCCATCATATTAAATAACCTCTGTCCTTGTGGAAAGAGAAATACATATGAACTAGACCTACTGGGTATGTTACAATTTCATGGGAAGCACTGCCACATAAAGAAAATGTTAATCTTCTTACCAGAATGTGATTACTAATATATGATTATTATTACTACTACCACTATATTACCTAACATATTATTATTATTAATATATAGTTATTATTATCATTATTACTAATATATTATTATTATTACTAATACATATGTATGGGCCTCCTGGGTTATTGCCAGGGCTTGGTGCCTGCACTATGAATCCACTGTTCCTGAAGGCCATCTTTCCACTGTTGTTGTTGCTGTTATTGGATAGGATAGAGAAATCGAGACAGGAGGGGAAGTCAGAGGGGGAAAGAAAGAGTGACACCTGCAGACCTGCTTCACTGCTTGCGAAGCGAACCCCCTGCAGGTGGGGAGCCGGGGGCTCGAACCAGGATTCTTAAACTGGTCCTTGTGCTTTGTGTCATGTGCAGCTAACCTGCTGTGCTACTGCCTGGCCCCCTGAAATCTTTAATATAGTTACACATAGTCTTTGACCAGAAACTGCTATTTACTATGATGTTCTATATCTGGAGAAAATTCACAAGAAAGGTCTTTGGCAGATCATAAGTTTATCATGGAGCTGAGGGGAAGATATCATAGAGCATATGGGAAAAAGAAATCTGAACTTTTGAAAATTACCAACAAGGGGTCAAGATGTCTACATGGGACTGAATGGACTATCAAGGGCAAATTTAATTTCTTTCTGTATTTTTTTTTTGCTCATATGGAAAATTTCTTTTAATTAGTAATTTTAAAAATATGGAACGCCTCACGAATTTGCATGTCATCCTTGCTTAGGGGCCATGCTAATCTTCTCTGTATCGTTCCAATTTTAGTATTATGTGCTGCCGAAGTGAGCATGGCAAATTTAATTTCTAACTTTTTCTTTTAAAATAATGTCTTACTTTTCTCCAGATTAAAAAATCTGTTTTGTTTTCCAGCTGGTTTTGATCTGCAGCGCCATGGGAAATTGTATCTTTTTGTGTGTGCAAAACTAAAATGTTTGTCTCTGCTTCCTCTAAAGCAGTCAGAGTATGAAAACTTAATGAGCATTCTTACTTCCTGTGGTCATGGTCACATCTGCATAAACTCAAGAAGAGATCTTTCCTTTCTCTACAATGAGATGATTGGATGCAATGCCAGTGACCACACTGTTTCAGGGGACTGGGGAAGAAGAATGTGGCCCAATAAGTTGCTTGTAGGGTCCAGTCTACTGAGAAAAACAGAGGTAATCCTGTGACAGAACTAGATGCCCAGAACATTTGGGGACTTCAAGAAGACAGGAGGTGGCCTCCAAATCCAGGTGTTAAAGGCAGAATCTAATGGTGACTATGAAATGGATGATTTCAGAGACCTGAAAAGCTACAAAGAATTTGATGTGACCGTCACTGGTCACTTCCATCAAGAACATCATCATAAGCCCTCTTGTAGGCCTCTCAAAGACTTTGTCTCCATCATAAAGTAGCAATGATAGAGACTTGCCCAATCTCCAAAAGGGAGGCTGGGTCAATCTACTCTGCTACTTGAGAAAAACTAGTCCTTAAATGAATGCAGCCTAGAATGTTCCCAACTGTGACCAAGAACTACAAGCTCAGACTGACAGAGACTCAGAGGTTACACAGGCTCCTGTGCTAACTTTGAATATATATGGGCCCTGGGTCAGATTGATGGAATAAATGGTTAATTTTATTCATTAATTTTCTTCAAGATTGAGGTCTACTTTCTACCTTAATCCAACTTTCTAGCCCTTTTCTCAACTTTGACACCATTTCCCAGACAATATTTTTGTCCAACTCCATGTTAGCTATCAAACTTATGCAAGAACTACAATAGTCATAGCCCCCAGGAAAATATAGACTTCCACACTTCTTTCCACCCCAAGATCCTTATTCTTCTATTCTCTATTCCTATTTTTGGGTGCCAGTTCATTAATTATTTTGTCCTGCTTTATATCTCACTGCCTTTTAGCCACCAAGTTGCAGATGCTATCATGATACCATCCTGACTTCTCTGGGTAGACAACTTCACCAATGTGTCATGGAGCCTCACCTCTCCAGAGCCCTGCTCCAGTAGGGAAAGAGAGAAGCAGGCTGGGGGTATGGATTTACCTGTCAACATCCATGTCCAGTGGAAAAGCAAAGTGAGAACCTTCTGTACCCCAAAAAGAATTTTGGTCCATACTCCCAGCAGAGGAGAAATGATAGAGGGCTCAGAACTCCAACTTCATCAGGCCCTGGAGAGAGAAGAGGAGAAAGGAGGGAAATTTGAATGTAGTAATAGGTGTATGTGTGACTTGGAAAGAAAGAGAAGATGGGACCATTTTTTAAAAAGGGAAAATATAGATAAATATAGATAGATAGTTGTAGAGATAATAGTTAATATGAATTCACTGCATCTTTAGGAGAACTGCTATAGCTTAAAATGTAAGGAATGGGGATACAGAACTCTGGTTCTGGTGGTGGGAATGGTGCAGAGTTGTACACCTGTTACCTTATAATTTTGTAAATTAGTATTAAATCACTAATAAAATTTAGAAGAAGAAGAGGAAGAAGAAGAAAAGAAGAAGGAGGAGGAGGAGAAGAGGGGGGAGGAATTCAGTGTGAGAGTCCTTGCCAGAGTTCCAGCAAAGCAAATTAGAAGAACCTATGTGGTCATCTCTGTTCTGACTGCTTGTACAATATAACTAGCCAAGTCTATTTGCAATGGATTTAATTTGCAAAGGAACTGATTTTACAGACTGCCAAGCTGGTGCAGTGGCTCTGCCTGGGGACTCTGAGACAGGCAGAAACTGATTTTACTGCAGTTGTTTGGTAAGATGAAATGAAGGTGGAGAGAAAAATGTCTTTCATGTTCTTTCCATCATTTTTAAGTGTCCTTGTTTGCTTTCTATATGTGAACAGGAATGGATCCTAAATTTTTATATTATCTGGTTAATGACCATCTGAACTAACACTCCCTGTTTTTCTCCTAACATTTTTGACTTGTACTGATTTAAGAACTGAGACTGTCCTCTGAAATTACGCAAGTTGGAGATGGAAAATTTGACACAAGACTTCAGATAAATCATCACAGAACTGGGCCTGGGTAAGTGTTGTTTCTGAGCACTACTATCCAGATAGCTGATGACATCAGAGACTCTGCAACCCAGAATAAACCTGTTACCCGGAAACACTTGGACCCCCATTTCTACACATCTCTCTTGCCCTTCCAAATCCCAGATGGATTTTTTTCCATTGTCAGCTTTGTTCTCTTTCTATTTATAAATGTGTCTAAACAAGTATGATTTGAACTTATATTTGGGACACACTCACATGCTGATCTCAAAGTTTATCCAAAATTGTTTTAAGGCTGAACTAAGCTGTCATATCCTGAAAATGTTTCACTGAACATAGTATATTCAGGAAGCAGCCAGAATGGTTCATTGTCTCTCTTCTCTCCCTTTGTTTCCAGGGCTCAGTACCAGCACTACAAATCTACTGCTCCGGGTGGCCATTCTTCCTTTTTATTGTATAGGACAGAGAGGAATCGAGAGAGGAGGGGGGAGATAGAGTGGGAGAGAGAAAAATAGACACCTGCAGACATGCTTTACTGCTTTTGAAGTGTCCCCCCTAAAGGTGGGAAGCCGAGGACTAGAACCTGGATTCTTGATCAGTCTATGTGTGCTTAACTGAGTGCACCACCACCTGGCCCCTGGTTGGTTCTCAAGATTGAGGATGGATAAGAGAGGGGATCAAATCGATGGGGTTTAGAGTCAACAAGATTTATAAACTTTTCCCATATTAGGGAGCTATTCTCTTCCCTGATCCAGCTTTCTGGTCCTTTTTCCGGCCATGACATCGTCTCCCCAGATAATAACTTGCATCCACCTGCATATCAGATGTCAGGCTCATACAAAAACTAGTAAAGTCATGGGCCATTTGGAATATACCTAAAACAGACCTAGTAGCTATTTCCAAAATGGAGACCCCCAAATATTCATTTGCAATATTCCAGCCTTTAGGTACATGATTAGTCAAAATTTTATATGGCTTTATATGTTACTTCTTTATATGTTAATACCAGGTTCCAGATGTTACCATGATGCCAACCAGACTTCCCTGGGCAGACGATCCCACCAATGTGTCCTAGAGCTCTGCTTCCCCAGAGCCGAGCCCTACCCCACTAGGGAAAGAGAGAGGCAGGCTGGGAATATGGATTGACCTGTCATTGCCCACGTTCAGCAGGGAAGCAATTACAGAAGCCAGACCTTCTTTCTGCATCCCATAATGACCCTAGGACCATACTCCCAGAGGGTTAAAGAATAGGAAAGCTATCAGGGGAGGGGATGGGATACGGAGCTCTGGTGGTGGGAATTGTACCTCTCTTATCCTATGGTCTTATTAGTGTTTCAATTTAATTAATTAATTAATTAATTAATTAATTTAAAAAGAGGGGGGACTAAAAATTGTGACCCCCCCCAAAGGAAAAGGACTCTCTTATATGGCTCTACAAGGAGGAATGACCTAAAAATAGATAGACTGGGCTTGACAACAGTGACAATGCACAGGAACAAAGGGGTTTTTTTTGTTTGTTTTGTTTTTGTTTTTGTTTTTGTTTGGAACAGTTAATATACCAAAGAAAAGTCTAGAGAACAAAAGTCAGAGACTCACAGCCCATCCTTTTTCATCCTTGCCTTGGTCCTTTGGAACACTGTGAAGGGTTGAGAACTGCTGCAGGCTTGCAGGTACGAAGGCCTGATGGCCTTGATCCCCCATTCTGGCTTTTCCAGGAATCTGGCTGATGACTGGAAGGCCATACCACTTCCTCCTACCTGTGTAAAGGCTTCCTGAGGCAAGGAAGTGGGGAAGTTGCTTTGAACATCACTTCTGCCTTCATCTATACATTAGGACAGCAATAAACAAGATTCTTCCTTTATGCATAAGTTCATGTAATAGCATTTGACTTTCTGTGGTATAGAGAACCCTCATTTGGCTTCAAAGCCACCCCTTCCTCATCAAGTAAAGCCTCCTTCTCCTCTCGCTTGGGTATCCCAGGTTTCATATTTGTTTGGGTTTTTGCCACAGGGCTTTCTTTATATGTAGCTAAAAGCCTACATGACTCCATCTCTCCTGGTGGACTCTGTTTTTTTCAGATAGAGGGTGAGATGGGTGGGGACAGAAGAGGGACAACAGCACTGCTCCACTGTTCATGAAGCTCCCCCTATCCACATGTTTACACTCGATGGGCAGGGTGCTCAAATCCAGTGTAGGCATAGGGCAGTGTGCGTTCTACCCAGTGAGCTATCCCTTAGCCTGATATACTGGGCATCTTAACACAGGATATTACTTTTCTTTTTTTTTTAATATTTTATTTTATTTATTTATTCCCTTTTGTTGCCCTTGTTGTTTTATTGTTGTAGTTATTATTGTTGTTGTCGTCGTTGTTGGATAGGACAGAGAGAAATGGAGAGAGGAGAGGAAGACAGAGAGGGGGAGAGAAAGATAGACACCTGCAGACCTGCTTCACTGCCTGTGAAGCGACTCCCCTGCAGGTGGGGAGCCGGGGTTCGAACCGGGATCCTTATGCCGGTCCTTGTGCTTTGCGCCACCTGCGCTTTAACCTGCTGCGCTACAGCCCGACTCCCCTGGATGAATATTTCTATATTGCCCCACAGTCCTTCGGAATTTGCTGCAACCTAAATTCTCCGAACGTTTGAGTGGTTGGTTTTTCCTTTACTAATCAGACTGTTGCTGTTCTCTTCAGGCTGTTTTCTCCAGCCTGAAGAGAACCCAAAGGAGTGAAGGATTCCCCCTAAAGCATCCCCACCCCAGCCCCCGCTGCCACACACCAAACCTCTGTGTATAGGAAGGGCTATTATCTTTTTTTTTTCCCTTTTGTTGCCCTTGTTGTTTTTTATTGTTGTTGTAGTTATTATTGTTGTTACTGATGTCGTTGTTGTTGGATAGGACAGAGAGAAATGGAGAGAGGAGGGGAAGACAGAGACGGGGAGAGAAAGAGAGACACCTGCAGACCCACTTAACTGCCTGTGAAGCGACTCCCCTGCAGCTGGGGAGTCCAGCTCGAACCAGGATGCTTACGCTGGTCCTAGTGCTTTGTGCTACATGCGCTTAACCCGCTGTGCTACCGCCCAACTCCCAAGGGTATATGCTATTCTTAAAGTTTTGTTATTTTGCTCTTTTCAGTGTGTCTGATAATTATTTATTATGTGCCAGTTACAGAGAACCAGGAATATGAGATGAGGTCCTTTGCCTCCTGTCACCATACCTCTATCCTTAACTGACTAAGCCTCAGTATATCCTTTTATTTTCTTCCAATATAACTCTTAATATCCCTTGTCACCATGTATACTATTGCTCTTCTGCTCCCTCTACACAGCAGTAGCTCTGGGAGTCTCTTTACCAGTTCTCTTCTCAACCTGCACAGCAGGGTCTCTGTGCATGTTTCTTGAGTGAATAACAATCCTTCCAGGGCAACATAATGGTTATGCAAAAAACTTTCATGTGTAAGGCTTTCAGGTTCACTTCTCAGAACCACCATAAACCACAGCTGAGCAGTTCTCTGGTTAAAAAAAGAAAGAAAGAAAGAAAAAGAAAAAGGAAGGAAGGAAGGAAAGAAGGAAAGAAGGAAGGAATAAAGGAAGAAAGAGAAAAAGAAAAAATCCTTCCCAGTGGGTAGATCTTTCATATACCAGTGACAGGCAAGAACAAGATTCGGTTTATTGGGAGTCGGGCAGTAGCCCAGTGGGTTAAGTGCACGTGGCGCAAAGCTCAAGGACCGGCATAAAAATCCCGGTTTGAAACCCCGGCTCCCCACCTGCAGGGGAGTCGCTTCACAGGTGGTGAAGCAGGTCTGCAGGTGTCTGTCTTTCTCTCCTCCTCTCTGTCTTCCCCTCCTCTCTCCATTTCTCTCTGTCCTATCCAACAATGACAACAGCAATAACTACAATAAAACAACAAGGGCAACAAAAGGGAATAAATAATTTTCTTAATTAAAAAAAATTTTTTTAAGAATCAATTTATTGTAAATAAATGTAATATAAATTGATGACAGTTTCACTGAAAATAAGTATGGTATAGTCGCAAAAGCTTTAAAACTGAACTGAAAGGCAAGTCCATTATGAGAAAACTATTGGAAAATTGTCAGAGATGTGGCATAAGATTTAGTAGCCAGACTCAGCCTTTGGGGGAAAAAAATGAAGTCAGATATAAATGAGGCACCCCACAGTGAGGCTGTGGTTCAAATATTCGCAACATAGAATATTACATGTCATTAAAGTAATTTCATCAGTGATAAATGAAAAGATAGGATATAAAGCTTTATATTCCAGCTTTACCTGAAAATAAAGATATGTGTAGAAAAATCTAAAAAAAAATGGATTACTCACTTTTTTCTTTTAGGGAGTGAACTTCAGGGTCATTTTAGTTTTCTTTACTCTTGGATGTTCCTAAAAATGACTTGCCATTTCTTTATAACCTAAAGAAAGTATAGATAGAAAATAGAAGGGCTGTCAGAGAAATGCAAATCAAGACAACAATGAGATATCACTTCACTCCTGTGAGAATGTCACACATCAGAAAAGGTAACAGCAGCAAATGCTGGAGAGGGTGTGGGGTCAAAGGAACCCTCCTGCACTGCTGGTGGGAATGTCAATTGGTCCAACCTCTGTGGAGAACAGTCTGGAGAACTCTCAGAAGGCTAGAAATGGATCTACCCTATGACCCTGCAATTCCTCTCCTGGGGATATATCCTAAGGAAACCAACACACCCATCCAAAAAGATCTGTGTACACATATGTTCTTGGCAGCATAATCTGTAATAGCCAAAACCTGGAAGCAACCCAGGTGTCCAACAACAGATGAGTGGCTGAGCAAGTTGTGGTATATATACACAATGGAATACTACTCAGCTGTAAAAAATGGTGACTTCACCGTTTTCAGCCGATCTTGGATGGACCTTGAAAAAATCATGTTGAGTGAAATAAGTAAGAAACAGAAGGATGAATATGGGATGATCTCACTCTCAGGTAGAAGTTGAAAAACAAGATTAGAAAAGAAAACACAAGTAGAACCTGAACTGGAGTTGGCGTATTGCACCAAAGTAAAAGACTCTGGGGTGCGTGGGTGGGTAGGGAGAATACAGGTCCATGAAAGATGATGAATGACATAGTGGGGGTTGTATTGTTAAATGGGAATCTGGGGAATGTTATGCATGTACAAACTATTGTATTTACTGTTGAATGTAAAACATTAATTCCCCAATAAAGAAATAAAAAAAAAAGGGCTGCGGAGGTATCTCAATGGACTTATAGCAAAAGATGTTGCAAAGAGTCTTTCATGCCTGAGGCACTCAAAGGTCCCAGGTTCAATTCCTAGTACCACCATAAGTCAGAGTTGAGAAGTGATCCGGTAAGAAAGAAAGAAACAAGGAGAGAAAGGAAGAAAGAGAGACAGAGAGAGGAAGAAAGAGAGAAAGACCCGCACACCTATGGGCATCTAATCGTTGATAAGGGGGCCCAAAGTTATTAGATGGAAGAAGAAGGCTCTTTTCAATAAATGGTACTGGGGAAATTGGGTTGAAACATGCAGAAGAATGAACCACTTTATCTCACCAGAAACAAAAATAAACTCTAAGTGGATCGAGGACCTGGATGTTAGACCAGAAACTATCAAATACTTAGAGGAAAACATTGGTGGAAAACTTTCCCATCTAAACCTCAAGGACATCTTTGATGATACAAACCCAATTGTAAGGAAGACTAAAACAGAAACAAATAAATGGGACTACATCAAATTGAAAAGCTTCTGCACAGCCAAAGAAACCATCACACAAATAAGGAGACCCCTCACAGAATGGGAGATCTTCACATGCCATATATCAGACAAGAGACTAATAGACAAAATATACAAAGAGCTCAGCAAACTTAGCAACAAAAAAGCAAATGACCCCATCCAAAAATGGGCAGAGGATATGAAGAGAACATTCACTACAGAAGAGATCCAAAAGGCTAACAAACACATAAAAAATTGATCCAGGTCACTGATTGACAGAGAAATACAAATAAAGACAACACTGAGATACCACCTCACCCCTGTGAGAATGGCATACATCAAAAAGGACAGCAGCAACAAATGCTGGAGAGGCTGTGGAGACAAAGGAACTCTTCTACACTGCTGGTGGGAATGTAAATTGGTCTAACCTCTGTGGATAGCAGTATGGAGAACTCTCACAAGGCTAGACATGGACCTTCCATATGACCCAGTCATTTCTCTCCTAGGGATATACCCCAAGGACTCCATAACACCCAACCAAAAAGATATGTGTACATCTATGTTCATAGCAGCACAATTTGTAATAGCTAAAACCTGGAAGCAACCCATGTGCCCAACAACAGATGAATGGCTGAGAAAGCTGTGGTATATATACACAATGGAATGCTATGCAGCTATTAAAAACAATGAATCCACCTTCTCTGATCCATCTTGGATAGAGCTAAAAGGAATTATGTTAAGTGAGCTAAGTCAGAAAGACAAAGATGAGTATGGGATGATCACACTCAAAAACAGAAGTTGAGAAAGAAGAACAGAAAGGTAAACTCAAAGCAGGATTTGACTGAATTTGGGTAGGGCACCAAAGTAAAAATCTCTGGGCTTGAGGGCAAGGGTGGAAGTTTGGCTTCACTAGGGGGCAGGGGAGGATGGGATGGGACACAGTCCTTTGGTGGTGGGAATGGTATTTAAGTACACTCCTATTAATTTATAGTCATATAAATCACTATTTAATTAATATGAGAGGGGAAAAACTGATTGAATGTTTCAAACTTTTTAATGCACAGACCATAAGCTGTCTTTGATATGTTGTTCTCTTAAAAGCTTAGACCAGGGAGAACAGAAGCAACCGGTGGCACAGCTATATACAAATAATGTCAAAGGATATAAATTATGGTGATGTTGTATATGATACAGAAAATCCTAACAAAGGAATTTTTCAAAGTTAATCAAATTACCAAATAATATGATTATAGCAATAACTACCTATTGCCTTCTTAAACCCTAAGACAGCAGGAACCTCCCACTTCCTCTATAGAGCCTATATTTCCCCCAGTCTTGGAACCTCTAGGGTGGGGCTCACTTTCCTGCATGCTTCTCTCAACTCATACCAAATGTTATTGCATCCGCTGATCCCAACCTAATCAATGTAAGGAGTACCACCTCAGCATGCTTCACTTCAGACTGTGTCCAGAGACATCAGGTGTGGAATGTCAATCCTTCAGCCTCATTACTCGGGTAAGACTTTCCTTTCTCATAGGATTCTCTAATTCCATTTTGAGGGGGTAGGGGGATCATTTCCTAACAAAGTCCCAAAACCTAGATATAGACCATGTCCCATGAGATAAAGCATATGTTCACATGTATCCATAAATTAGGGCAAAATATATACCTGAAAGAAAAAGTACACAATAGTCTGCAGTGAGTCAATATAAAGTTTATAATGAAATAGTGTCTACTTAGACTTAGATACCCTTCTCACCTATTTCCTATTATACTTCCCTCACTTACTCCAAAGATAACCTTATTAAAGCAAGAACTGCAAAAGTTGAATAAGGGCAAGAGACTGGCATACTTTAACGATAACTTTTTAGTCACTATCAGGCCACCCCATCAGCTGGGGCCCTAGTCAGAGAGTCCTGAGTTTACCAATCAGACATGATGGGCCTAGACCTCAAATAAATCCCTCTCCCCAATGCTACCAGTCATCTCTATCAAGAACAACACAATAGACCCCTTTGTGGGCCCCCATAGGACCTTGCCCTCAATGTGGATCAACAACAGTAGAGAACATTCCATCCTCTGAAGGGAGGATGGACAACATACTCTATGCTCCACCTGAGGAAGATGGATCCTGAAAATGGGGCAGTTTGGAAGACAGATATGCTTACCACTATACCACGAACGCCTTGGGGCAGCTTGGAACATTCCTACTCATGACCACAGAATGTGAGCTCAGATCTACAGGGATGCAGAGGTCACATAGACTTCTAAGCTGAATATGGACCCCAGATCAGATCAAATCAATGGAGTTCACAGTCAACAATATTTATACACCTTTCCCATATTTGGGATCTACTCTTTTCCCTGATCCAGCTTTTTGGTCCTTTTTCCAGCCATGACATCATCTCCCCAAACAAGAACTTGGATCCATCTGTATATCATATTTCAGGCTCAGGGGAAAAAAAAAAAGTATAGTCACAGGCCCTTCGGAATATAATTAAAATAGGCCTACTAGCTATCCACAAAATGGATATCCCCCCCCCAACTCTCTATCTGCACTATTCCAGCCTTTAGGTTCATGATTAGTCAACAACTTGTTTGGCTTTATATGTTAATTCTCTCTTCAGCCACCAGGTTCCAGATTCTACCATGATGCCAACCAGAATTCCTTGGATAGACAATCTCACCAATGTGTCCTGGAGCTCTCATGCATCCAAAGTCCCAAGTTCAATCCTCGGTCATCAGCCAAAGCTGAGTAGTGCTCTGGAAATATAACTGGGCGGGGGGAGGACACGGGACTAGGCCACAGAAAGCTCTTTAAACTTAATACACATCCCAAGAGCCAGGGGGAAGAACAGTTTAAGACGGTAAAGGAGGAAACAAAACCCAACAGAAGATTTGGAAAAAATGCATGGGGCCTGACTACAGCCATCTGGGGAACCTGAGGCCGGTGACAGAACTGTCCCTGAGGGTCATGAAGCCTGCAGGGGTTCTAGGAGGGGCAGGCAAGCAAGGGCATTGCTGGGGCAGGGCAGGGGCAGCTTCTTGGGAACCCGGAGACTTGCCACTTCGAACTACATACAACACTGACCCTGTAAACAGTATAGAGGAAAATCAAAAAAGCAAACAGTGCTAACTTTACTAAAACAGCCCCGCCCCACTAGGAAAAAAGAGAGACAGGCTGGGAGTATGGGTCAACCTGCCAATGCCCGTGTTCAGCGGGGAAGCAATTACAGAAGCCAGACCTTCCACCTTCTGCACCCCACAGTGACCTTGGGTCCGTGCTCCCAGAAGAATAGGAAAGCTATTGGGGCAGGGGACGGGATATGGAGTTCTGGTGGTGGGAATTATGTGGAGTTGTGCCCCTCTTATCCTATGGTTTAGTCAACGTTTCCTTTTTATAAATAAAAAATAAGAGAGAAAGGAAGGAAGGAAGGAAGGAAGGAAGGAAGGAAGGAAGGAAGGAAGGAAGGAAAGGAAGGAAGGAAAGGAAGGAAGGAAGGAAAGGAAGGAAGGAAGGAAGGAAGGAAGGAAGGAAGGAAGGAAAGGAAGGAAGGAAGGAAGGAAGGAAAGGAAGGAAGGAAGGAAGGAAGGAAGGAAGGAAGGAAGGAAGGAAAGGAAGGAAGGAAGGAAGGAAGGAAGGAAGGAAGGAAGGAAGGAAGGAAGGAAGGAAGGAAGGAAAGGAAGGGAGGTTAGACCAAAATATCCTACCACTGGGAGTCGGGCTGTAGCGCAGCGGGTTAAGCGCAGGTGGCGCAAAGCACAAGGACGGGTATAAGGATCCCGGTTCGAACCCCGGCTCCCCACCTGCAGGGGAGTCGCTTCACAGGCGGTGAAGCAGGTCTGCAGGTGTCTGTCTTTCTCTCCTCCTCTCTGTCTTCCCCTCCTCTCTCCATTTCTCTCTGTCCTATCCAACAACGACAACAACAATAATAACTACAACAATAAAACAACAAGGGCAACAAAAGGGAATAAATAAATTAAATAAACATAAAAAATATATATCCTACCACTAAGGAAGATGGGTCTGGTAAGGAGTGCAGCCTACAATGTCCTAGCTATGACCACAGAATGCAAGCTTAGACCTACAGGGATGCAGAGGTTACAGAAGCTTCTGCACTGAATATGGTCCTCAGATCAAATCAATGGGGTGTACAGTTGACAGTATTTATATACTTTCCCCATATTTGGGAGCTACTCTCTTTCCTGACCCAACTTTCTAGTCCTATCTCCAACTCTGAAACCATCTCCCAAGACAATATCTTTGGTCCACCTGTATGTTAGCTGTCAGGCTCAGGTAAAAATGAGTAAAGTCATGGGGCCCTTAGAATATACCTAAAGTAGGCCTACTAGCTTTTTCCAAAATGGAGACCCCAAATTTCATCTGTTATATTCTTTCCTTTAGGTTCTTGATTAGTAAACAATTTGTTCTGCTTTATAGCTTAATGCTTTTTCAGCCACCAAGTTGCAGATACTACCATGATGCCAACCTGACTTCCCCAGGCAGATGACCCCACCAATGTGTCCCGGAACCCCCCTCCCCAGAGTTCTGCCCCACTAGGGAAAGACAGAAACAGGCTGGGAGTATGAATCGACTTGCCAATGCCCATATCCAATGGAGAAGCAATTATAGAAGCCAGATCTTCCACCTTCTGCATCCAGTAATGACACTGGGTCCCTGCTTGCAGAGAGATAAATAGGAAAGCTTTCAAGGGAAGGGATGGGATAAGAAGTTCTGGTGGTGTGAACTGTGTGGAATTATACACCTCTTACCCTATATCTTGTCGATATTTTTTATTTTATAAATTAAAAAATGTAAGTGAAGAAGCCGGTGAAATTGCTCACTTGAATAATGCTCTGCTTTGCCACATGCACAATTCAGGTTCAAACCCAGCCTCCACCACACTGAAGGATGTTTTGGTACTGTGGTTTCTTTCACTTTCTCTAAAAAACAAAACAAACAAACAAAAAAAGGTAAAGACCATAAACTCACCTTTCCATCTCTGAGTTGCTCTGCCACAAACTCCATTAAAATGAGCTTGATTGTTTATGTATCTGTATTATTGGATAGAGACAGAGAGGAATTGAGAGGGAAGGGGAAGATAGAAAAGGAGAGAGACAGAGAGACACCCACAGCACTGCTTTAGCACTTGTGAAGCTTTCCCCCTGCAGGTGGGGACCAGGGGCTTGAACCTGGGTCTTTGCACACTGCAATGTGTGCACTCAACCTGGTGCACCATCACCTGGCTTCTGAACTTTTTGATTTTTTTTTTCCTTCTGGAAATTATCTAGGCTGCATGGGTCAATGAGGTCCACCTCCAAGAAAAATCTCTGATAAGAGATTTTATTAACTTTTTTTCAGACTATAACTTAATAAAAACAACTTGATGGGGAGTCCATCAGTAGTACAGCGGGTTAAGTGCACGTGGCGCAAAGCGTAAGGACTGGCGGAAATCCCAGTTCGAGCCCAGGCTCCCCACCTGCAAGGGAGTCGCTTCACAGGCAGTGAAGCAGGTCTGCAGGTGTCTGTCTTTTCTCCCCCTCTCTGTCTTCCCCTCCTCTCTCCATTTCTCTCTGTCCTATCCAACAACGACGACATCAATAACAACAATAATAAAACAACAAGGGCAACAAAAGGGGGGAAGAAGCAGAAATTTTAAAAAAACTTGATAAATAAATCTCACTTCTCAATATCCTTAAATGAGCTACTTCACTGTTTTACAAATACCTGAGCATCAACTTTTTTGTAAAAGTAGGTATGTACAAATATGAAAAGTTTAAATGTAAATCACTATTAAATTGATAAAAAAGAAAGAAACTAAATAATTTTTTTAAAAGTATGTATGGATAAGGGTGAAAGACTGGTTCTTACTGTCATGAGACTTTTACTTCAATCTTAACTTCTTCCAAACTTAATTAAACTTCTTAACTTAGCCCCCAGCCAACCCCCTTAAAGTGTTTGGCTCAACTCTCTGCCTTTTGTCACTGACTCCAAAAGGACAAAGAGCTGCCAGCTGGCACAGCCAGGAGTGAGAGTGAGGACAAGTGATGGTAAGCTGAAATTCAGAGAACACTAGAGACCTTTCCAGGATGCTGACAGGAGTGAGGGCACTATCTAGAAAGGTCTCCAGTTCACTGGAATTGCAGGAGTGAAAGCAATCCATTGACAGATGACTAACAATCTTGAGGACAGCAGTGTTACTATAACTTAAACATAGCATACATTGGGGCCTGGTGGTGGTGGACCTGGTTGAGCGCACATATTACAATGCACAAGGACCCAGGTTCAAGCCCCTGGTCCCCACCTACAGGGGGAAAGCTTTACAAGTGGTGAAGCAGTGTTGCAGTTGTCTCTCTGTCTCTCTCCCTCTCTATCACTCCCTTCCCTCTCAATATCTAGCTGTCTCTGTCAAATAAATAGAGATAAAAACTTAAATAAAACAAAACCAAAACAACGTAACACACATTAATGGCCCAGGAGATGGCTAGAGTGCTGGACTTTCACACATGAGGTCCCAAATTTGACCTCCCAGCATCACATGAGCCAGAGTGATACTCTGGTTCTCTCTCTTTCTCATCAATAAACAAATCTTTTGAAAATAAATATTTAAATAAGTGAACACAGGGGAGCCAGTGGCAAACTCAATTGAGCATACACACTACCATATGCAAAGACCTGGGTTCAAGCCCCTGACCCCCAACTGCAGAGGTGAAGAGTCACAAATGGTGGAACAGTGCTGTAGGAGTCTCTCTCCTTCTCACTGTATCTCTCCTTCCAATTTTTTTTAAAAAAAAATTATTGTTTTATTGTTGTTGTTGTTGGATAAAACAGAGAGAAATGAAGAGAAGAGGGGAAGACAGAGAGGGGGAGAGAAAGAGAGACACCTGCAGACCTGCTTCACTGCCTGTGAAGAGACTCCCCTGCAGGTGGGGAGCCGGGGGCTCGAACTGGGATCCTTACGCCGGTCCTTGTGCTTTGCGCCACCTGCGCTTAAACTGCTGCGCTACCGCCCGACTCCCTCCTTCCACTCTTAATTTCTCTCTGTCCTATCAAATAAAAATAGAAGAAAATAAGTAAAAGAAAAGTAAATGCAGCATGCATTCAAATCTATTTACAGAACTGGGCAGCGGCAAACCCAGGAAGAGAGCCTGCCTTACCATGCTCAAGGACCCAGGTTCAAGCCCCTGATCCCCACCTGCAGAGAGAAGCTTCACAAGCAGGGAAGCCATGTTGCTGGTGTCTATCCTTCCCCTTTCCTCTCAGATTCTCTCTGTGCAATCCAGTAAAAGAAAAAGGGAAAAGTGAGGAAGAGGAAACATGCCAGCAGAAACAGGCTCATTGTGTGCCAGGTATTGAGCCCCAGCAATAAACTTGATGGCAGTTTGAAACTTTACTTTTTAACTTTTTAAAAAAGAGTTTATTCAAACGAGATTGCAGTGGTGGTCCCTGCACTCATTCCTGCTTCTGTGTGTAGCCCCTGAGAATCTGGTGAAGGCTGTGGCTAGAAACCTCCCTTCCCCTGTTCCAGTCACCCATACTGAGCCACAGGCAGCAGGAAGGCCTTCTCTCAGGGAGTGAGAAATGGGGGGGGGGGGAGGTCACAGAATGGAAAAAGTCTACCCAGAGGCCAGTTTCATGCTCTCCCATGCTGGATAGAAAGACAGAAAGGCAGGTGCTGGGGATCTGGTGGTAGCGCCAGGGGTTAAGTGCACATGGCTCAAAGCTCACAAGGACCCTGGTTCGAGCCCCCAGCTCCCGCTTCACAGGCGGTGAAGCAGGTCTGCAGGTGTCTATCTTTCTCTCCCCCTCTCTGTCTTCCCCTTCTCGCGATTTCTCTCTGTCCTATCCAACAACAGCAATAACAAGGGCAACAAAATGGGAAAAACTGGGTCCAGGAGCAGTGGGTTCTACTGAGACCCAGCGATAACCCTGGAGGCAAAAAAAAAAAAAAAAAAAAAAAAAGCTGGTGCTTCCTGGAATTTGCTGTAGCTGAAGGCACCCTTCCCTCCCCCCTTAGCAGTTCCACCTTCAGTGTGGGTGCAGAGGCTCAGGGTGAGAGAGGTGAATGGGGCTGTCAGTGAGACAAAACCTCAGAAGACCTTCCATAGAAAAGTAAAGCGGAGGTCGAGCGGTAGCGCAGCAGTTTAAGTGCACGTGGTGCGAAGCGCAAGGACCTGTGTAAGGAGCCCGGTTCGAGCCCCCGGCTCCCCACCTGCAGGGGAGTCGCCTCACAGGGGGTGAAGCAGGTCTGCAGGTGTCTTTCTCTCCCCCCTCTGTCTTCCATTCCTCTCTCCATTTCTCTCTGTCCTATCCAACAACCTCGACATCAATAACAACGACAATAATAACTACAACAAGGGCAACAAAAGGAGAGGGGGAAGCAAAATTAAAAAAAAAAAAAAAGTTCCAGCTTCTAAAAAAGAAAAGAAAAGCGGCCAGGCAGTGGTCTATCTGGTTAAGCGCACACATTAAACAGTGCTCAAGCATTTCAGTTCAAACCCCTGGTCCCCACTGGCAAGCAGAAAGCTTCACAAGTGGTGAAGCAGGGCTGCAGGTGTCTCTCTGTCTCTTTCCCTACCTCCTCCTCCCCTCTCAACTTCCCTCTGTATCTATCCAATAATAAGTAACTAAAACTATTTTTCGAAAAAGTATAGGGGCCAGAAGAAGTAAAACAAAACGAAAAATCAGGGCCGGGTGGTGGCTCACCTGGTTGAGCGCACATGTTACAATGGGCAAGGACCTGGATTTGAACCCCTATCTCCCACCTGAAAGGGGAAAGCTTTGCAAGTGGTGAAGCTGTGTTTCAGGTGTCTCTCTGTCTCTCTCCCTCCCTATCTCTCTATCCTTTCCTCTTGATTTCTGGCTGTCTCTATTCAATAAATAAAGATTTAAGGGAGTCGGATGGTAACACAGCGGGTTAAGCGCCAAGTGGCACAAAGCACAAAGACCCGTGTAAGGATCCCGGTTCGAGCCCCTGGCTCCCCACCTGCAGGGCAGTCGCTTCACAGGCGGTGAAGCAGGTCTGCAGGTGTCTGTCTTTCTCTCTCCCTCTCTGTCTGTCCCTCCTCTCTCCATTTCTCTCTGTCCTATCCAACAACGACAACAACAATAATAACTACAACAATAAAACAACAAGGGCAACAAAAGGGAATAAATAAATATAAAAAAATATAAAAAATAAAAATAGTTATGTTAAAAAAAGATTTTAAAATTTTTCCAAAAACAACTAAAAATCACATCTCATTTTGTAGAGGTCCACCCTTTATCTTCTAGAAAAAATGTGGGCTAATTAGAATGCTACAATTAGACCTGGATTTATAGAAAGTTTTTTTTTTTACTTTCTTTCTTTCTTTCTTTCTTTCTTTCTTTATTGTATAGAGGTAGAGAGATATCAAAAGGTGAGGGGAAGATAGAGATAGAGGGACAACGCTACAACACTACTTCACTATTGATAAAGTTACCCCCTGTATGTGGGAGCTAGGGACTTGACCCTGAGTCTGCTTTACGACATGTCAGCTCTACCAAGTATGCTACCAGCCTGGCCCCAGAAGGTTTTACTTTGAAGCGAAGCCTCCCAGGGTTTATAAACACAGATATCCGTTACACGCGGTTAACCCAGAGTTAAAGCATGGAGCAGTGTAGACGTGGAATTAGTGCTGAAGAACGCTTTTCAACTACTGGATAAGCAATAAACACTGCTGCTGCAAACCACAGCACTTCTCTGCTGGGACTAAATCTTGATAGATGAAAACCTGCCCAGGTCAGCTGAGCCCCTGGACATGCAAAATGGATTTTGGACACACCAGAGTGGAGTTCAGGCTTGGAGAAGTCAGTGAAAGCTGTAAAGGGAAGGAAGGAGGAGTCTGGAGGGAGAGCAACATCAGTGCAGTCAGAAAAAGAGAAGGGGACCTGAAAGGCTGGTCAGGCGGTGAAGGCTCTGTAGAAGGATAGCAGAGTCAAAGCTAAGGATATCCATGTTACTGTAATGGAAACTTGTCGTCACATCCATCTTTTCAGTTGAATTACATCTTTTTTTTTTTTTTTTTGGAGCAACATGACCATGAAACTGTAAGCTCTCTGGAAATCACAGAAGTGCATGTATGGATGGGCGGAAAGATCACAGGACTCTTTTTATGGGATATAGAATGGAGATCTGAGTACTCCTTTGTAGAGCTTAAGAAACAAAGAGATGGGGAGTTGGGCGGTGGTGCAGCGGGTTAAGCCCACGTGGCGCAAAGTGCACGGACTGGCGTAAGGATCCCGGTTCGAGCCCCCAGCTCCCCACCTGCAGGGGAGTCACTTCACAGGCAGTGAAGCAGGTCTGCAGGCGTCTCTGTTTCTCTCCCCCTCTGCCTCTCTGTCTTCCCCTCCTCTCTCCATTTCTCTTTGTCCTATCCAACAACAACAACATCAATAATCACAACAATGTTAAACAATAAGGGCAACAAAAGGGAAAGAAAATAAATAAATAAATAAATAAATAAATATAATAAAAAAAGAAACAAAGAGACATGGTCCAGGTGGTAGCACAGTGGATAAAGCATTGGACTCTCAAGCATGAGACCCCAAGTTCAATCCCCGGTAGCACATGTACTAAAGTGATGTCTGGTTCTTTCTTGCTCTCCTCCTATCTGTAAATAATTTTTATTTGTTTGTTTATTTATTTATTTATTTTATTTTACCAGAGCACTGTTCAGCTCTGGCTTATGGTGGTGTGGGGGACTGAACCTGGGACTTTGGAGCCTCAAGCATGAGAATCTGTTTGTATAACCATTGTGCTATCTACCTTCCACCCTCTTTAAATAAAATCTTAAAAAAAAAAAAAAGGAAACAGGGAGACCACAGCAAGGATCTGAATTACCCATATTTTTTAACACGATTGAAATTTAGGAACATGCAAACATGTCATTGTTCTATGCCACTACCTTGAGCAGCACAGTCTGAATTCCTGTAGCCTTGGGACCACATCACATCCCAGCATATCACTGCACAGACATAGATAGGACAACCATCTATCAACGGTCAAATCCCTGCTTTAAACAACAAATCACCACAGAGCCTCATTTGAACATGTTCCTGCCTCCTCTGCTCTGAGTTTGGATGATTTCTCTTCTGAAGCCACATCTCAGCTGGTAGCAGAAGACCATCCCCAAGGTACAGCTGGGAGACATGGGAAGTCAAGGTGATACCCATTCTTATTCCACCAGCCTGTAGAGGCTGCAGAAAGGAGAACTATGAATGGAGGCTCTTCTGCAGTCAAGAAACAAGAGCCTCAGCATACATTAAAGGAATATATATATTCAGAACTGAGGTCTATGCATCAAAAAGTTTGAGACACCCAATCTATTTTCTTCCTCATATTGATTAAATAATGAATTGTAAGAGTATAAATTAACAGGAGTGTGTATTAACACCATTCCTGCCACCAAAGGTCTGTGTCCCTACCCTCAACCCCCTCTCATGAATCTACCCTCTGTCCCCTCCCCCAGAGCTTTTTACTTTGGTGCGATACTCCAAACTCAGTCAGATCCTGCTCTGAGTTTCCCTTTCTGTTCTTCTTTCTCAACTTCTGTTTATGAGTGTTTATCATCCCATAGTCGTCTTTGTCTTTCTGACTTAACTCACTTAACATAATTCCTTCTAGCTCCATGCTCCCAGAGAGATAAAGAATAGGAAAGCTTCCAGTGGAGGGATGGGTTATGGAACTCTGGTGGTGGGAAATGTGTGGAATTTTACCCCTCTTATCCTATGGTTTTATTGATGTTTCCTATTTATTTTATAAATAAATTTAACTTAAAAATAAATAAATAAAATAGATCTTTAAAAATAATTTTTTAGGGAGCCAGGCAGTAGTGCAGTGGGTTAAACACAGGTGGTGCAAAGCGTAAGGATCTCGGTTCAAGCCCCCGGCTCCCCACCTTCAGGGGAGTCGCTTCACAGGTGGTGAAGCAGATCTGCAGGTGTCTCTCTTTCTCTCCCCCTCTCTGCCTCTCTGTCTTCCCCTCCTCTCTCCATTTCTCTCTGTCCTATCCAGCAATGAAGACAACAACAATAACTACAACAATAAACAACAAGGGCAACAAAAGAGAATAAATGAATATTTAAAATAATAATAATAATAATACTTTTAAAATCTTGCACCTATGCAATGGTAGATAGCATAATGGTTATGCAAACAGACTCTTATGCCTGAGGCTCCCAAAGTCCCAGGTTCAATCCCCTGCACCACCATAAGCCAGAGCTGAGCAGTGCTCTGGTTAAAAAAAAAAAAAATCTTGCACCTCCTCACACACCCAGATCAGGATGACAAGTGGCACAGTCACAAGCTAATAGTGGGACCCAGGAGCAGAAGGGGAGAGGTGTTCCACTGCAGCCAGACCAAATAAAGAGCTCAGCTTCTGGCCCTGGGCCGAGGGCTACTCATTCATTTCCCCTGCTTTGCTGAGAGGATCATAACAGAAAATTGGCAGGCTTCTTACTGAACCTTGTCCCTGACTGAGAGAAACAACTGCCTTGGAAGTGATCTTGGATGAGGGGAGAGATGGGATAACAAAGTCTGAAAAGGCCATTTCTTCTTCCGGGAAAACTAGCAGGCTGATGCCTCTGACTTATAGAAGAAGAATTCAGCTTTATCTCTTGAAAGAACTGAGGGGAAGGGACTCCTGGAATCCTGATGTTTATTTCAGCTGCATGAGCTTGGAATGGATGACTCTCTTCCCCAAGGCTGAAGCAGGAATCAACTAGAGCAGAGTAAAATTCCAACTCGTGACACATTCCAGGCCTTAGAGGAGAATTAACACAATCATAATCTGTCAAGCGGTTCTCACCCAAAAGACTTTATTTCTGCAAAAACAGATCAAAGCAAATTGAGTCTGAATTCCTGGAGCCCTGGGACCACACCCCCCAAAATATCACTGGCACAGCCCTCCTTACTGCTGCACTGCAGCCTAGGGTGTGACCATAACATCAGATGTATTCAGTGGACATAGAGAGCGCTTTCTTTTTTTTTTTTTTAGAGGGACCTGATCAAAGTCCCGTACTTTTTTTTTTAATATTTATTTATTCCCTTTGTTGCCCTTGTTGTTTTAATGTTGTAGTTATTATTGTTGTCGTTGTTGGATAGGACAGAGAGAAATGGAGAGAGGAGGGGAAGACAGAGAGGAGGAGAGAAAGATAGACACCTGCAGACCTGCTTCACCGCCTGTGAAGCAACTCCCCTGCAGGTGGGGAGCCGAGGCTCGAACCGAGATCCTTATGCCGGTCCTTGTGCTTTGCGCCACCTGCGCTTAACCCTCTGCTCTACAGCCTGACTCCCAGCTTTCTGGAAGACGCAGTCCCTCTGGGTTTTCCTGAAACTCAGGTTCACTACTTGATGGACCAAGGTGCCAGCAAAGACAAGGAAAGCCATGCAGCCCACCCATTCAACAAATTCCCACTGGTTTCTCATCTGTCCATGGACAGTACATGCCCCCACACCCCAGAAGGAGGTTTGAGGAAGATTTCTGGGAGTCAAGTAGTTCTGTGGAGCTTTCCTCATGCACTTCACCTCACCAAGATGGAGAGACTATCTCCTACTTGTGTTCAGAAAGAAACTTTTTTTTTACCCAGTTGAGTATAGAGAGATGCTAATTTGATTGACCTAGACCAAATGGGGGTTGCTCTAGCACCAATTTCTTCTTTTTTTTTCTTTAAATACATTTTGTTTATTTTATTTATTTTTTTAAGCTTATTTATTTATTTATTTTCCTTTTTGTTGCCCTTGTTGTTTAACATTGTTGTGGTTATTAATGTCATTGTTGTTGGATAGGACAGAGAGAAATGCAGAGAGGAGGGGAAGACAGAGAGGAGGAGAGAAAGACAGACACCTGCAGACCTGCTTCACCGCTTATGAAGCGACTCCCCTGCAGGTGGGGAGCCGGGGGCTCGAACTGGATTCCTTACGCAGGTCCTGACGATTTGCGCCACGTGTGCTTAACCCGCTGCGCCACCGCCCGACTCCCTATTTTGTTTATTTTTTTAAACTGCTTCTGTGACTTGGTGATTTTTTAAAATTTTATTTATATATTTTCCCTTTTGTTGCCCTTGTTGTCTTTTTATTGTTGGTGTAGTTATTATTGTTGTTGTTAGTGATGTCCAATAGTTCTAGTTTACCTATCTCTTCATTTAGCTCCCTTATGTCTTTGTTGATTTTCTGCCTGGATGATCTGTCAAGTTGAGAGAGTGGGGTGTTGAAGTCCCCTACTATGACTGTGTTGCTGTTAATATATTGCTGTAGCTCTTTCAGTAGATGTTTGATGTATTTAGATGGCTTCTCATTGGGTGCATAGATGTTAATAATTGTTAAGTCCTCTTGATTGACTGATCCTCTGAGCATTTAGTGTCCATCCCTATCTTTTTTAATCTTATCTGTTTTAAAGTCTATCATGTCAGATATGAGAATAGCTGCTCCTGCCCTTTTTTTGTGGGCCATTGGCTTGTATGATAGTTTTCCATCCTTTCACTTTATGTCTGTGTTTGTCTTGTTGAGTTAGGTGGGTTTCCTGTAGACAGCATATTATTGGGTTGTGTTTTCTGATCCATCTTCCTACTCTGTGTCTTTTAATAGGTGATTTCAGGCCATTGACATTTATTGATATCAAAGATTGAAGATATTTTAACACCATTCTTGTAGAGTTTTAGAGTGTTTTGATATATGTCCTATTTGTGGTGGTCTGGTTGTTTATAGGAGACCTTTCAGAACTTCTTTCAGGGCAGGCTTGGTGATGGTTGATTCCTTCAACTGTTGCTTGTCTGAGAAGGTTTTGATGCCTCCATCTAGTCTGAATAACAGTCTAGCAGGATATAGTATTCTTGGTTGAAAGCCTTTCTCTTTGAGCACTCAAGAGATATCTGGCCATTCTCTTCTGGCCTGTAGTGTTTGTATGGAGAAGTCTGCTGTTAATTTTATGGGTTTTCCTTTGTAGGTGACTCTGTTTTTCTCTTGCAGCCTTCAGGATCCTTTCTTTATCCTTATTCCTTTCCATTCTAAGTATGATATGTGTTGGTGTCTTTAGGTCTGGGTTAATTCTGTTTGGGACCCTCTGGGCTTCTTGAATTTTTATGTCTTTGATGTTGTCTAGACTAGAGAAGTTTTTCAGCTATTATGGCCTGGAAAATGCTTTCTTTCTCTCCTTCTCTTTCTTCCTCTGGTATGCCAATAATGCGTATATTATTTCTTTTGAAGTCATCCCATAGGACTCTGTTGTTGTTTTCAGCATCTCTTAATCTCTTTTTGAGATCTCTTACTTCTTTTTTAGTTGTCTCTAATTCATCCTCAACCTTGCTAATTCTGTCTTCAGCCTCATTGATTCTATTCTCTCTGCCCTCTACTGTTTTCTGGAGTTCATCTATTTTGTTGCCCTGCTCTGATACTGTTTTAGCTTGTTCAGCTAGTTGCCTTCTTAGCTCAGAGATTTCAGCTTTCAGCTCTCTAATAACCATGAGATAATTAGAATTTTCTTCCATATTCTCATTTGTTGTTCCTGCATTTCTGATTACAATTTTTTCAAATTCTTTACTCACTCCTGTTATTATTTCCTTAGCTAATGTTTGGATGTTGAACTCATTATTTTGTGCTTTACCCTCTGGAGGACTTTTAGCTGGACTCTTGTCCTGGTTCGATTCTCCAATATTTTTTCTTGTTGTTTTAACCATTTTATATATTATGTTATGAGTTCCCTTTATCAGTACTTTTCAAATTATTGATCACTATTGCCTGGATTGACTTGTGTCTAAGTAAGCTAACTAAAGGGTTCACAGTGTTGGAAGTTAACAGTTATTTCAATCCCTGAGTTGGAGCTCAGTGGTTTAAAAGCCTCTTTTTTTTTTCCTTCCCTGTAGGCTATGGGAGCCTGAGGGCTTTTAAACTATCAATAGGCTTCTTAGCTTAATCACTGACTCCTGACCAAGAGATAAAGCAGGGTATGGCAGAGATAATCCAGTGGTTATGCAAAGAGACTTTCACAGCCCCTCAGCTATGCCACCGAGGTATAGGTCTTCTGAGTTTCCTGGCTAGATCTCTGTCCCCTGGTGTCCCTTCCTGTCGCTGCTCCAGATTCTGAGGGTAGTAGCAATGGAGACTCAGAGTTGCACTTGGTGAGTCTCTGGGGAGTCCTCTCCTCCCTTCAGCTGTCCCCTTGTTGGTGGAGCAGACTGGAGGTGGTGTCTCAACTGATAAACTGCTGAACTGTTAGCAGTCACTTAATCTCTCCTTAGGCCCCTCTCTCCTCTCTGTCACCAGCCACGCGTGTTTGTACTCACTGGTGATTTAGTGGGTTCCTGTGGTCATTCTAGTCCTGTCTTGTTTCGGTCCGGGTGGTCTCCTTTGGTATTCCTAGTTGATGCAGGAGAGGAGAGGAGAGGAGAGGAGAGAAAGTGATCTGCTGCTCTTAGCTCCACCTCCAGAAGTCAAATCCCCTCGTGTGAGGCTTCTATGAACAACTATATGCCACCAAGCTAGAAAACCTGGAAGAAATGGACCATTTCCTAGATACCTACCAACTTCCAAAACTAAGTAAAGTGAAACTAGATAACATGAACAGGCCCATCACAGCTAATGAAATTGAAATAGTTATCAAAAATCTTCCCAAGAATAAAAGTCCTGGACCAGATGGTTTTACAAATGAATTCTACAAAACCTTCAAAGAAGAACTAATACCTCTACTTTTAAAAGTCTTCCAGAAGACTGAAGACACTGCAATACTCCCTGCCAGCTTCTATGAAGCCAACATCACTTTGATACCAAAAGCAAACAGGGACACAACCAAAAAAGAAAACTACAGACCAACATCTCTGATGAACACAGATGCTAAAATATTGAACAAAGTTCTAGCCAACCGGATACAGTAGTATATTCAAAAGATTGTTCATCATGACCAAGTGGGGTTTATCCCAGGCATGCAAGGTTGGTTCCATAAATCAATCAATGTGATCCACCACATCAACAAAAGCAAGACCAAAAACCACATGGTCATATCAATAGATGCAGAGAAAGCCTTTGACAAAATACAACATCCCTTTATGATCAAACACTACAAAAAAAAATGGGAATAGATGGAAAATTCCTGAAGATAGTGGAGCCTATATATAGCAAACCTACAGCTAATATCATACTCAATGGTGAAAAGCTGGAAGCATTTCCACTCAGATCAGGTACTAGACAGGGCTGCCCACTATCACCATTACTATTCAACATAGTGTTGGAAGTTCTTGCCACAGCAATCAGACAGGAGCAAGGAATTAACGGGATACAGATAGGAAGAGAAGAAGTCAAACTCTCCCTATTTGCAGATGGCATGATAGTATACATAGAAAAACCTAAGGAATCCAGCAAATCCCCTCACTGCTCCTCTGCAGCCCAGGTAGGCCAGACCTGTGGATGCACTTGAGACAGGAGGGGTGGGGTGCTCTGTCTCTAGCAGCCTGAAGCTCTGACAAGCTCTTGTGGCATGCCTACTCAGGAGTAGGGGCACAGGAGCCTGGGCGGGGAGGCTACCAATGCCCCCTTCCCTTCCTCCACACCCTGGCACCTGCGGGAGGGGGTGTCAGTGTCAGGGAGAGGCAGGGGAGCCACCTGTTCACTGAAAGACTCAGGAAGGGTCCCTGGGATTTCTGAAGTCAGTCTCTCCCTCTCTCTCTCTGTCTGTCTCTCTCTCAATATATATGTTGTTTATTTATTTTAATGAGAGAGAGATACACAGAGAAAGACACAGAGAGAGAGACCAGAGCACAGCACAGCTCTGGCTTATGGCGGTGCTGGGGATTGAACCTCGGACCTTAGAGCCTCAGGCATGAAAGTCTTTTTGTGGGGGCTGGGAGCACAGCGGGTTGAGTGAATAGGGCGTGAAGAGCAAGGGTGGTATAAGGATCCTGGTTTGAGCCCCCGGCTCCCCACCTGCAGGGGAGTCACTTCATAGGTGGTGAAGCAGGTCTGCAGGTGTCTATCTTTCTCTCCCCCTCTCTGTCTTCCCCTCCTCTCTCCATTTCTCTCTGTCCTATTCAACAACAATGACATTAATAACAAAAACAATAATAAAACAACAAGGGCAACAAATGGGAAAATAAAAATAAATATATTTAAGTCTTTTTGCATAATCATTATGCTGTCTCACAGCTCCTGAAGCCAGCTTCTCGTAACCTCTCAGAATCTGAGAGAGACTAAAGGAAATACAGTCTGAAAAACACAGGTGATGTGCATCTTTATAACAACGCCCCCCACCCTCACCCCTGTGTTCTCTGTAGGATCCCAGAGACCCAAGTTCCAGGCTGGGGACAGGACAGTGGTATAGAGGTAGGTGTGAGAGGTCACTGGGAGATTCAGCCTTCTACCCTGAGTATACCTACAGGCTCCCATCCTCCCGCCTCTAGCTCCTACTCCTGAATCAGGAAGGGGTTCAGAGTCAAGAAGAACCACCTCCCTGTGTAATCACTAGGGAAGGGCTGGAGAGACAACATAATCGTTACGCAAAGACACTTTCACGTCTGAGGATCCGGGGTCTCAGGTTCAACTTTCCCACGGTAAGTCAGAGCTGAGCAGTGTTATGGTAAGTAAATAAGTAACTAGGGAAACTCACTCAGAGCAGTTAGGTTCTGAGAGTGATTCTGCACCTTCAAGCCCCTGGCCCAGAGTGCTCACACCTGCCTGTGACTTCTCTGGTGTTCTGTGCAGCACAGGGCCCATCTCCTTGGCTCCTTGGCTCCTTGGCTCCTTGGCTCCTTGGGCTCTGGGCACACAGAGCAGTGACTCAGATACAGCTCTCTGTTAAGTGCCAGAAGCTGGACTAGGAGCTTGATCTCCCCTGTCCCATGACATCTCTCTTCATTCACGCCTGCTTGCTGGCTGAGGAGAAAACGTTCTCTGTGGTCAATGCAAGCAGAAGCAAAGTAAACAACTCCACAGGTAAAGAAAGCAGGAGCAGCTAGGTGGTGGTGCACCTGGGTAAGCGCTCATAATACAGCGCTCACAGCACCTGTGAAGCTTCCCGCCTGCAGGTGGGGGCGGGGCCTTAGACCTGGGGGTTCTTGCGTGTGGTGACATGTGCACTCAGTCCGGTGTGCCACTACCTGCCCCCATCAGTCGTTTATTTATACAAAAGCAGAAATTAATTTTTCTTTCATTTACTAAGCAGATTAAAATATACTTAAGAATGTGGTCAGCTTCTTTTTTTTTTTGCCTCCAGGGTTACTGCTGGGGCTCGGTGCCTCCACTATTAATCCACTGCTTGAAGGCTTTCCCCCCCCCTTTTGTTGTCCATGTTGTTCATCTTTGTTATTTGTATTGTTGTTATTACTGTCATTGTTGTTGGATAGGACGGAGAGAAATGGAGAGAGGAGGGGAAGGTAGAGAGGGAGAGAGAAAGACACCTGCAGACCTGCTTCACCGCCTGTGAAGTGACACCCCCCCCCCCACCCGTAGGATCCTTACGCTTAACCTGCTTCGCCACCGCCCAGCCCCCGTGGTCAACTTTTATTTTTAAAAAAATATCTATTTATTAAAGAGAGAAAGAAAGTGAATCAGAGAATCACTCCAGCATCTGAGACATTGAGAATCAAACCTAGGATCTCACACTTTAAAATTCTGCTTTGTGAAATGCAAATAAAGACAACAATGGGGGGTCTGGCGGTAGCACAGCGGATCCGTGGATCCCCTCCGGGTTGGAGCCCACGACAACTCACCTGCAGGGGGGTCGCTTCACAAGCGGTGAAGCAAGTCTGCAAGTGTTTATCTTTCTCTCCTCCTCTCTCCCCTCCTCGATTTCGCTCTGTCCTATCCAACAACATTGATGACAGCAATAATAATAACCACCACATCGATAAAACAAGGGCAACAAAAGGGGAAAAAATGGCCTCCAGGAGCAGTAGATTTGTGAGTGCAGGCACCGAGCCCCAGCAATAACCCTGGAGTCAAAAAAGTAAAAATAAAATAAAATAAAAGACAACAATGATATACCACTTCACTTCTGTGAGAATGTCATACATCAGAATCAATAGCAACAGCAAATGCTGGGGATGTTGTGGGGATACTAGAACCCTCTTTCACTGCTGGCAAATTGGTACAACCCCTGCAGGGAGCAGCCTGAAGACCTCTCAGAAGGCTAGACATGGACCTGCCCTATGCACAGCAATTCCTCCTGGGGATATATCCTAAGGAACCAAGCACATCCATCCAAAAAGATCTGTGTATACCTATGTCCATAGCAGCACAGTTTTTATTTTAGTGGAGAAATTGAGTGGGGGGGGGATAGAAAAGAGAGGGAGAGAGACAGAGAGACACCTATAACCCTGCTTCACCACTCGTGAAGACCTCTACATCCATAACTTCTTTACCCAGCCACCTGTCAACAGGCACTGAGGCTACTTCTACTCCTCGGTCACGGGATAATGCATCCATGAGCACAGGAAAGCATGTGTCCTTTTACTTTAGGGTAAAGACAGACTTCATAAACAATTTGAAATGTGTTATTAAAAGCTGACTACACAGGGGCAGGGGAGGCTCAGGTCTTGGAACATGATGGCAGACGAGGACCTAGTGGGAGTTGAATTCTTATGTGGAAAACTGAGATACGTTACACATGTACAGACAATTGTATTTTACTGTCTACTGTAAACCATTAATCCCCCAATAAAAAATTTAAAAAAGAAAAGAAAAGCTGACTACACAGAGCAGAACTTATTTTAATGGGGGGGTAATTTTAAATGCTTTACAGTAAATATAGTTGTTGGTACATGTGTAAAATTTCTCAGTTCTCTGCAAAACACTCTCCTGAGTCCTGAGCCTGGGCCCTCCTCCACCTTCAGGCACCAGGACCTGAAAGCCTCCCCCTGTCTCCCAGAGTCCTTTGCTTTGGTAAAATACACCAAATCCAGTGCAAGTTCTGCTTTGTGTTTCCCCATTCTGTTCTCATTTCTCAACTTCTGTCCACGAGTGAGATCATCCCATATTCATCCTTGTCTTTCTGACTTATCTCACTTAATAGAATTCCTTTAAGCTCCATCCAAGATGAGATGAAGAAGGTGAATTCATCATTTTCAATAGCTGATTAGTACTCCATTGTATATCTAGACCACAACTTTCTTAGCCACTCATCTGTTGTTGGACACCTGGGTTGATTCCAGGTTTTAGCTATTGCAAGTTGTGCTGTGGGGGGGGGCAGTCAGTGGCACACCTTGTTAAGTGCACACATTACACTGCTCAAGGATGAAGGTTCAAGCCCCTGGTCCCCACCTGCAGGGGGAAAGTTTCACGAGTGGTGAAGCAGGGATGCAGGTATCTCTCTGTCTCTCTATCCCCCCCCTCTTTTCTCAACTTCTCTCTGTCTCTATCAAATAATAAAAATAAAATAAATAAATAATATTTTTTAAAAAGAAGTTATGGATGCATACTGAATGGCACACTATTTTGTAATTTAAGAATATGATATTATGTCCTTCAGGACAGAATTAATGGAATCAGATGGTTTCACTCTGATATGAAATATAAGGAATTAAAACAGATAAAGTTACAAAACAAACCAAAAAGTAGCCAACCTGCTCTAAGACTTTATGAGAACCATAGTGGTTATTGTTGGGGAGTGGGGACACAGGACTTTCATGGAGGGTACAGAGGTGGGACTACACCCCTGTAATCTTATAACCTTGTAAACTACTATTAGATATTTAATAAAAATTGTTTTTAAAAGTCTGCCTTTAGACTGGGAGTATGGACCGACCAGTCAACGCCCATGTTCAGCGAGGAAGCAATTACAGAAGCCAGACCTTCTACCTTCTGCAACCCTCAGTGACTCTGGGTTCATGCTCCCAGAGGGATAGAGAATGGGAAAGCTACTGGGGAGCGGGTGGGATATGGAGATTGGGCGGTGGGAATTGTGTGGAATTGTACCCCTCCTACCCTATGGTTTTGTTAATTAATCCTTTCTTAAATAAAAAAAATTAAATTAAAAAAAAAAGTCTGCCTTTAAAAGAACTAAGTTTATGTGGTCTGGGAGGTGGTGCAGTGGAGAAAGCATTGCAATCTCAAGCATGAGGTTCAATCCCCAATAACACATGAGCCAGAGTGATGTCTGGTTCTTTCTCTCTCCTCCTATCTTTCTCATTAATTAATAAATAAATAAAATCTGAAAAAAGAAGAACTAGGTTTAGTTTGCAACCATAAAATTTTTATACTGCTTTTGAAATCTTTATCACTTTGATTAAACTGATAATGAATTATTCTATTTATTTATTTAAACTTTTTAAAAAAACTTTTTAAATATTTATTTATTTATTCCCTTTTGTTCCCCTTGTTTTTTATTGTTGTAGTTATTGTTGTTGTTGGATAGGAAAGAGAGAAATGGAGAGAGGAGGGGAAGACAGAGAGGGGGGAGAGAAAGACAAACACCTGCAGACCTGCTTCACCGCCTGTGAAGGGACTCCCCTGGAGGTGGGGAGCCAAGGGCTCGAACCGGAATCCTTATGCTGGTCCTTGTGCTTTGTGCCACCTGCGCTTAACCTGCTGCGCTGCCACCCAACTCCCTATTTAAACTTTTAAATGCAATAGGAGAAAGAGAGAGAGAGAAAGAGAGAGAAGACACTGATCAGTTCATATGTGGTGTAAGAACTTAGATCTGGGACCTCAGGCTTGCAAGTCCTGTGTTCACACAAAGTCTTTTCCTTGGATAACTCAATTAATTAATTAATTTTTATTAGATAGAGACAGAGAGCTTCACCAGTGAGACTTTCCTCCTACAGGTGGAGACCAGGGGCTTGAACGTAGGTCCCTGTACACTGTAATGTGTGTGTTTAACCAGGTGTGCCACCACCTGGCCCCCCAACTCAATCTTTTAAACATTTTCATACCTATGACAAAACTTCCCAAAAGCTGAAATTCTAAGAAAAGAGTAAAATATGAAACTTATTAAAAAGAAGTCTATATGGAAAATCTTACTAGAACTCTTTAAGGCATCCCATAGTAATCTCTATCCTTGTGGAAAGAGAAATACATATTAATTTGGTCTGGTGGGTATATTAAAACTTCATGGAAAGCATTGTAACATAAGTAAAATATTTAATTTTCTTAAAATATATGTGTATATTAATATGGGTACTTGGATGATGTAAAGGTTAAGAGTCTCATATGTTCTGGTAAACCCTAGTTATTATTCTGACATAATTGTATGCCAAAAATTGAACAAATTGTATCTTTTTTGTGTGTGGAATTAAAATGTTTGCCTTTTCTTCCTCAAATGCAGTCAGAGTATGAAAACTTAATGAGCATTCTTACTTCCTGTTGTCATGGTCACATCTGCATAAATTCAAGAAGAGATCTGTTCTTTCTCTACAATGAGATGATTCGGTTATCTAGGCTCATACTGCAATGCCAGTGACCACACTGTTTCAAGGAGTCAGGGTTGACCTCAGCACTGAGGAAGAAGAATGTGGCCCAATACCTTGCTTGTAGGGTCCAGTCTATTGAGAAAAACAGAGGTAATCCTGTGACAGAACTAGATGCCCAGAACATTTGGGAACTTCAAGAAGACAGGAGGTGGCCTCCAAATCCAGGTATTAAAGGCAGAATCTTATGGTGACTCTGAAATGGAATGAATGGCATGATTCCAGAGACCTGAAAAGCTACAAAGTAGTGGTTTGAGAGTCCTTGCCAGAGTTCCAGCAAAGCAAATTAGAAGAGTCTATGTGGTCATCTCTGTTCTGACTGCTTGTACAATATAACTAGCCAAGTCTATTTGCAATGGATTTAATTTTCAAAGGAATTGATTTTATTGCAGTTGTTTGATAAGATGAAGTGAAGGTAGAGAGAAAAAAATGTGTTTCATGTTCTTTTCATCATTTTTAAATGCTCTATTTCTCTCTGTGTATGTAAACAGGAATGGACTCAAAATTTTTCTATTATCCCCAAGCATGATGGCAGAGGACCTAGTGGGGTTTGTATTGTTATGTGGAAAACTGGGAAATGTTATGCATGTACAAACTGTTGTATTTTCTGCCAAATGTAAAACATTAATTCCCCCAATAATTTTTTTCTATTATCTGGTTATGATCTGAACCAACACTCACTATTTTTCTCTTATAGACTTCAGAGAAATTGTCACAGAACTGGACCTGGCTAAGTCTTGTTTCTGAGCACTACTGTCCAGATAGCTGATGACATCAGAGACTTCTGCAACCCAGAATAAGCCTGTCACCTGGACACACTTGGACCCATTTCTACACATCTTCTGCCCTTCCAACTCCCTGATGGATATTTGCATTGCTTCCATTGCCAGATTTTTTTCTTTTTCTGTTTGTAAATGTCTCTAATCAAGCATGATTGGAACATAAGCTTGGGACACAACCACATGCCGACCTCAAAGTTTGTCCAAAACTGTTTGAAGGCAGAACTAAACCATCATATCCTGAAAATGTTTCACTGAACATGGTATGTTCAGGAAGCAGCCAGAATGGTTCTTAAGACTGAGGATGGATAAAAAGAGGGGGAACTAGAAGTTGTGACCCCAAAGAAACAGAGCTCTCTCACATGGCTCTGGAAGAAGATGATAACATTCTCTCTGTCTCTATCCAAAAAATAAAATAAAGTAAAATAAGAGCCTCCACATCCAAAAGTCAAAGCCAAGCAAGAGGCCCATACCCTCCTCCTCTAGATAAAAATCCCTACTGTGGTGGCCTGGTAAGGTGGCACAGTGGCTAAAATGTTGTAGTTTCAAGCATGAGATACCCAATTCAACTCCTGACATTACACACGTCAGCGTAATGATATGGTTCTCTGTGGGGGCCAGATGGTGGTGCACCTAATTAAGCACATATGTTACAATGTGCAGGGACCCAGGCTTGAGTCCTTGGTCCCCACCCTCAAGGGGAAAGCTTCACAAGTGGTGAAGCAGTGCTGTGGGTGTCTCTCTCCCTCCCCCTCTCTCCATCTCCCCCTTTCCTCTTGATTTCTGGCTATTTTTATCCAATAAAAAAAAGATAATTAAAAAAATTATATGGTTCTCTCGCCTCATAAATAAATAAATAATCTTAATCCCCAGTATGCAACAGCAGGCTTCAAGTAAGAATAAAATCAGAAGGTGTGGAACTTTACCCCAAGGAATATCCAGGTTAGGATGGGGGAGAAGTCCCAACTCCCTGACCCCACACTTTGAACACTAGAAAGTGAGGCAAGGGGGCCAGGTAGTGACACACCTGGTTGTGTGCAAATGGTACAATGCTCAAGGACCCAAGTTTGAGCCCCGAGTCCCCACCTGCACACCTGCACCCCCAAACACACACAGCTTTGTGAGTGGTAGAGCAGTGTTGTGGGTATCTCTCTGTCTCTCTCCCTCTCTGTTACCCCTTCCCTCTCAATTTTGAACTGCCTCTATCCAATAAATAAATAAAGATAGCACAAAATAAATAAAGTAAAATTAAATTAAAGAAGAAAGTGAAGCAAGGAACTCAGGACTATAACCCAGGTTCAGATGTTCTGGTAGGAGCAGTTTTAACCCATCACCTCCCCAGAACAGCACGGCAGACACCATATTGGAACTTAAGTATCATAGCCACAGACTCTAAGGGCAGACTGTGAAGGGATTCAGAGGCCTCCCCAAGAGCCCCTAGCCTATCCCTCTGCAGTCTCCCCCAGGGAAGCACAAACACCCCTACCACCTAGACAGCCGCAGAACTCAGGCCCCTGGGGAGCTGAGAGCCAGTGAATCCCCCCTGATCACTCAGTGTGTGAGACCTCAGCAGCTGCCACCCCCTTAGGACAGCTGCAGTAGATGCCCCCTACCAAGGTCCTCCACATGGCACTGGGAACCTGCCCACCACCTCAGCAGCTCCACCACGGCCTTCATGGGAAATGCTCGCCCTCCATGTTCCACCCTTCCTAGAAAGGAGTCAGGCAGAGTAGGCCTCATCCAAGCCCCTGAGGAGCTGATGCCCTAATGAGGAACTGCAGCCACTTCCCCACACCTGTGGGTCAAGACAAAAGCCTGGCAAGATAAGCCTTGGAGTGATCAGACAAAGTAAGAACTACAAAAGTTGGAAAAGGCCAAGAGACTGGCATACTTGAATGATGGCTTTTTATTTACTACCAGGCCACCCCATCACCAGAACCCTAGTCAGGGAATCCTGGGATTCCCACACAGACATGATGAGCCTAGATCTCTAACAGATCCCTCTCTCTACTGTCACTGGTCATCTCCATCAGGAACAACATAATGGAGCCCTTTCTGGGCCCCTACAGGACCTTGCCCTCAATGTGGATCAACAATGGTAGGGACTGTTCCAATGGGGTTAGATAACATAATGGTCATGCAAACAGACTGTCATGTCTGGAGCTCCGAAGTCCCAGGTTCAATCCCCCACACCACAATAAGCCAAAGTTGAGCAGTGCTCTGGATAAATAAAAAAAAAAGGCGGGGGTGCTAGGTGGTGCCACACCTGGTTGAGAACACATGTTACAATGCTCAAGGACCCAGGTTTGAGCCCCAGATCCCCACCTGCAAGGGGAAAGCTTTGCAAGTGATGAAGCAGGGCTGCAGGTGTCTCTCTGTCTTTTTCCCTCTCTCTCTCTCCTTCCTTTCAACTTCTGGCTATCTCTATCCAATAAATTAATTAATCAATTAAATTTAATTTAAAAATAAACATTAAAAAAATGGTAGGGACTGTGTTCCTTTATCTGAAGGGAGGTTGGGCCAACATACTCTACCACTCAAGGAAGACAGATCTGGCAAGGAGTGCAGCCTACAATGTTCCTCGCTATGATGACAGAATTCGAACTCAGACCTACAGGGATGCAAAGGTTACACAGGCTCCTGCACTGAGTATGGGCCGCAGATCAAATTGATGGGGTTTACAGTTAACAATATTTATATACTTTTCCCATATTTGGGAGCTACTCTCTTTCCTGACCCAACTTTCTAGTCCTATTTCCAACTCTGACACCATCTCCCAAGACAATATCTTTGGTCCACCTGTATGTTAGCTGTCAGACTCAAGCAAAGGTTAGAAAAGTCATGAGCCCCTTGGAATATACCTAAAGTAGCTTTTTCCAAAATGGACACCCCAAATCTCATCTGTTATATTCTAGCCTTTAGTTTCCTGGTTATTGAATAATTTGTTCTGCTTTATATCTTAATGCTTTTTCAGCCATCTAGTTACAGATGCTGCCAAGATGCCAACCTGACTTCCCTGGGCAGACGACTCCACCAATGTGTCCTGGAGCCCCACCTCACCAGATCCCTGCCCCACCAGGGAAAGAGAGAGACATTCTGGGAGTATGGATCAACCTGCCAACACCCATGTTTAGCGGAGAAGCAGTTACAGAAGCCAGACCTTCCATCTTCTGCACCCCATAATGATCCTGGGTTCATGCTCGCAGAGAGATAAAGAATAGGAAAGCTTTTGGAAGTCTGGCGGTAGCACAGCGGGTTAAGCTCAGGTGGCGCAAAGCACAAGGACAGGCATGAGGATCCCGGTTCGAGCCCCCGGCTCCCCACCTACAGGGCAGTCGCTTCACAGGCGGTGAAGCAGGTCTGCAGGTGTCTTTCTCTCCCCCTCTCTGTCTTCCCCTCCTTTCTCTATTTCTCTCTGTCCTATCCAACAATGACAACAATAAGAATAACTACAACAATAAAACAATAAGGGCAACAAAAGGGAATAAATAAATAAATAAATATAATAGGAAAGCTTTCAAGAGAGGAAATTGGATATGGAACTCTGGTGGTGAGAATTGTGTGGAATTGTATTTCTCTTATCCTATGGTCTTGTTGATATTTTTTTTTCACAAAAAAGAAAAGACAAAAGCCTGGGAGAGGTACTGGGGTCTTCTTTGAGGAAAAGCAAGGTCTGCTTGCTCTGAAATTAAGGTTCTGGAGGCTCTCCACTGAGCAGCTCTATTGTGTGGTCCCTGTGTGGTTCAACCTAAGAGGCTGAAGCTCGCTACTACATTGTAACAGACCCTACAACCCTTCACTTGGTCTTCACAGCCAGCTGTGGCATCATGCCTGCTTTGCCTCCCTTGCCAGCCACCACCTTTAGGGCTTCATAGGTGTGGCTGCCTTTACCAGACCTTTACCAGGTTTCCCTCCCCTCCCCCCAACGTGGCTCACACGCCGTGTCTCAGCCTCAAGTTCAGCCTAAATACTCCAAGTACTAAGCACTGCAAGCCTTTGCTTTCCGTTTCAATTTTTTTCCTTTTTTACTATTTATTTTAGAGTAGAGAAAGAGAAAGAAACAGAGCAGCACTCTGACAAGTGCCATGCCAGGGATCTAACTTAGAACCTCATGTTTGCAAGTTCAGTGTTCTAGCCACTGCACCACTACTTTCCTGGCCAAACATCCATTTTTCAGGTTTTGAGCTCTTCATCCTTCCTTCCTTCCTTCCTTCCTTCCTTCCTTCCTTCCTTCCTTCCTTCCTTCCTTTCTTCTTTTCTTTCATCTTTTTTTTCCCCTGTGTACTAAATATTGGAGTTATGGCACTTGACAGATTACAGTCTTCCTAAAGTTCTGGTAGAAACCATGAAAGTAAGATAAGAAGACACTGACTGAAAAATAGCCGTGGCTGTAATGGGAACAGGAGGATAAAGGAGTGTTGTTTCTCCGAGTCTAGGATGATGGCCAGCCTGAAGATGCATCATGACAGGGAGAGAATTCTAATAAGCTCCTCATGGCCCCCTAACATAGGTTCTGGCTTCCATTCTGTTGTGACAGCTGTCAATCACAATAGAAGAAAATTGCATTGATGTAGCGTACAGAGGATTTGTTCTAGAAGCTGGCAGCTGGTAATCTTCTAATTTGTGTGTGCTGAGAGAAGCACACTGTTTACATTCAGAGGAGCTTTCTCTCTGTGGTCAGATGCTATCTATGTGTGAAAAATGGAAGATGTAGATGATAGGATTTTATTCTAAAGAAAATTTTTTTTTCTTGTGAACATGGGAACCTGGTTTCTGACTGTAGTCACTGGGGGGTAGGGTTTGGGGTGAGGGGTGGGGTTTGGCAGGAGGGGGGCGTTTGGGGTGAGCAAAAACCCACAGGCTTGCTTCACAGCTGGTGTCTTGCTTCACAGCTGTAACCTTTGTCATCATGGCCACTTGCTCTGCCTATGTCCTAAGCTGCTGTTTCTTTCACCAACCAAGAGTCTTTTCTTCCCCTTCCATGACTGCAGGAGTAGTTATTACACCGTCAGGAAGCTGGAGCTGATGCAAAGGAGAACTGAAAGCATTCACTAAAGCCACCACCCTTACCTCCTATTCAGTGAGGCAACTCCTGTGAAGTAAACAGTTCACTTAGATAGTGCGCTGCTTTGTCTTCCTTGTTCAGGGTAAACCTGCTCCCAACCACACAGAAAAGCAAGCTTCAGTGCTGTGGCTTCTTTACTTCTGTCTCTCTCTCTCTCTGTTCACCTAAAATAGCCAGCACAGAGCGGTGAAGTTTTAGAGATGATGAAAGAAAGAAAGAAAGAAAGAAAGAAAGAAGAAGAAAGAAAGAAAATAGGAAGGAAGGAAGGAAGGAAGAAAGAAAGAAAGAAGAAGAAAGAAAGAAAATAGGAAGGAAGGAAGGAAGGAAGAAAGAAAGAAAGAAAGAAAGAAAGAAAGAAAGAAAGAAAGAAAGAAAGAAAGGGGTGAAAGCGGGTGGGTGGTGACATACCTGGTTGATTGCACATGTTACAAAGCACAGGTTTTGAGCCTCTGGTCCCCACCTGCAGGGGGAAAGCTTTGCGAGTAGTGAAGCAGCTCTGCAGGTGTCTGTCTCTCCTCTCTGTCTTCCCTCCTCTCTTAATTCCTCTCTTTCCTATCCAACAACAACAGCTATAACAACAATAACAATAATAACCACAAGGGCAACAAAAAATGAGAAAAATGGCCCCCAGGAGCAGTGGATTCATCGTGCTGGCACCAAGCCCCAGTGATAACCCTGGAGGCAAATAAAATAAAATAAAATAAAATAAGGGGCCGGGTGGTAGTGCAGCGGGTTAAGCGCACATGGAGAAAATCGCAAGGACTGACTTAAGGATCCAGGTTTGAGCCCCTAGCTCCCTGCCTGCAGGGGGGTTGCTTTACAAGTAGTGAAGCAAGTCTGCGGGTGTCCATCTTTCCCTCCCCCCCTCTGCCTCCCCTCCTCTCTTGATTTCTCTCTGTCCTATCCAACAGCAACAACATCAATGGCAACAATAACAATAACAACAACAAGGGCAACAAAAAATGGCCTCCAGGAGCAGTGGATTCCTGGTGCAGGCACCAAGCCCCAGCGATAACCCTGGAGACAAAAATAAAATAAAATAGGGAGTCGGGCTGTAGTGCAGCGGGCTAAGCGCAGGTGGCGCAAAGCACAAGGACCGGCATAAGGATCCCGGTTTGAACTCCGGCTCCCCACCTGCAGGGGAGTCACTTCACAGGCGGTGAAGCAGGTCTGCAGGTGTCTATCTTTCTCTCCTCCTCTCTGTCTTCCCCTCCTTCTCTCAATTTCTCTCTGTCCTATCCAACAACGACAACAACAATAATAACTACAACAATAAAACAACAAGGGCAACAAAAGGGAATAAATAAATAAAATAAATTTTAAAAAAAAAAAATAAAATAAAATAAAATAAAGATAATTTTAAAAAATAATAATTCTATAGAAGAAAGGAAGGGGGAGTTGGGTGGTGGCACAGCGGTTTAAGCATGTGGTGCAAAGCTCAAGGACCAGTGTAAGGATCCCGGTTCGAGCCCCCGGCTCTCCACCTGCAGGGGAGTTACTTCACAGGCCTCGAAGCAGGTCTGCAGGTGTCTGTCTTTCTCTCCCCCTCTGTCTTCCCCTCCTCTTCCCATTTCTCTCTGTCCTATCCAACAATAACGACATCAATAACAACAACAATAATAACCACAACAATATTAAACAAGGGCAACAATAGGGAAAATAAATAAATATTTAAAAAATTTAAAAAAAGAAGAAAGGAAGGGAAAAAATAAATAAAAAAGAGAAGGAAGGGAGAAATAAATAAATAAATAATAAATAAATAATCTTGTAGCCAGGAAAGCTACTCAGTGAAGAGAATAAAATCAAAATTACACAGTCTTCTATAGAGATTATCAATGAAAGGGTGGGAGCACAGAACTTTGGTGGTGGATGCACTGTGGAACCCTATTGCTTAAAAAGAAAAAACAGAACAAGAGAGATAGCATTGCAGTTATGTGGAAGACTTTACATGCCTGTGACTCGTGGTCCCAGATTCAATCCCTAGCACCACCATATGCCAAATCTGAGCAGTGTTCTGGTAATAAGTAAGCAAACAAACACAAGTCTCAGACCTGTTCATTCTAGATGAATGCTATCTAGATAAAGAAGTTCTGGGGTGGACTTCCAGAGGCGGGATTACAAGTAGCAGCAGATGTGTTTCTCTCCTCTCCTCTCCTCTCCTCTCCTCTCCTCTCCTCTCCTCTCCTCTCCTCTCCTCTCCTCTCCTCTCCTCTCCTGGATCAACTAGGACTACCAAAGGAGACCACCTGGGACCGAAACAAGACAGGACTAGAATGACTTCGGGAACTCAACAAATCACCGGTGAGTGCAAACGCTTGTGGCCGGTGGACAGAGAGGAGCCAAGGAAGAGATTAAGTGGCTGTTAACAGTCTGGCAGTTTATCATTTGAGACACCACTTCCAGTCTGTTCCACCAACGAGGGGACTGCTGAAGGGAAGAGAGAACTCCCCTGAGACCCACCAAGTGCAACTCTGAATCTCCATTGCTACTACCCTCAAAATCTGGAGCAGCAGTACGGAGGCCCTGTGCTGACACCAGGGGACAGAGAACTAATCAGGAAACTCAGGAGAAGACCTATACCTCAGTGGCATGGCAGTGGGGCTGTGAAAGTCTCTTTGCATAATCACTGGATTATCTCTGCCACACCCTGCTTTATCTCTTGGTCAGGAGTCAGTGATTAAGCTAAGAAGCCTATTGATAGTTTAAAAGCCCTCAGGCTCCCACTGGGAAGAAAAAGCACAAAAGAGGTTTTTAAGCCACCGAACTCCAAATCAGGGATTACAATACTACTGAAACAACTGTTAACTTTCACAACTGTGAACCCTTTACTTACCTTACTTAGACATAAGTCAATCCAGGCAATAGTGATCAGTAATTTGAAAAGTACTGAGAGAGGGAACTCATAGCATAACACATAAAATGGTTAAGCCAACAAGAAGAAATATTGGAGAAATGAACCAGGACAAGAGTCCAGCTAAAAGCCCCCCAAAGGGTGAAGCACAAAATAATGAGGTCAATATCCAAACACTAGTTAAGAAAATAATCACAGAAGTGAGTACAGTTTGAAAGAATTGTAATCAGAAATGCAGAAACAACCAATGAGACTCTGGAAGAAAACACTGATTATCTCAAGGTTATTAGAGAGCTGAAAGCTGAAATAGCTGAGCTAAGAACACAACTAGCTGAACAAGCTAAAACACTATCAGAACAGGGTAACAAAATAGATGAACTCCAGAAAAAAGTAGAGGGCAGAGAGAATAGAATCAATGAGGCTGAAGACAGAATTAGCAAGATTGAGGAAATTAGAGACAACAAAAAAGTAAGAGATCTCAAAAAGAGATTAAAAGAAACTGAAAACAACAACAGAATCCTATGGGATGACTTCAACAGAAACAAGATATGCATTATTGGCTTACCAGAGGAAGAAAGAGAGGAGAAGAAGAAAGGACATAATAGCTGAAAACTTCTCTAGTCTAGACAACATCAATGACATAAGTTCAAGAAGCCCAGAGGGTCCCAAACAGCATTAACCCAGACTTAAATACACCAAAATACATCATATTTAGAATGGAAAGGAATAAGGATAAAGAAAGGATCCTGAAGTCTGCAAGAGAAAAACAAAGAGTCACCTACAAAGGAAAACCCATAAGATTAGCAGCAGACTTCTCCATACAAACACTACAGGCCAGAAGAGAATGGCAAGATATCTACCAAGTACTCAATGAAAAAGGCTTTCAACCAAGAATACTGTATCTTGCTAGACTGTCATTCAGACTAGATGGAGGCATAGAAAACCTTCTCAGACAAACAACAGTTGAAGGAACCAACTATCACCAAGCCTGCCCTGAAAGAAGTTCTGAAGGGTCTCCTATAAACAGTCAGACTACCATAAATAGGCCATCTATCAGAACACTCTAAAACTCTACAAGAATGGTGTTAAAATATCTTCAATCTTTGATGTCAATAAATGTCTATAGCCTGAATTCACTTATTAAAAGATAGAGTAGGAAGATGGATCAGAAAACACAACCCAACAATATGCTGTCTACAGGAAACCCACCTAACTCAACAAGACAAACATAGATTCAAAGCGAAAGGATGGAAAACTATCATACAGGACAATGGCCCACAAAAAAGGGCAGGAACAGCTATTCTCATATCTGACATGATAGACTTTAAAATAGATAAGATTAAAAAAGATAGGGATGAACACTACTTAATGCTCAGTGGATCAGTCAATCAAGAGGACTTAACAATTATTAACAACTATGCACCCAATGAGAAGCCATCTAAATACATCAAACATCTACTGAAAGAGCTACAGCAATATATTAACAGCAACACAGTCATAGTAGGGGACTTCAACACCCCATTCTCTCAACTTGACAGATCATCCAGGCAGAAAATCAACAAAGACATAAGGGAGTTAAATGAAGAGATAGATAAACTAGAACTATTGGACATTTTCAGAGTCATTCATCCCAAGAAACTGGAATGCACATTTTACTCAAATCCACATGGTTCATTCTCAAGGACAGACCATATGTTAGGCCACAAAGATAGCATCAGCAAATTCAAGAGCATTGAAATCATCCCAAGCACCTTCTCAGACCACAGTGGAATGAAACTAACACTTACCAATCAACAAAAGATTAGTAATAGTCCCAAAATGTGGAAGCTCAACAGTACACTCCTTAACAACTACTGGGTCAAAGAGGAAATCAAGGGAGAAATCAAAATGTTTTGGGTGTTCAATGAAAATGAAGACACAATCTATCAAAATATGTGGGACACAGCTAAAGCAGTCCTAAGAGGGAAGTTCATAGCTATACAAGCACACATTAAGAAACAAGAAAAAGCACAAATAAACAGCCTGATTGCACATCTTAAAGACCTAGAAGAACAACAACAAAGGAACCCTAAAGCAACCAGAAGGACAGAAATCACTAAAGTTAGGGCAGAAATCAATAACATTGAGAATAGGAAAACCATACAAAAGATCAACAAAAGTAAATGTTGGTTCTTTGAAAGAGTGAAAAAAATCAACAAACCTTTAGCCAGACTCACAAAACAAAAAAGGGAGAAGACCCAAATAAATCAAATAGTAAGTGAAAGAGGAGATATCACAACAGACACCACACAAATTCAATATATCATGTGAGGCTTCTATGAACAACTATATGCCACCAAGCTAGAGAACCTGGAAGAAATGGACCATTTCCTAGATACCTACCAACTTACAAAACTAAGTAAAGAGAAACTAGATAACATGAACAGGCCCATCACAGCTAATGAAATTGAAATAGTTATCAAAAATCTTCCCAAGACAGGCTTCCCTGGACTGAAGACCCCACCAATATGTCCTGGAGCTCAGCTTCCCCAGAGCCCCACCCTACTAGGGAAAGAGAGAGGCAGACTGGGAGTATGGACCGACCAGTCAACGCCCATGTTCAGCGGGGAAGCAATTACAGAAGCCAGACCTTCTACCTTCTGCAACCCTCAATGACCCTGGGTCCATGCTCCCAGAGGGATAGAGAATGGGAAAGTTACTGGGGAGGGGGTGGGATATGGAGATTGGGCGGTGGGAATTGTGTGGAGTTGTACCCCTCCTACCCTATGGTTTTGTTAATTAATCCTTTCTTAAATAAAAAAAATTTTAAAAAATTAAAAAAAAAATCTTCCCAAGAATAAAAGTCCTGGACCAGATGGTTTTACAAATGACTTCTACAAAGCCTTCAAAAGAGCTAATTCCTCTACTTTTAAGTCTTCCAGAAGATTGAAGACACTGGAATACTCCCTGCCAGCTTCTATGAAGCCAACATCACTTTGATACCAAAAGCAAACAGGGACACAACCAAAAAAGAAAACTACAGACCAACATCTCTGATGAACATAGATGCTAAAATATTGAACAAAATTCTAGCCAACCGGATACAGTAGTATATTCAAAAGATTGTTCATCATGACCAAGTGGGGTTTATCCCAGGCATGCAAGGTTGGTTTAATATACATAAATCAATCAATGTGATCCACCACATCAACAAAAGCAAGACCAAAAACCACATGGTCATATCAATAGATGCAGAGAAAGCCTTTGACAAAATACAACATCCCTTTATGAACAAAACACTACAAAAAATGGGAATAGATGGAAAATTCCTGAAGATAGTGGGGTCTATATATAGCAAACCTACAGCCAACATCATACTCAATGGTGAAAAACTGGAAGCATTTCCCCTCAGATCAGGTACTAGACAGGGCTGCCCACTATCACCATTACTATTCAACATAATGTTGGAAGTTCTTGCCATAGCAATCAGGCAGGAGCAAGGAATTAAAGGGATACAGATTAGAAGAGAAGAAGTCAAACTCTCTTTATATGCAGATGACATGATAGTATACATGGAAAAACCTAAGGAATCCAGCGAGAAGCTTTTGGAAATCATCAGGCAATACAGTAAGGTGTCAGGCTACAAAATTAACATTCAAAAGTCAGTGGCATTCCTCTATGCAAACACTAAGTTAGAAGAAATTGATATCCAGAAATCAATTCCTTTTACTATAGCAACAAAACCAATAAAATATCTAGGAGTAAACCTAACCAAAGAAGTGAAAGACTTGTATACTGAAAATTATGAGTCACTACTCAAGGAAATTGAAAAAGACACAAAGAAGTGGAAAGATATTCCATGTTCATGGGTTGGAAGAATTAACATCATCAAAATGAATATACTACCCAGAGCCATCTACAAATTTAATGCTATCCCCATCAAGATCCCAAACACATTTTTTAGGAGAATAGAACAAATGCTACAAATGTTTATCTGGAACCAGAAAAGACCTAGAATTGCCAAAACAATCTTGAGAAGAAAGAACAGAACCGGAGGCATCACACTCCCAGATCTCTAATTGTATTATAGGGCCATTGTCATCAAAACTGCTTGGTACTGGAACCTGAATAGACACACTGGCCAGTGGAATAGAATTGAGAGCCCAGAAGTGAGGCCCCACACCTATGGATATCTAATCTTTGGCAAAGGGACCCAGACTATTCAATGGGGAAAGCAGAGTCTCTTCAACAAATGGTGTTGGAAACAATGGGTTGAAACATGCAGAAGAATGAATCTGAACCACTATATTTCACCAAATACAAAAGTAAATTCCAAGTGGATCAAGCACTTGGACGTTAGACCACAAACTATCAGATATTTAGAGGAAAATATTGGCAGAAATCTTTTCTGCATAAATTTTAAAGACATCTTCAATGAAAAGAATGCAATTACAAAGAAGACTAAGTCAAGTATAAACCTATGGGACTACATCAAATTAAAAAGCTTTTGTACAACTAAAGAAACTACTACCCAAACCAAGAGACCCCTCACAGAATGGGAGAAGATCTTTACATACCTTACATCAGACAAGAGGCTAATAACCAGAATATATAAAGAACTTGCAAATCTCAACAACAAGAAAACTATTAACCCCATCAAAAAATGGGGGGGAGGACATGGACAGAATATTCACCACAAAAGAGATCTAAAAGGCTGAGAAACACATGAAAAAATGCTCCAAGTCTCTGATTGTCAGAGAAATGCAAATAAAGACAACAAGATATCACTTCACTCCTGTGAAAATGTCATAGATCAGAAAAGATAACAGCAATACTGCTGTTATCTTTGGGGAGTCGGGCGGTAGTGCAGCAGGTTAAGCACAGGTGGCGCAAAGCATAAGGACCAGTATAAGAATCCTGGTTCGAGACCCTGGCTCCCCACCTGCAGGGGAGTCACTTCACAGGTGAAGCAGGTCTGCAGGTGTCTGTCTTTCTCTCCCCTCTCTATCGTCCCCTCCTCTCTCCATTTCTCTCTGTCCTATCCAATAATAACGACATCAATTGCTGGGAAATTGTGCAGATGTAGTCACGTCTGCCATGTTGTCTCCTCAGGCTATTGCTAGTTCCCAGAGAGTTGGGACATTCTTGGAGAGCCTGTTCTGCCATGTTGTGCCCTCACGGCATTGTCTATTTTCCCACCATAGTTGGAGTGCTATGGTTACTCCTCCCCCTTCCCATTCTCGTGAGAGCTACTCCCATAAAAGCCCTTCTTCTTCTGCACCTCTCTTGCCAGCTCTTCACTTGGGTATTTAGACGCAGGAAAGGTTACTGCGTGAGACGGCCATTTTTGCTACCTCCACGTGACCCAACCTGTTTCTCTCTCACCCAACTCTGAGGTGCCAGCGCAAATAAAGATTTGTGTTCCCTCTTCACTCCGAATCTCCTCTCTCTCTTCTCCGCGGTGCAGCACGACAATCAATAACAATAACAATTACTACAACAATAAAACAGGGGCAACAAAAGGGAATAAATATTTAAAAAAAAAAAAGAAAAGAAAAGAAAAGGTAACAGCAGCAAATGCTGGAGAGGGTGTGGGGTCAAAGGAACTCTAGGATCCTGCAATTCTTCTCCTGGGGATAGATCCTAAGGAACCCAACACATCCATCCAAAAAGATCTGTGTACACATATGTTCTTGGCAGCACAATTTGTAATAGCCAGAACCTGAAAACAACCCAGGTGTCCAACAACAGATGAGTGGCTGAGCTATTTGAGCTATTTGTGGTAAAGATACACAATGGAATACTACTCAGCTATAAAAAATGGTGACTTCACCATTTTCAGCCGATCTTGGATGGACCTTGAAAAATTCATATTAAGTGAAATAAGTCAGAAACAGAAGGATGAATATGGGATGATCTCACTCTCAGGCAGAAGTTGAAAAACAAGATCAGAAGAGCAAACCCAAGTAGAACCTGAACTGGAACTGGTGTATTGCACCAAAGTAAAAGACTCTGAGGTGGGTGGGTGGGGAGAATACAGATCCAAGAAGGATGACAGAGGACCTAGTGGGGGTTGTTGTTGTATGGAAAACTGGGAAATGTTATGCATGTACAAACTATTGTATTTACTGTTGAATGTATAACATTAATTCCCCAATAAAGAAATAAAAAAAGAAGAAGTTCTGGAAGCCTCTTAGACTCTGATATTATTTGTCCATAGCTTGCAGTTCTGTTTGTCTTAGCTAGTAATGATTTGTTGCTAGGGTTATTATTTATTACCTGACAATTCTGTATTTTTACTTATTGATTGATTTTTATTGTCACTAAGTTTATTGCTGGGGCTTGGAGCCTGCATGATGAATCAATAACTTCTAGAGGCCAATTTTTTCCTTTTCCCCTTTATTTGATAGGACAGAGAGAAATTGAGAGGGAAAGGTAAAACAGAGAGGGAGAGAGAGAGACAGATATCTGCAGCACTGCTTCATCACTTGTGAAGATTCCCCTTGTAGTTGGGGACCAGGGGCTTGAACCTGGGTCCAGGTGCACTGTTATGTATACGCTCAACCAGGTATACCACCACCCAGACCTAAATTCTGTATTTCTTTATATATATATATATATTTCCTTTTTGTTGCCCTTGTTTTTATTGTTGTTGTAGTTATTGTTGTTGATGTCATCACTATTGGATAGAACAAAGAGAAATGGAGAGAGGAGGGGAAGACAGAAAGGGGGAGAGAAAGACAGACACCTGAAGACCTGCTTCACCCCCTGTGAAGCAACTCCCCTGTAGGTGGTGAGCCGGGGGCTCCAACCGGGGTCCTCAACACCAGTCCTTGCCCTTAGCGCCACCTGCGCTTAACCAGCTGTGCTACTGCCCGACTTTCAAAATCTGTGTTTCTAAAAGGTATAAATATTGGACCAAATTAGAAGTTCATTAAGATGTAATAAAGTCGGGTGTGGGCGGTAGCACACTGGGTTAAGTGCACATAGTGCAAATTGCAGATCAGCTCAAGGATCCCGGTTCGAGCCACCGGCTCCCCACCTGCAGGGGCTTTGCTTCACAAGCGATGAAGCAGGTCTACAAGTGTCTTTCTCTCCCCCTCTCTGTCTTCCCCTCCTCTCACAACTTCTCTCTATCCTATCCAACTACAGCAGCAGTAACAACAACAATAACAACAAAAACAATAATGGGAAAAGATGGCTTCGAGGAACAGTTGATACATAGTGCAGGCAAACGAGCCCCAAAGATAACCCTGGAGGCAGAAAAAAAAAAGGTGTAATGAAGTCAATGACACTTGTTTTCAATTGAAGCTTTGAAGTATTGGACTTGTTTAAATTTACAGCAGTCTGCTTTCTCTCCTCAGGCTCTGTGTCCTTCATTATATTTATTTTCTCTTTTGTTGCCCTTGTTGTTTTTTATTATTGTTGTAGTTATTATTGTTGTTGATGTCATCATTGTTGTTAGATAGGACAGAGAGAAATGGAGAGAGGAGGCATTATATTTATTTTCCCATAATTTGTTTTTATTTTTCTGTCTCTGTGGGTGGGTAGAAATCCCCATGAACAGGGATAGTGCCCAGACTCTTTTGACCAGTGTTTCAGTGCCTAACACAATGCTTGGGGTATAGTTGGCCCTCTACAAAGAATTGTTGGGAGATGTAACATGAGGACAAGCAGACAGAATCATGGACAAAAGAAGAGACATGACAAAAAGATCTGGGGGATGTAAGAAAAAGCCAAGTCTTAAAAAGCTAGTGCATAGGAATTCCGGTGCTAGTCACTCCTGTCCCCTCGCCTCCAACAAGAAAGTCCCTGTGCAGTAAGAAGAGAGTTGGGGTCAGGGGTTGGCACAACTGGTTGAGCACACATGTTTCAGTGCGCAAGAACCCTGGTTCAAGCCCTGGGTCCCCACCTGTAGGGGGAAAGCTTCACAAGTAGTGAAGCAGGGCTGCAGGTGTCTCTCTGTCTCTCTCCTTCTCTGTCTCCCCTTTCCCTCTCAATTTCTAGCTGGTTCTATCCAATAAATAAATAAAGATATTAATTTTTTTTTTTAAATAAGAAGGGTGTTTGCACACCTCCACAGGATAAGCCCTCTGAACATCAAGGATGCTCACTAGGGGAGCACACAAAACCCCAAGTATTCTTTTTAAATATATACATTTATTATTTGTTTATTTATTTATTTACTTATTGATTATTGAATAGAAATAGAGAGAAATTGGGGGGGGAAGAGTGAGGGAGAGAGACATAGACAGCTGCAGCACTGCTTCACCACTCATGAAACTTTCCCCCTGCAGGTGGGGACTAGGGGCTTGAACCTGGGTCCTGTTCACTGTAATGTGTGAGCTACCACCTGGTCCCAACACAAAGCACCCTTGCATTCCTGACTACACAGGGGATGGATCGGTGGGAGTGAACACACAGAAACTCTTTCCTTCAGTTCTATTCTGACTTGAGCATCTTAGTTTTCACACCTATCTCAGGGAATGCTGTAATTTGATCCAAGGAACCCATAGGAGGGTATTTTGTTGGTATCAATAGTTTCTGGCAGGGGCCAGGCAGTGAAACACCCAGTTGAACACACATATTACCATGCTAAAGGGCCCAGGTTCAAGCCCCTGGTCTCCACCTTGGGGGAGGGGAAGGAAAGCTTCATGGTTGGTGAGACAGTGCTGCAGGTATATCTCTTTCTCCTTCTCTATTTCCCTCTCCCCCTCAATGTCTCTTTCCAAAACAAATACTTGAAAGAAGATAGTATCAGGGCTAGGTGGTGGCAGACCCAGTTAAGTGAACATAGTACAAAGTGCAAGGACCCGAGTTTGAGCCCCCATCCCCACCTGCAGTGGGAATGCTTCACAAGTGGTGAAGCAGGTCTGCAGGTGTCTGTCTTTCTCTTTTTCCCTCTCTATGCCCCCTCCCCTCTCAATTTCTCTCTGTCCTACCCAATAAAATGGAAAAAATGGTACAAGCACCAAGCCCCAGTGATAACCCTGGAGGCAAAAAAAAAAAAAAAGATAGTCTCTGACATGTATTAAGTGCTAAATAAATACTAGTGGATCAATACATACAGGGGTGAAAGAATTGTGGGCTGTGTTCAGGTTAAGTGCATGTGGCGCAAAGTGCAAGGACTGCCGTAAGGATCCTGGTTTGAGCCCCCGGCTCCCCACCTGCAGGGGAGTCACTTCACAGGCAGTGAAGCAGGTCTGCAGGTGTCTGTCTTTCTCTCCCCCTCTCTGTCTTCCCCTCCTCTCTCCACTTCTCTCTGTTCTAACAACGACAACATCAATAACTACAACAACAATAAAAAACAACAAGGGCAACAAAAGGGAAAATAAATAAATAAATAATTTTTTTAAGTGTTCAGAGTAGATTTATCCAAGATGTCTGGGGTAAGTATTTGCCAATGTGTCATCTTGATATGTGACACTAAAGTAAAGCATGGTCCTATGAGTCTTGGGGAATAATTATTTCTTAGGACTGCCAATTACCTAGACTCAAGGATTTTTTTTTTCTTTTCTTTTTCTTTCTTCTCTATTTTTTTTTTTTTTTTTTTTTTACCAGAGCACTGATCAGCTCTGGCTTATGGTGGGGGTTGTTGAACCTGGGACTTTGGTTGTTGAACCTGGGACTTATGCCTCAGGCATAAGAGTCTCTTTGCATAATCATTATGCTATCTACCCCTGTCCTCAGAGCAATCTCTAGAAATAAGCTTTCTAGAGAAGCCTCTCTGAGCATGGGGCACACGTCAGGAGACATTCCTTCTTCAACAGGGGATGGCCTGGATGCTCCAGGCTTCCCCACATGGGTGATAATTCCAAAGCCTGTTTATCCCATTTATTTTAAAATTTATAGACATATGGATACCTATATGTATGGTCTTTATTTTTTCTTTAGTAAGACATGTCATTCATAAATAACCCCATAAAGTCAAAAGCCAAGGAGAGTTTCTTTTTTAGAGAAGGCAACATGCCACTTAAAATTGCAGTTTCTGAGATGTGTTTGCATAAGGTGGGTTGGTCTTGTTTGGGCTGTGAGAGAAACTCATAACAGAGAATGGAAGGAGGCAGAGTGCTGTTTATTGGAAAGTCACTGGCCAGCAAGGTGTAGCAGACGGAAGGCAGAGAGGAGCCAACTGTAAGGATGCAGAGAAAGCTTGGCATTTGTATAAGGAATCTTGTAGCTGGTTCACACTGATATTTTTTTCATGTCCTTTCTTCATGCTGTTTGCTTCTGATAAATGTTGCCAGCCATCTGCCCCATAATCAAGAGTCCACTTCTTTTGGAGATGGTGATGTGTGTACTTGGGGTTCTGCTTGGTTGCACAGGACATGAGAGTGCAGGAGAAAACCAGGACATACTGGAAAATGTATCGTATGGAGCAAACAACGCCAGAGACGGGAAAACCAGACCGTGCTGGGAAGCATGTGGTCAGTCTTTGTATGTTGCGCCAGAGAGCTTTCTTTGAAATTGCTCATTGAAGTTAACCCTCAGCCGTTCCTTGGGCATGGAAAAGAATGGAGGCAGCAGCGTGCCCCCTGTCAGATTCTCAGATCTCTGCAAACCAGCACAGTAAATCTTCAACCCCAATCATTTCAGAGACAGGATCCAAGCACAGAGAGCAGCCTGAGGCTCCTCTGACAGCACAGCTAAAGCAGGGGATGTGGCAGGAGGTGTTGCTCTCAGCTCCGAGAGCCCTCTCTGTGGCTGCATCACAGAAGCAACTTCCTCCACGCTCTTAAAGTTGATCCTTTTCTTTTTATATTTTATTGATTTACTGTGTAGAGACAGAGAGAAATCGAGAGGGCAGGGAAAGAGAGGAACACACACACACACACACACACACACACACACACACACACCTGCAGCACTGCTTGTGAACCTTCTCCCCTACAGGTGGGGGGACCTGGGACTTGAACCTGGGTCCTTGCACATTGTAACCTGTGCATTTAACCAGGTGTTTTCTTCTCCTTGCAGTTACTCTTGTGGTTAGTTTCAAGTGGACACAAACAATCATTTAGTTAAGGAAAAAACATGTTAAAGATAGAGACAAAGAGAATAAAAGAGAGCACAGCACAGAAGCTTCCTTCAATGCAGGGGGAGCTGGACTCAAGCCTGGGTTGTGCACATGGCAAAGCAGCGCACTATCCCAGTGAGCTAGCCCGCCAACCCAATCATTTAGTTGTTTTGAGACAGTTACTAAAATCTTAGCAGAGTCAATGTAGAGATCACTATGGTTACATATGTGTGGAACCAGGTCCTTGTCTGTGTCTTCCCACTCCCAGCTACTATTTCAGTCAGATCGAGAGACAGAGGTGTTGGTATGTTTCATACTGGTTTGGCCCTTGCTAGTTTCGCGGGCCCTCTTTCTCCCCACCCCTATGCTAAGCAGTTGGAGAGTTCTTGGCACGGCCTCGTAAAGAGAAGGATGCTGGAGAGATCTGTGTGGTGGTTAGTTTAAGGGTCTCTCTCTGCCGCCAGAGGAGAAAGACAGGAGAGCACATGTTTGCCCGCTTGTGAATAAAGCTTCTCTGCTTAGCCGTGTGTCTCTGGTCATCTCTGTTTGCCGCTGCGAAGCTAGCCCGGCCTGCTGGAGCCCCCGAACCTTAACGACAAATGGCGCCCATGTGGACCTGACCTGCGCATCTCTCAGATAAGTGACAATTTGGCTACCTGTGCACTATGGCCTTCTCTTCTGCTTGTGAAGAGATCTCCAAAAGCCTCTGCCCTTTCTTCACGAGACTGTTTCTCTGTTTCTGGAACATTTACCTCTGGACCACTCTGTGGTTTCCGCCCAATGCCAGCCCGCAAGAGCCCAATGCCAGCCTGCATGAGCCGGTTTTCCGCCTCGTGGCACAGGACATTGGGAGTGGACTCCCCCCATGCTGCTCAGCCACTGGGAACAGGGCAGCAGACATGGTGGCCCATAATGGCCGCCCCCCTGGGGCACCTCGGCCCGCGCCTTCTGCACAGCTGGCCGACCCGCCCTCCTGCTATGAAGTCTGGACAGATCCCGGACCATCCGGAGACTGCGGGCTCCCTGCCAAAACTGGGCCCCCTGGCCGAGATCTCCAGCTTAGGTCTGAAGGCAGACGAGCTATAATACGCAGAGATTCGTGCAGAGATTACAACCTACAATTCCTTCAAGTGGAGCTGCACGGGAGGCCACCTCTGGATGGTGACCCCCCAACAACTAAGACAGTACAGATCTAAATTCGTGTTTAAAATGACATGTCTTCATAACAAAGGTTTCTCTCCTTGTGTATTAAAGACTATGTTTACGTGTGTGTTTAAAGTTTGGTGACATTAACTTTAAGGTTAAAAATGTAACTTTAAGGCTATATTCTTACCAGACAGAGTTAAATGAAAAAGTTTTCAACATAGTTCTCATAAAGGTAAAATTAACTTAGATTTAAAGTCTGAGTTAAAAATTAGTTAAAAATCAGTGTATTTTAACTAAGTTAGTCTAAAAAAAAACTGCGCACACCTAGGGTGTGTCTCCATCTTGAACGGGTGTAACTAAAGGTTAAAAAGACGCTGTTGATATGTAAAACTCTCAAATTCCTTCTCAGTTAAAAATGTTAGATTGCGCTATGGTTATGCTAACAATTGTAATAGAGTTATCAATTGTGGCAAACTTCTAACCTGCTACAAGTTTTGTTTCATAGTAAGTAAATTGCAGCTGTCAAGTTCTCTACAGAAAAGTGGAATTCCGATGGCTGACATTCCCCATCGGGACAGACGTACAACAATTCACCCCCTGGCAATTCTTCCGTGGACATCTGCTTTGGACTCACTTCTATCGGACTCACTGGTACGCCTCGGACACTTTGCACAAAACTAGCAGCTTCACTTTATGCTGCTGGGTTTCTCAAAGACTGACTGCAGCCAGCTGCCTTGAGATTCTAGGCCATACCCCCCATGCTAGGTAATGCCCACAAAAAAAAAAAAAAATGCCCGTCAAGGCAAGTAAAGCCCCCAGAGGCAAGAAATGTTTTTTTTTTAGCTGATAAAGTTTTTCCCACAGAGGCAAAAACGCCCCCCTCAGGCCTTCCCTTGGCAGCACACTGGTTCTTGTCTTACATGTTCCTCCATGTTTGTGCCAGTTTCTTTTTTGAAAATGCCTGTACGATAAAGGTTTCTTTTCACCCCACACCCCTGATACTATGGACATTTAGTTAAAAAGAAAAGGGGGAAATTGTTGGTATGTTTCATACTGGTTTGGCCCTTGTTAGTTTCCCGCCTCTCTTTCTCCCCGCCCCCTATGCTAAGTAGTTGGAGAGTTCTTGGCGCGGCCTCGTAAAGAGAAGGATGCTGGAGAGATCTGTGTGGTGGTTAGTTTAAGGGTCTCTCTCTGCCACCAGAGGAGAAAGACAGGAGAGCACATGTTTGCCCGCTCGTGAATAAAGCTTCTCTGCCCAGCTGTGTGTCTCTGGTCATCTCTGTCTGCCTCCACAAAGCCAGCCCGGCCAGCTGGAGCCCCTGAACCTTAACGACACAGAGGAGGAGAGAGACCCCATAGCACTGAAGTTTCCTCTGTTCCCCTAGTAGTACCCATGACATGCCAGGGTTCAAACCTGGGTTGCATACTGGGTAAATTATCCAGCAAGCTGTCTCTCTGGAAAAGTAGAGTTTCGTTGTTGTTGTTGTTGTTGTTGTTGTTGTTACAGGGGTTTAATGTTTAAAATTATCCTAGAAAAGTTTTCTTTTTTTTAAATTTATTTTCAAAAAGAGACATTGGGAGTCAGGTGGCAGCGCAGCGGGTTAAGCGCACGTGGCACACAAAGTGCAAAGACCAAGGTAAGGATGCCGGTTCAAGACCCCAGTTCCCCACCTGCAGGGGGGTCACTTCACAAGCGGTGAAGTAGGTCTGCAGGTGTCTACCTTTCTCTCCCTCTCTTTGTCTTCCTGTCCTTTCTTGATTTCTCTCTGTCCTATCCAACAGCAATAACAGCAACAACAAGGGCAACAAAAGCGGGGGGAAACTCCAGGAGCAGTGGTTTCATAGTGCAGGCACAGAGCCCCAGCGATAACCCTGGAGGCAAAAAGAGAGAGAGAGAGAGAGAGAGACATTAACAAAACCATAGGATAAGAAGGATACAACTCCACACAATTCCCACCACCAGATCTCTGTATCCCATCCCCTCCCCTGATAGCTTTCCTATTCTTTTTTTTCCTTTTTTAAAATATTTATTTATTTATTCCCTTTTGTTTCCCTTATTTTATTGTTGTAGCTATTATTGATGTCATTGTTGTTGGATAGGACAGAGAGAAATGGAGAGAGGAGGGGCTGGGTGGTGGTACACCTGGTTGAGCGCACAGGTTACAGTGCTCAAGGAACTGGGTTTGAGCCCCTGGTCCCCACCTGTAGGGAGAAAGCTTTGCAAGTGGTGAAGCAGGGCTGCAGCTGTCTCTCCCTCTCTATCTCCCCCTTCCCTCTAGATTTCTGACTGTCTCTAATTTTAAAAAGACTTAAAAAAAGAAAAAGAAATGGAGAGAGGAGGGGAAGACAGAGAGAGGGAGAGAAAGATAGATACCTGCAGACCTGCTTCACCGCCTGTGAAGCGACTCGCCTGCAGATGGGGAGCCGGGGCTCTAACCAGGATCCTTACTCAGGACCTTGCGCTTCACGCCACTTGAGCTTAACCCGCTGTGCTACCGCTGTGACTCCTGCTTTCCTACTCTTTATCCCTCTGGGAGCACGGACCCAAGGTCATTGTGGGTTGCAGAAGGTGGAAGGTCTGGCTTCTGTAATTGCTTCCCCGCTGAACATGGGCGTTCACTGGTCAATCCATACTCCCAGCCTGCCTCTCTCTTTCCCTAATGGGGTAGGGCTCTGGGGAAGCAGAGCTCCAGGGCACATTGGTGGGGTCATCTGTCCAATTTGCAATACTGACTTGAAGAGACATGAATAGTGACAGTCCTATGGCAAATATTCTTGAATATAACAGGCAGGGTGGTGGCACATCGGCAGAGCGCACACATTACCACGTCCAGGGACCTGGGTATAAGCTCCCCTGTCTCCCTCCACCTGCAGGGGGAAATTTCACAAGTGGTGAAGCAATGCTACAGGTATCTCTTTCTTTGTCCTTCCCCATCTCCCCTTTTCCTCTCGATTTCTGTCTCTATCTAACAAGTAATAATTTTAAAAAATAGACTTGTTAAAAAATAAAGAGAAGGGAGTCAGGCGATTAAGCACAGGTGGTGCAAAGCACAAGGACTGGAGTAATAATCCCGGTTCCAGCCCCCGGCTCCCCACCTGCAGGGGAGTCGCTTCACAGGCAGTGAAGCAGGTCTGCAGGTGTCTTTCTTTCTCTCCCCTTCTCTGTCTTCCCCTCCTCTCTCCATTTCTCTCTGTCTTAACAATGACAACAACAATAATAATAACTACAACAATAAAAACAAAAGGGTTAACAAAAGAGAATAAATAAATTAATAATAATAATAATAAAGAGAAACAACATAACTGGAAGATTTTTCATATCAGAAAAATAACTCCTCACTTACTCCTCATCTGCAGGCACCTGGCACCCATGACCCGGCCCGATGCAGTGGTGATGGGGTTGAGGGATAAGTCACTGGCAAGACCCCCACTAAACAGAGGTTGGAAGTAGGAGAGCTCATGGTGTCTACATCAGATGAACAGGCTTCTAGAAACTTGTCTGCTGGCAGCCACAGAACTGGAATCAAGCTTCTCAATATCCAGAAAGATGTCCTCTGCTCATAAGCTGAAAAAGAAGGGGCTGCTGGGTGAGACAGAGCTTCCAACCCTGTGTGATTTTTCTCACCAGAAGATGTTTTAAAGATTTATTTATAGGGGCTAGGTGGTGGGGCACCTGTTTGAGCACACATATCACTGTGTGCAAGGACTTGGGTTCAAGCCCCTGGGTGCCACCCGCAAGGGAGGAGGATGCTTCACGAGCAGTGGTGCACATGTCTTTCACCCTTTCTCTCTACCACCCCTTCTTTCTCAATTTCTCTCTCTCTTCACCCAAAATAAAGAAATGATCATTTGGGGGCCGGGTGGTGGCACACCTGGTTGAGCACACGTGTTAAAATGAGCAAGGACACAGGTTCGGGCCCCTGGTCCCCACCAGCAGGGGAAAAAGCTTCACGAGTGGTGAAGCAGTGCTGCATGTGTCTCTCTGCCTCTCTCTCTTTCTCTCTCTCTCTCTATCACCTCCTTCCCTCTCAATTTCTGACTGTCTCTAACCAATAAATCAATAAAAATTTTAAAAAGAGAAATAATAATTTAAAAAATATATTTATTTATTTCCTTTTGTTGCCCTTGTTGTTTTATTGTTATAGTTATTATTGATGTCATTGTTGTTGGATAGGACAGAGAGAAATGGAGAGAGGAGGGGAAGACAGAGAGGTGGAGAGAAAGATAGACACCTGCAGACCTGCTTCACCACTTGTGAAGTGACTGCCTTGCAGGTGGGGAGCCGGGGGCTCAAACCAGGATCCTTCAGCCGGTCCTTGCTTTACGCCATGTGCACTTAATCCAAGGCACTACCACCGGACTCCCAATAATTATTTTTAAAAACTTTTTTTTCTTTATGAAAGAAAAGGAGAGAGAGAGGGCATCACTCTGGCATAAAAAAATTTTTTTTCTTTATGAAAGAAAAGGAGAGAGAAAGAGAGAGAGAGAGGGAGAGGGAGAGGCACTCTGGCATGAGTTATCAGAATCTAACTCAGAGCCCATCACTTCATTCAGTGTGCCACCTCTTGGGTCTCTCGTCAAATTTATTCCTAGCTGGCGTGGCCCACAGTTTTATAAAGCACAGGCCAAGAGTCAAAGATGATGCCTAGCCAGTGAGCACTGCCAGAGGGCTTGCACTGAAAGGGAGGCGACCCCAGGACACTGGATGGTAAGACCTGCTGCAATTGTTCTCCTGTCAGTTCTGTATCTTCTCTGCTTCCCCAACACAAACAGCCTTTAGAAACAAACACATTCCAGAGATTCCAGGCCTCCAGGCAGGGAATCTCGTGGTGTGGCTTGAGCCCTGTCACCTACCCTGCACTGTGGCCTCTTCACCCTTCTGTGTTTTGAAGGTGCCAGGACAGTCACAATGACCCTGTCCAGTGACATGCCTGCCAGTCATGAGGCTTCTTCTGTGCCTCCTTGCCCCCCCCCCCGACCCCCCCTATCCCATCCCATTCACTGGCTGTGTTTTTTGTTTGTTTTTTCCAATCGAAGAGGGAAGCTTTGTCTTTTATTTATATGGTTTATTTACCATCAGGGTTATTGCTGGGGCTTGGTGTGCACAATTAATCCACCACTCCCGGCAGCCATTTCCCCCCTCCTTTTTTTTTTTTTTTCTTTATTTTATTTGAGAGGACAGAGAAAAAATGGGAGGGAAGAAGGAGATAGAGAAAGAAAAAAGAGAGACAACTGCAGCCCTGCTTCACTGCTCATGAAGCTTCCCCCTCACAGATGGGGCTGAACCTGGGTCCTTGCACAGGTGTGCTACTGCCCAGGCCCCTCATCTTTTATTCACTTGTTGCTAAACCAAGGCTTCAAGTTTCTGTACAATCTCACTGCTCTGAGCTGCTTTTTCATCCTGAGAGAAAGGGGGGGAGGCACCACGGCACCAGAACTGCCTCTGATGCAGTAGCACTTCCTTTGTGGTGCTGGGACTCCGGCCTGGGCCTCACACATGGCAAGGCTTGCAAGTTCTGTCTCCACCCTAGCATCATCATCGTTTTTAAATTCTTGCCCTCTACCCCTCCTCTAATGAGTCACTAAGTCTTGTCAGTCTGCTCCATAGTCACTTAAATCTGGCCCTCCTGTTACCCTGGATCAAATCCCCATCCTCTTTGCCCTGAATGAAGGGAGCTCCCTCCTACTAAGACTCCAGCCTCCCCTGCCGCCCAGGATGCCCTGAAAAAAAGCACTGTAACTGATGGGTGTCCTGGCTTTTCAGTGACTTCATCTGACTGAGGGAAACCCCAGCTCCTGCCTCTTCCTGCCGTCCCCACTTGCCTTCCCAGCCCTGTTTCCCATAGCTTCAACAGCACCTCCAGTCTAGGCCACCCCGAGGCACATGCACCTGCCAACCCACTTCCTCCTCTGAGCTCTGACCCCTGACAGTCCCTGGACAGTGAGAACTTAACCACCCTCCCTTCTAGACCAAGTTCTAAATGGTCCACCTCTTGTGGAGCCTTTCTGAGCTCCCTGACCTGGAGCACCCTCCCTCCCCGTGTGTGATAGGGTGGCCTCTACCTGATCGCCACATCCACCTGTCCCACCACCTCCTTTTCTCTGTGATGCACCTGAGGCTGTCACAGGAGTCCTGCTGGGGAAACATCTGGGTCCTGCACAGAACCAACAGGGTGGGTGACAGGTGAAGGCCCTGCCAGCATGCCCCCCTCCAGCACATGTCCCCAGCCCTCCAGCTCCATGAATGTCATGGGGAGACACTTTCTTTTCTTTTTTTAAAAAAAATTTTATTATCTTTATTTATTTATTGAACAGAGACAGCCAGAAATCGAGAGGGAAGGAGGTGATAGAGAGGGAGAGAGACAGAGAGACACCTGCAGCCCTGTTTCACCACTTGCAAAGCTTTCCCCCTACAGGTGGGGACTGGGGGCTTAAACCCAGGTCCTTGTGCATTGTAATATGTGCACTCAACCAGGTGCGCCACCACCCCGGCCCCCTTTTCTTTTCTTTTTTAATTTTTTATATTTATCTATTTATTTTCCCCTTTTGTTGCCCTTTTTATTATTATTGTTGTAGTTATTATTGTTGTTGTTACTGGTGTCGTTGTTGTTGGATAGGACAGAGAGAAATGGAGAGAGGAAGGGTACACAGAGAGGGGGAGAGAAAGACAGACACCTACAGTCCTGCTTCACCGTCTGTGAAGAGACTCCCCTGCAGGTGGGTAGTTGGGGCTGGAACGGGGATCCTTACTCAGGTCCTTGTGCTTTGCACCACCTGCGCTTAACAACCCTCTGAGCTACCACCCAACTCCCTGGGAGGCACTTTCATCCAGGGGCTGTCCCTGCCTGCTGGCCATGACGGGGGACAAGTCTCTGAGAAGCGCTGTGGGAGGTTGCTGTTTACACTAGTGCAGCAGCCACTGGACACCAGGCTGTCTTCACCTGAAGGGGCTGAGCTCTGCAGACCTTTCCACCAGCAACCTGACAAGAAGGTGAACACTAGTCCACGCTTCACCAACCCCCAGGGACTAGTAAAGAAGAGCTTGGCCTCTTCCCTGAGGACCAAGTCACTTGCAGCTAATGAGACTCTCCCAGGGACCCAAGAGCTTGACTTCATGCTAAGTGGGGTTCATTTTTCTCAGGGAAACTGGCTGTCGTGAACATGCAACAACAATGGAAAAAAGATGGTGGCCAGGAGCAGTGGATGTACAGATACCCAGCCCCAGTGATAACCCTGGAGGCAAACAAAAAAAAAAAAAAGAAGAAAAGAAAAGACAAATTGGGGAAAAGTACATAAAAATAATAAATTAGGGGAGTCGGGCAGTAGCGCAGCGGGTAAAGCGCACATGGCGCAAAGCGCAAGGACCGGCTTAAGGATCCCAGTTCCAGCCCCCAGCTCCCCACCTGCAGGGGAGTCACTTCACAAGCAGTGAAGCAGGTCTGCAGGTGTCTATCTTTCTCTCCCCCTCTCTGTCTTCCCCTCCTCTCTCCATTTCTCTCTGTCCTATCCAACGACGACCACATCAATAACAACAATAAATAACAATAAATAAATAACTACAATAAAAAACAAGGGCAACAAAAGGGAATAAATATTTTTAATAATAATAATAATAATAAATCAGTGAAGTGTTATGAGGCCCTTATTATACAACAGGTACTCTTTTCAGACCTCAGAAGGGGGTGCCAGGCAGTAGCGAAGCGGGTTAAGCACACATGGCACGAAGCTCAAGGATCCCGGTTTGATCCGCAGCTCCCCACCTGCCAGGGAGTCGCTGCACAGGCGGTGAAGCAGGTCTGCAGTTGCCTGACTTTCTCTCCCCATCTCTGTTTTCCACTCCTCTCTCCATTTCTCTCTGGCAAAAACAACAGCCATAACAATAATAAAAATGACGACAACAACAACAAGGGCAACAAAATGGAAAAATGGCCTCCAGGAGCAGTAGATTTGTGCTACTAAGCTCCAGCAATAAACTGGAGCAAATTAAACAACCTGGATGGAAAAAAAAAAAACAAACAAACCTCAGAAGGATTTCAACAGGCTGGAGTGTAGGGTGAAAAATGAGAAAATTAAAAAAAATTTTTCTAACATTTTGGATCACTTTTTTTGTTGTTGTGCTGCATTTTTTGTTTTTGTTTCTTTGTTTTGTTTTGTTTTTTGCTACCAGAGTTATCACTGAAGCTCAGTGCTTCCATGACTCCACTGTGGACATTCATTTTCTTTTTCTTTTTGTTTGGATAGAGTGGGGGTGGACTGTGGTCTCACCCTGCCTAGGAAATTACAGGTGGAATTTGAAATTCAATTAATTCCAGTTGATGCTTCTGTATAGTGTCAGGATGATATTATAAATGTCCAAAATGACCCTTGGGAGAAAAATTTCAGATCAGAGACAGAGAGTGAGGGGGAGACAGAGAGGAGAAGAGACCCTAGCAACCTTGCTCATTAAGTTTCCCCCTTGCAGGTGGGAACCAGACTTGAACCCCATCTTCAAGCATGGTAAACTGTGAGAAGAAATAGCACAGAGCTATGCAAAAAGCCTTTCATATCTGAGGCATTAAAGTGCCCAAGTTTGATTCCCAGTACCACCATAAGCAGTGTTCTGGGAAAAAAAAAAAATCTCACTGAACTATTACGGTTATCTTAGGGAGGTGAGGGGAGGGGGATACAGAACTCTGGTGATGAGTGTGGTTTGGAACTACACAGTGTGATTTTTATAATAATAACTCACTATTAATTACAAAAAATTAAATATCTAAAAAGAAATAAAACAGAAGCAGCAGGAAAGGGGAGGGGAGAGACAGAGCAGAGGGGAGAAGAGAGGAGAGAGGAGGGGAGAGGAAGGGGTGGGGAAGGAGTGGGAAGGGGAGGGAGAGGGAGAGGGGAGGGGGAGGGGACAGGAGAAGAGGAGAGGACTCATCTGTCAAAATGCAGGGTGGGATGGGGAGCAAGACTGGCCTTGTGGGACCTTTCCTGGGCTGCACACAGGCAAGCTTCCTCACAGGCCTGGACTCACTAAGCTGCCTCTGGACTTGCCTCTTCCTCACAGGCGGAAGACACACACAGCCTGGCCTCAGCTGCCAAACAGACTTGTGAAAAGCTTTTGTGCCAAGTGACCCTGGCTGTCTGCTGTCTGGTCAAATCACATCTGCTCATGACCTGCTTTCTCATGGTTTTTTTTTGTTTGTTTGTTTTTTTGTGATGAGCTCATCCTACCTTATAGATTTTTTTTAATTATTTTATTGGTACCAGGACTTTGTGCTTGTGTAATTCCACTGCTCCCAGCAGACTATTTTTTTTTCTTTTAATTTGAGATAGAGACGAGGCGCCGGGTGGTAGCACACCTGGTTGGATGCACATGTTGCAACGCTTAAGGACCTGGGTTCAAACCTCTCTCCCCCATGCCCATCTGCAGGGGGAAAACTTTGCTAGTGGTGAAGCAGTGCTGCAGATGTCTCTCTGTCTCTCTCACTTCTCTGTCACCCCCTACCCTCTCAATTTCTGGCTGTCTTTATTCGATAAATAAAGATAATAAAAAATTAAAAAATAAAGGGAGAGAGAGAGAGAACAAGAGGGGGCACAGTATCACTCCGTCATTCATGCAGCTCGCCTGCTACACGGTGACCATGTGTCATAAATACACATGTAACGAGTAAAATACGTCTTTAGAAAAAAATTCCTTACTCACTGGCAAGAACTGTTTTCCAGCTTGTCTCTTCCGAGAGCCATTTATTTCTTCTTTGCCTTATCTCCATAGTAACCAAAGCCATTTTGACTTAAAGCCAGTGAACACCAGGGAGCAGATTCTGTAAGCAGCCCTGATTCTTGGAGAACTGACTCTGCAAACCTCTTACCGCGCACCCCGCCACGCACACACTTTATTCTGCACGCTGGAACGCCGCTAATGAGAAAGCTGTGGGTCTTGGACGTTGTTGCTGTCTCTCCGTGTGGTACTGTTACTTCCTCGTTCCTCTACCCCTGTTGTTCACACTGGATGTAGCTCACTCCAAATCCCATGACTACAGGAGAGCACTGAATGGCTGGAGGCTGAGGGCACTGATGAGCCGATAGTTCGCACCCGTGGGGCCTCTGGAAGAAAATCTTCGTCGCTGATTGGGGATCGCTGTCTTCGCCTGTGTTTTCTCCTCCATGCACCTACGTGGCTGCTAATATCTACCTCCAGCAACTCCACACACTAGTGGCCTCCTTTCTGATCACTCAGGGTAGGGGGGGATGGGGAATGTAAAACTGTAAGAGCCAGTCAGGGTGGGGAGACAGCATAATGGTTATACAAAAGATGTTCATGTCTGAAGCTCTAAAGTCCCAGGTTCAACCCCCAGCACCACCATAATCCAGGGCTGAGCAGTCCTCTGGTTAAACAAATAAAGAAAAATTTTAAAAAATTATCTTTTTTATTTATTTATTTTCCCTTTTATTGCCCTTTTTAAAATTATTGTTGTAGTAGTTATTGCTGTTGTTATTGTTGTCGTCGTTGTTAGATAGGACAGAGAGAAATGGAGAGAGGAGGGGAGGAAAGAGAGGGGGAGAGAAAGATACACCTGCAAACCTGCTTTACAACTTGCGAAGCGACCCCCACCCCCGCAGGTGGAGAGCCGGGGGCTGGAACCCGGATCCTTATGAGGATCCTTGCATATCCTGCCATGTGCGCTTAACCATTGCACTACTGCCCGACTCCTCTAATTAATTAATTTATGAGAGAAAACCGGAATATCACTCTGGAACATGCAATGCCAAGGATTGAATATGTACCCTTATGCTTGAGGATTCAGCATTTCTCCCACTACGCCACCTCCCAGGTGCAATAAATAAATTTTATTTGTTTGTTTGTTTGTTTGTTTAGTAGGAGAGAGAATGAGAGGACCAGAAGTCTGCTCAGTTCTGCCACAAGGTGGTGCCAGGAATGGAACCTGCAGCCTCTGGGGCTTTAGATATACAAGTTGGTGCTGTAACAGGCAGAACCATCTCCCCAGCCCAGAGCCAAGAGTTTCATTCTTTAATTATGGGCAGCTTCTGGCATCAGAAAATTGACATTGAAATCCTGCCTTTTCCTCAGTGGTCGGCCTCTGCTTCTCAATCTCTCTCTCTCTCTCTCTCTCTCTCTCTCTCTCCTTTTTCTCCCTTCTTGTCCTAGTTTTCACACACCTGAATGTGACTTACCCACTTCCCTTTTCAGATCACATTGTCCTTCACAATGTTTTTGGCCCATTTCACCACAAGGCTCTGTTGACAAGACTCCAAAATGTGTCCACTTGGTTTCTGTTGTGGTGACTTTGGAGTGTGGTGGTTTGTTTTGTTTTAACAGAAGTGTCACATCTCAGAACTTGTTGACTGAAAACATATGCCGGAGCCTCTTCCCATCTCTTGCTTTTTATTTTTATTTGTAAAGAGAGTTTCCATATGGTGTCAATGGAGCGTGGTGGTGCCTGTATGAACAATGATATAGAGAGCCAGCGTGAAGGCTCACCAGGATAGTGAGCTGCTTTGTCTCGTGCACGACCCAGCTTTGAGCCTGGCTCCCACCGCACTGAAGGAAGCTTTGGTGCTGAGTTCTCTTTCATTCTGTCTCTCTCTCTCTCTTTCTCTCCTTATCTCCCCCCCCCCCACTGCCTCTCTGTCTCTATCTTAAAAAGTACAAAGGTCACTTAAAAAAATAAAATAACGGGGCTGGGCGATAGTGCAGTGGGTTAAGCACACGTGGCGCTAAGCGCAAGAACCTGCGTAAGGATCCCGGTTCGAGTCCCCGGCTCCCCACCTGGAGGGTGGTCGCTTCACAGGCGGTGAAGCAGGTCTACAGGTGTCTATCTTTCTCTCCCCCTCTCCGTCTTCTCCTTCTCTCTCCATTTCTCTCTGTCCTATCCAACAACAACGACATCAATAACAACAATAATAATAACTACAACAACAATAACACAAGGGCAACAAAAGGGGAAAAAATAGCCTCCAGGAGCAGTGGATTCGTAGTGTAGGCACAAAGTCCCAGCAATAACCCTGGAGGCAAATAATAATAATAAATTTTTAAAATAAAATAAAATAAAGTAACAGGAGTCCGGCAGTAGCAGCAGGTTAAGCACACGTGCTGCAAAGTGCAAGGATCAGCAAAGATACCAGTTCAAGCCCGGGCTCTCCACCTGCTGGGGAGTCGCTTCACAGGTGGTGAAGCAGGTCTGCAGGTGTCTCTCTTTCTCTCCCCCTCTGTCTTCCCCTTCTTTCTCCATTTCTCTCTGTCCTATCCAACTATGACGACATCAACAACAACAATAACTACTACAACAATAAAAAACAAGGGCAACAAAAGGATAAATAATAAATATAAAAAATATTTATTTTAAAAATAAAAAGGAGGGGCCAGGTAGTGGCACACCTCTTTGAGCACACACATTAGTATGCGTGAGGACTTGAGTTCAAGCCCCCTGTCCCCACGTGCAAGAGGGAAGCTTCATGAACGGTGAAACAGTGCTCCAGACATCTCTTTCTTTTTCCCTCTCTATCTTCCCTACCCTTCTCATATTCTGTCTGTCCTATCAAATAAAAATGAGTAAGCAGGGAAGTCAGGCGGTAGAGCAGCGGGTTAAGCTCACGTGATGCAGAGGGCAAGGACCAGCGTAAGGATTCCAGTTTGAGCCTTTTTTTTTTTCTTTAGAAACTTTATTTTTTTCCCTTTTGTTGCCCTGGTTTATCATCGTCGTTGTTGTTATTATTGTTATTGTTGTTATTGTTACTGCTGTCATTGTTGTTGGATAGGACAGAGAGAAACCGAGAGAGGAGGGGAAGACAGAGAGGGGGAGAGATAGACACCTGCAGACCTGCTTCACTGCCTGTGAAGCGACTCCCCTGCAGGTGGGGAGCCGGGGGGCTCGAATCCCTGGGCCTTGAGCTTCAGCCATGTGCGCTTAACCCGCTACCCCACCGCCCGGCTCCCAAGAGAGCCTTTTTCTGGTAGCGCACCTGGTTACGAACACATATTATCATGCCCAGGGACCTGGTGCCCAGTCCCCACCTGCAGGGGGAAATCTTCACAGACAGTGAAGCAAGTCTGCAGGTGTCTCTCTTTTGCTCTCTTCCCTCTGCCTCCCTTCCCTCTCAATTTCTCTCTGTCCTATCAAATTAAATGAATAAAAGTAAAAAAAAAAAAAAAACTTAAATAAAAGGAGGGGCCCTTTTTTTCTGTGTTGTCCCTGGAACTTGGTAGGTGGGGGGAGTTTTAGACACAACAAAGTGCAAAACAATGCCCCCAAATTTTATGGTATCCTAAGTCAAGGTTGAAACACGTTTTTAATATTTATTTACTAATGGAAGGTGTGGGAAGACTAAACATTACCCTGACACATGCGATGCTGAGGTGAAAGTAAATATGTCATGCTTGAGAATCCAATGCCTTATCCAGTGCACCGCCTTCTGGGCTGCGGTTAAAACAAAAACGAAAAAAATGGTACATACAGTAATTAACATTCTTAAAAGGAAAACTCTCACCACCAGCTTGCAACTAACAATATGACCACTAGAGGGCACGAGGCGGCAGTGCTTCTTGTCCATATACAGCAGCAGGAATTTTAGACAGCTAGTGGGAATGGTACAACACTCTCGCACATTCCACAGCGCTAACCAACCCTGAGAAGTTGAAGCTACCTTGTTACTTGCAGCACTGACCCTCACAAACCAAAGCGGTGCAAAGCAGGGAGAGACTTTAGGGGGAGAGATGGAACTGTCAGCCCTCAGAGCACATCGTGACTGGCCGTCCTTTGTGAAAGACCATCACTAAGCAGGGGTCAGGTCTCAAAGGGTGACTTCTTTTCTTTACATTCCAATAACAAAAGATTTGAGAGAATGTATGTGGTTTACTTGACAGTAACTCTCCATCCTCCCCTTCACCACATCCCGAAGAACTAGGTTACTACTTGATTCGCTGGGGAATAAAGTGTAATGACTTTTATTGTTGTTATTGGATAGAGACAGAAATTGAGAGAAGAGGGTGAGACAGAGAGGGAGAGAGACAGACACTTGTGGCTTCATCACTCCTGAAGATTTCCCCCTGCAGGTGAGGACCAGGGGCTTGAACCTGAGTCCTGTGCACTATAATGTGAGCACTGAGCCAGGTGCACCACCACCAGGCTCGGCTTTTCTTTTCTTTCTTTCTCTCTCCCTCTTTCTTTCTTTCTTTCCTTTTTGTAATTGCCCCCAGGGTTATCACCAGGTTTGGTACTAACACTGCAAATCCACTGCTCCTGGCAGCCTTTTTTTTTTTTTTTTTGTCTATTTTACCTGATAGGAAAGAATGAACCCAGGTTTTTGGTAACATGTGCGCTTAGCCAAGTGGGCCACCGCCCAACCCTTGCAGTAGCTTCCTTACTTTGATTTTCCAGGGGAGGATGGTTTGCAATATCCTAGTGCAGAATTGCTTTGAGCAATGGCCACTTCTAATAGCAAGAGGTCTAAGGGAGGGCTGGTAGAATACATGGTGGTTCATTTAAATACTGGGATGCTATGTAGCTATTCAAGATGACTGGGTTGCATTCTAGGTACCAATGCAGCTGTCTCACAAAATGCATTGACTTAGAAAGGGGAAAAAGCAAGGTGCATCTCAACATGGGTTGTGAATCTTGATGAATGTGTCGGTCACTCACTATGAAAAGGGAAAGAGAACCATGAACAGCTTGCACTTCCAGCATTTCCATAAAGTTGCCTTTCACACAGGGAAATAAATGGCTCAGCTGGTGGAGCCTAGCTAGGACTTTCATACCTGAGGTTCCTGGTTGAACTCTTATCATCACATGTACTACAGTGATGCTCTCTCTCTCTCTCTCTCTCTCTCTCTCTCTCAATAAGATACATTTTAAAATAGTTCTTAAAGAGATTTCCTTTAAAATACTAGTTTTATTTATTCATTTATTTTTCCTTTTGTTGCCCTTGTTTTTTTATTGTTGTAGTTATTAATGTCGTTGTTGATGGATAGGACAGAGAGAAATGGAGAGAGGAGGGGAAGACAGAGAGGGAGAGAGAAAGAGAGACACCTACAGACCTGCTTCACCGCTTGTGAAGTGACTCCCCTGCAGGTGGGGAGCCGGGGCTTGAACTGAGCTCCACGTGCATTTAACCCGCTGCACTATCGCCCGACTCCCAAAATACTAGTTTTTAAAATCCATATGTATCAAGTATCAAGCACTTTCCTGATTTTAGTCCTAGTAACTAGCAGAACTGGGACTCAAACTGGGGAATCCAGCCCCCAAATCCTTGCTTTCAAGCACCACACCCACTGAAGAGTTCTGCTCTGCAGAATTCTCAGAACACTAGAAATGGACCTCTGGTCTCTCTCTCTCTCATCAAAAAATCTTTTAAAAAAGAGTTCTTGGGGGTTGGGCGGTAACGCAGCAGGTTAAGCGCACATGGCACAAAGCACAAGGACCCGTGTAAGGAGCCTGGTTCGAGGCCCCCGCTCCCCACCTGCAGGGGAGTCGCTTCACAGGCAGTGAAACAGATCTGCAGGTGTCTGTCTTTCTCTCCCCCTGTCTTTCCCTCCTCTCTCCATTTCTCTCTGTCCTATCCAACAACGAACGACATCAACAACAATGATGACAGCGACAGGGCTGCAAAAACAAGGGCAACAAAAGGGGGGGGGGATGGCCTCTAGGAGCAGTGGATTCATGGTACAGGCCCTGAGCCCCAGCAATAACCCTGGAGGCAAAGAAGAAAAAAAAAGCTAGAGCACCCTGCTGACACACAGCGCTCCAGAGTGAACTCAGGGTCTCATGCCGTCACTAATCCACCTCCCCACCACCTAAATGAGGAACTGAGAAGGGTCGTAGTGGACCCACAAATTAATTAATTAAAGAGGTCAGGCGGTAGTACAATGGGGTAAGCACATGTGTCGCGACGCCCAAAGACCAGTGTAAGGATCCTGGTTCGAGCCTTCGGCTCCCCACCTGCAGGGGAGCTGCTTCACAGGTGGTGAAGCGGGTCTGCAAGTGTCTATCTTTCTCTCCTCCTCTGTCTTCCCCTCCTCTCTCCATTTCTCTCTGTCCTATCCAACAACGACAACATGAATAACTACAACAACAATAAAAAAACAAGGGCAACAAAAGGGAAAATAAATTTTTAAAAGAAGTTATATAGTCACTATTTGTAGATAAGATGGTAGTATACATAGCAAAACCTAAGAAACAAGCTCCTGGAAATTATCAAGCAATATAATAAGGTGTCAGGCTATATACAAAAGTCTGTGGCGTTCCTTTATGCAAACACTAAGTTAGAAGAAATCCAAAAAGCACTCCTATTCACTATAGAAGCAAGACCAATAAAATGTCTAGAAATAAGCCTCACAAGAAGTGAAGGATACTAGGAGTTGGGCGGTAGCGCAGCGGGTTAAGCCCATGTGGCACAAAGCGCAAGGACCGGCACAAGGATTCCGGCCGAGCCCCCGGCTCCACACCTGCAGGGGAGTCGCTTTACAGGCGGTGAAGCAGGTCTGCAGGTGTCTATCTTTCTCTCCCCCTCTCTGTCTTCCCCTCCTCTCTCCATTTCTCTCTGTCCTATCCAACAACGACATCTCTAACAACAACTACAATAAAACAACAAGGGCAACAGAAGGCAATAAAAAGAAAAAAAAGAAGTGAAAGATACAAAGAAGGGGAAAGAAGACATCCCATGTCTATGGACTGGAAAAATTAACATCATCAAAATGACCATTCTACCCAGAGCCATATGCAGATTTAATGCAATCCCCATCAAGTCCCAGCCAATTCCTTCAAGAACATAGAGCAAGAGGGCTGGGTGGGGGAGCACTTGGTTAAGCACACATCTTTTTCTTCTAGCGTTTGCCCTTCTTCCGTAGCCAGTCAACAGCGTCAGGTTGAAAGCTGTCAGGAGCTGCTTGTTGCTGGCTTTGAAAGTGACTGGGATCCATGTGGATTCAGTCGGCTAGGTAGGATCGTCAGTTTCCCCAAGAATGGGTACTCACGGGATGCACCACGAGAAGGTCGATCCAATGCATCCCTAAGCACACATAATAAATACTAAGTGCAAGGACCAGAGTTTGAATACCGGCTCCCCACATGCAGGGAGGATGCTTCACATGCAGGTGTCTTATCTTTCTCTCTCCCTATCTCCCCCTCCTCTCTCAATTTCTCTGTCTTATGCAATAAAATGGAAAAAATGGCTTCTAGGAACAATGGATTCATAGTACCAGCACCAAGCCCAGTGATAACCCTGGAAGAAGAAAGAGAGAGAATAAAACACAAACTACATTTATCCGGAACTAGAAAATTCTCAGAATCTATCTTATCTATCTTAGGATAGATAACATAATGGTTATGCAAAGAGACTCAAATGCCTGAGGCTCCAAAGTTCCCGGTTCAATCCCCCGCACTACCATAAGCCAGAGCTGAACAGTGCTCTAGTAAAAAAAAGAAAGGAAGAAAGAAAAGAAAATGTTATAATTGCCAAAGCAATCCTGAGAGGAAAAAAGAACAGAACTGGTGGCATCAGGCTCCCAGATCTCAATATATATATTTTTTAATTTTTTTAATTTTTCTTTCTTTATGCACTTTTGTTGCCCTTGTTGTTTATTGTTGTTGTTATTGATGTCGTTGTTGTTGGATAGGACAGAGAGAAATGGTCAGAGGAGGGTAAGACAGAGAGGGGGAGAGAAAGAGAGACACCTGCAGACCTGCTTCACCGCCTGTGAAGTGACTCCCCTGCAGGTGGGGAGCCAGGGGCTCAAACTGGGATCCTTATGCCGGTCCTTGTGCTTTGCGCCACCTGTGCTTAACCTGCTGCGCTACTGCCCGACTCCTGATCTCAAACTATATTATAGGGCCATTGTAATCAAAATTGCCTGGTAATGGAACAGAAATAGACACGGTGACCAGTGGAATAGAATTGAGAGCCCAGAAATAAGCCCCCACATCTACAGACATCTAATTATTTACAAGGAGGCCCAAACTATTAAATGGAGTAAGCAGAGTCTCGTCAACAATGGTTGGGAAAATCAAGTTGAAATGTGCAGGAGAATGAAACTGAACCACTATATTTCACCAGACACAAAAGGAAAACTAGAGATGCAACAAGGATTTGGATGTTAAACCAGAGACTATCAAATACTTAGAGGAAAATATTGGCAGAACTCTTTTCTATCTAAGTTTTATAGGCATCTTCAATGATACAAACCCAACTGCAAGGAAGACAGGAACAAAAATAAACCAATGGGTTTACATCAAATTGAAAAACTTCTGCACAGCAAAAGAAACCACTACCCAAACAAAGAGACTCCTTACAGAATGGGAGATCTTTACAGGCCATACATCAGACAAAAGGCTAATAATCAAAATATATAAAGAGCTCAGGAAGGGAGTCAGGTGGTAGGTAGCGCAGCAGGTTAAGCGCACATGGTGTGAAGCGCAAGGACCAGCGTAACAATCCTGGTTCCAGCCCCCGGCTCCCCAACTGCAGGGGAGTTGTTTCACAGGCGGTGAAGCAGGTCTGCAGGTGTCTATCTTTCTCTCCCCTCTCTGTCTTCCCCTCCTCTCTCCATTTCTCTCTGTCCTATCTAACACAATGAGGACATCAATAACAGCAACAATAACTACAACAATAAAACAATGGCAACAAAAGGGAATAAATAAATATTTACCAAAAAAAGAGCTCAGGAATAAATAATTTAAAAAAAGGACCCCACCCAAAAGTGGGGAGAGGATATAAACAGAACATTTCAGCCAAGAGATCCAAAAGGCCAACAAATTAAAAAATGTTCCAGGTCACTGACTGTCAGAGAAATAGAAATAAAGACAATGAGATACCACTTCATTTCTGTGAGAATGTCCTATAATCAGTAACAAGTGCTGGAGAGATTGGGGGGAGGGGAAGAAACCTTACTACACTGCTGGTGGGAATATAAATTGGTTCAACCCTTGAGGGAAGCAGTCTGGAGAACTCCCAGAAGGCTACTCAGCTATTAAACCACTCATCTGGCTCTCTCCAAGCTAAATGCTACCTTTGGCTAAAAGCTGACACCCATCTTGTTTCTGGTTCTCCCAAATGACTCAGTTTAAGTCACACATATCCATGATCTGTTTGTTTTTCCACACCCTCCCCCTTTCAAATACACAACTCCTACAAGCTGCCACCTTATGAAAGGAATACTTTCTTGCATCTGTGTGGTGTGCACCTCTTTGCAGAAAATACCTGTCATTTTTTTTCCTGCACTATCTTAATTTTTATAGGGAACTGTAAAATATTTTGTAGACTTGTCTCCACCTCTTGTATCTAAGAAAAATACCCCCTTATACTCAATTTAAACACATTATGACCGAAGACACTTGCATTTTATTGCATTCTGAATCACAAATATTGAGAGGTTATTTAGTAGTTTGGGATAAGCCTGTTTCAACGTAACTACAGATCTGGAGGGCAGCCGGACCCTCCTTCACACAATCAGTTTAAGGATGGAGTCCTTACTTGAGCTGCCATGACTGTAGGAGAGGCCTTTGTCGGATAAACCCACATTAGGAACTTGTCCACACTTTCCAATAGAAACAAATGCATAACTACTAGAACTCATTCTCATTGAAGACTAAGCAGCCTTGGGGGCCTGGTGGTGTGGTACAACTGGTTGAGCACACGTTACAATGCTCAAGAACCCAGGTTCAAGCCCTTCCCTGGGCCCCACCTGCAGGAGAAAACTTTGCAAGTGGTGAAGCAGTGCTACAGGTGTGTGTCTCTCTCCCTGTCACCCCTTTCACCCTTGATTTCTGGCTGTCTCTATCCAGTAAGTAGACAATAATAATACTAAATAGCCTCATGCACCAAGAGCTGAAGGCTAGCTCTATTTTCTACTAATTTATGAGAAGCTGTTTTCTGAATTCCAACCAAATAATGTAACCAAATAATTGTAGGTTCCCAGTGAAGCTGAAAGTGGAAGATGGGGTGCATCGATTAACTAAATTTCCCCTTCCAGTCTGCGACATTGTAAACAGTGTAAATAAGGGGGGAAAAAAGAATCCAAACTTAAGAGTGGAATATTGACCTCATTTCATACTTAGTCCTCAAGTTCTCAGCAAATGTAACATTAAAATACTTGAAAGCTGATTCAATCTACTTCAAAGTCTCAGTGCAAGCATTAGTCATACCTCAGGTCCCACCACACTACACCTCTAAAACAGGACTTGGCAGGCTTACTGATGCGATTCCTTGTAAGAACCCCTTTCCCCTATCAGGTAAGGGAGGTGTTGTTATGGAATTTCATGGAAAGGACATCAAAGGGGCAGGTTGCGGCCCATCTGGTTAAGTGCACATGCTGTCGTGCGCAAGGACCTGAGTTCAAGCCCCTGGTCCCCACCTGCAGGTGGAAAACTTCATGAGTGTAGCAGAGCTGCAGGTGTGTTTCTCTCCCTGTCTCCTCCTCCCTTCTGAATTCCTGTCTCTATCCAATAATAATTTTTTAAAAAGGACATCAAACCCTAACAAGAGGACTTTTCAAAGTTAACCCAATTACCAAATAATGTGATGATAACATTAACTATCGATTGTCTTTTTGAACCCTAAGACAGCAGGAACCTCACATCTCCACTATAGAGCCTCTACTTCCCCCAGTCCTGGAACCCTTGGATAGGGCCCACTTTCCCGTATGCCTCTCCCAATCCATATCAAATAATATTGCATCCGCCGATCACAACCTAACCAACGCAACGATTGCCACCTCAACATGCTTCAGCTCAGACTGTGTCCAGAGACTTCACGTGTGGAATGACAAGCCTTCAGCTTCATTACTCGGGTGAGACCTTTCCTTTCATAGTATACTCTAATTCCATCTCAGGTGGTTCACTTTCTAACAAAGTCCCAAAACCTAGATATACACCAGTTTCTGTGAGAGAGAGCATATGTTCACATGTATCCATAAACTACTGCAAAATATATACCTGAAAGCAGAAGTACACTAGAGTTTGCAGTGAGTACCCCCCTAACACTTCCTCTCCACTATTCCAAGCTTGGGATCCATGATTGCTCAACAACTTGTTTGGCTTCGTATATTAACTCTCTTTTCAGTCACCAGGTTCCAGATGTCATCAGGATGCCGGCCAGGCTTCCTTGGACTGAAGACCGCACCAGTGTGTCCTGGAGCTCCATTTCCCCAGAGACCCACCCTACTAGGGAAAGAGAGAGGCAGACTGGGAATATGGACCGACCAGTCAACGCCCATGTTCAGCGGGGAAGCAATTACAGAAGCCAGACCTTCTACCTTCTGCAACCCACAATGACCCTGGGTCCATGCTCCCAGAGGGATGGAGAATGGGAAAGCTATCAGGGGAGGGGGTGGGATATGGAGAACGGGTGGTGGGAATTGTGTGGAATTGTACCCCTCCTACCCTATGTTTTTTTAAAATATTTATTTTATTTATTTATTCCCTTTTGTTGCCCTTGTTTTATTGTTGTAATTATTATTGTTCGATAGGACAGAGAGAAATGGAGAGTGGAGGGGAAGACAGAGAGGAGGAGAGAAAGATAGACACCTGCAGACCTGCTTCACCGCCTGTGAAGTGACTCCCCTGCTGGTGGGGAGCCGGGGTTCAATACCCTATGGTTTTGTTAAGACTTTCTTAAATAATAATAATAATAAAAAAGGACATCAATATCTCCGTTCTACTCTTCAAACATAACAAAAAGGTTAAAGTTAAAAGGATAAAATTAGCACCCTCAAAGTGAGTAGCAAGTAATTAACAACAGGTTCAGTGGTCCAGGAGATGGCGTAGTGGATAAAGCACTGGACTCTCAAGCATGAGGTCCTGAGTTCAGTCCGTGGCAGTACATGTACCAGAGTGATGTCTGGTTCTTTCTCCTCCTATCTTTCTCATTAATAAATAAATCTTAAAAACAAACAAACAAACAAACAAAAAAACAGTGGCCCGGGAGGTGGCACAGTGGATAGGCTTTGGGCTCTCAAGCATGAGGTCCCAAGTTCAATCCCCGGCAGCACATGTACCAGAGTGATGTCTGGTTCTTTCTCTCTCTCTCCTATCATTTCTCATGAATAAATAAAATCTTTAAAAAAAAAAACAAAACAGGAGCAGATCGCTTTCTCTCCTCTCCTCTCCTCTCATCTCCTCTCCCGGATCAACTAGGAATACCAAAGGAGGGAGTCGGGCTGTAGCGCAGCGGGTTAAGCGCAGGTGGCGCAAAGCACAAGGACCGGCATAAGGATCCCGGTTCGAACCAGGCTCCCCACCTGCAGGGGAGTGGCTTCACAGGCAGTGAAGCAGGTCTGCAGGTGTCTATCTTTCTCTCCTCCTCTCTGGCTTCCCCTCCTCTCTCCATTTCTCTCTGTCCTATCCAACAATGACAACAACAATAATAACTACAACAAGGGCAACAAAAGGAATACCAAAGGAGACCACCCGGGACCGAAACAAGACAGGACTAGAATGACCACAGGAACCCACTAAATCACCGGTGAGTACAAACACGTGTGGCTGGTGACAGAGAGGAGAGAGGGGGGCCTAAGGAGAGATTAAGTGACTGCTAACAGTTCAGCAGTTTATCAGTGGAGACACCACCTCCAGTCTGCTCCACCAACGAGGGGACAGCTGAAGGGAGGAGAGGACTCCCCAGAGACTCACCAACTCTAAGTCTCCATTGCTACTACCCTCAGAGTCTGGAGCAGTGGCAGGGAGGGACACCAGGGGACAGAGATCTAACCGGGAAACTCAGGAGAAGACCTATACCTCGGTGGCATAGCTGAGGGGCTGTGAAAGTCTCTTTGCATAACAACTGGATTATCTCTGCCACACCCTGCTTTATCTCTTGGTCAGGAGTCAGTGATTAAGCTGAGAATCCTACTTATAGTTTAAAAGCCCTCAGGTTCCCATAGCCTACAGGGAAGGAAAAAAAGAAAGAAAGAGGCTTTTGAACCACTGAGCTCCAACTCAGGGATTGAAATAACTGTTAACTTCCATCACTGTGAACCCTTTAATTAAATTACTTAGACACAAGTCAATCCAGGCAATAGTGATCAATAATTTGAAAGGTACTGATAAAGGGAACTCATAACATAATATATAAAATGGTTAAAACAACAAGAAAAAATATTGGAGACTCGAACCAGGACAAGAGTCCAGCTAAAAGTCCTCCAGAGGATGAAGCACAAACAATGAGTTCAACATCCAAACATTAGCTAAGGAAATAATAACAGGAGTAAAGAATTTGAAAAAATTGTAATCAGAAATGCAGGAAAAACAAATGAGAATATGGAAGAAAATTCTAATTATCTCATGGTTATTAGAGAGCTGAAAGCTGAAATAGCTGAGCTAAGAATGCAACTAGCTGAACAAGCTAAAACAGTATCAGAGCAGGGCAACAAAATAGATGAACTCCAGAAAGCAGTAGAGGGCAGAGAGAATAGAATCTATGAGGCTGAAGACAGAATTAGCAAGATTGAGGATGAATTAGAGACAACTAAAAAAGAAGTAAGAGATCTCAAAAAGAGATTAAGAGATGCTGAAAACAACAACAGAGTCCTATGGGATGACTTCAAAAGAAACAATATACGCATTATTGGCATACCAGAGGAAGAAAGAGAAGGAGAGGAAGAAAGCATTCTCCAGGCCATAATAGCTGAAAATTTCTCTAGTCTAGACAACATCAAAGACATAAAGATTCAACAAGCCCAGAGGGTCCCAAACAGAATTAACCCAGACCTAAAGACACCAAGACATGTCATACTTAGAATGGAAAGGAGTAAGGATAAAGAAAGGATCCTCAAGGCTGCAAGAGAAAAACAAAAAGTCACCTACAAAGGAAAACCCATAAGATTAGCAGCAGACTTCTCCATACAAACACTACAGGCCAGAAGAGAATGGCAAGATATTTATCGAGTGCTCAATGAGAAAGGCTTTCAGCCAAGAATACTATATCCTGCTAGACTGTCATTCAGACTAGATGGAGGCATCAAAACCTTCTCAGACAAGCAACAGTTGAAGGAATTAACCATCACCAAGCCTGCCCTGAAAGAAGTTTTGAAAGGTCTCCTATAAACAACCAGATCACCACAAATAGAACATATATCAAAACACTCTAAAACTCTACAAGAATGGCGTTAAAATATCTTCAATCTTTGATATCAATAAATGTCAATGGCCTGAATTCACCTATTAAAAGACACAAAGTAGGAAGATGGATCAGAAAACACAACCCAACAATATGTTGTCTACAGGAAACCCACCTAACTCAACAAGACAAACAAAGACTTAAAGCGAAAGGATGGAAAACTATCATACAAGCCAATGGCCCACAAAAAAAGGGCAGGAGCAGCTATTCTCATATCTGACATGATAGACTTTAAAATAGATAAGATTAAAAAAGATAGGAATGGACACTACTTAATGCTCAGTGGATCAGTCAATCAAGAGGCCTTAACAATTATTAACATCTATGCACCCAATGAGAAGCCATCTAAATACATCAAACTTCTACTGAAAGAGCTACAGCAATATATTAACAGTAACACAACCATAGTAGGGGACTTCAACACCCCACTCTCTCAACTTGACAGATCATCCAGGCAGAAAATCAATAAAGACATAAGGGAGCTAAATGAAGAGATAGATAAACTAGAACTATTGGACATTTTCAGAGTCATTCATCCCAAGAAACCGGAATACACATTTTACTCAAATCCACATGGGTCATTCTCAAGGACAGACCATATGTTAGGCCACAAAGACAGCATCAGCAAATTCAAGAGCATTGAAATCATCCCAAGCACCTTCTCAGACCACAGTGGAATTAAACTAACACTTAACAATCAACAAAAGATTATTAACAGTCTCAAAATGTGGAAGCTCAACAGTACACTTCTTAACAACTTCTGGGTCAAAGAGGAAATTAAGGAAGAAATCCAAATGTTTCGAGAGTTCAATGAAAATGAAGACACAAACTATCAAAATATTTGGGACACAGCTAAAGCAGTCCTAAGAGGGAAGTTCATAGCTATACAAGCACACATTAGGAAACAAGAAAAAGCACAAATAGCCTGATTGCACATCTTAAAGACCTAGAAGAACAACAACAAAGGAATCCTAAAACAATCAGAAGACAGAAATCACTAAAGTTAGGGCAGAAATAAATAACATTGAGAATAGGAAAACCATACAAAAGATCAATGAAAGTAAATGTTGGTTCTTCGAAAGAGTAAACAAAATCAACAAATAAATCGGATAGTAAATGAAAGAGGAGATATCACAACAGACACTGCAGAAATTCAACATATCATGAGAGGCTTCTATGAACAACTATATGCCACCAAGCTAGAGAACCTGGAAGAAATGGACGATTTCCTAGATACCAACCAACTTCCAAAACTAAGTAAAGAGGACGTGGATAACATGAACAGGCCCATCACAGCTAATGGAATTGAAACAGTTATCAAAAACCTTCCCAAGAATAAAAGTCCTGGACCAGATGGTTTTACAAATAAATTCTACAAAACCTTCAAAGAAGAACTAATACCTCTACTTTTAAAAGTCTTCCAGAAAATTGAAGACACTGGAATACTCCCTGCCAGCTTCTGTGAAGCCAACATCACCCTGATACCAAAAGCAGACAGGGACACAACCAAAAAAGAAAACTACAGACCAATATCTCTGATGAACATAGATGTGAAAATATTGAACAAAATTCTAGCCAACCGGATACAGCAGTGTATCAAAAAGATTGTTCATCATGACCAAGTGGGGTTTATCCCAGGCATGCAAGGTTGGTTTAATATACGTAAATCAATCAATGTGATCCACCACATCAACAAAAGCAAGACCAAAAACCACATGGTCATATCAATAGATGCAGAGAAAGCCTTTGACAAAATACAACATCCCTTTTTGATCAAAACACTAGAAGTTCTTGCCATAGCAATCAGGCAGGAGCAAGGAAAAAAAAAAAAAAAAAAAAAGATCTGTGTACACATATGTTCTTGGCAGCACAATTTGTAATAGCCAAAACCTGGAAGCAACCCAGGTGTCCAACAACAGATGAGTGGCTGAGCAAGTTGTGGTATATATACACAATGGAATACTACTCAGCTGTAAAAAATGGTGACTTCACCGTTTTCAGCCAATCTTGGATGGACCTTGAAAAAATCATGTTGAGTGAAATAAGTCAGAAACAGAAGGATGAATATGGGATGATCTCACTCTCAGGCCGAAGTTGAAAAACAAGATTAGAAAAGAAAACACAAGTCAAACCTGAAATGGAATTGGCATATTGCACCAAAGTAAAAGACTCTGGGGTTGGTGGGTGGGTTGGTAGAATACAGGTCCATGAAGGATGTGAATGACATAGTGGGGGTTGTATTGTTAAATGGGAAACTGGGGAATGTTATGCATATACAAACTATTGTATTTACTGTTGAATGTAAAACATTAATTCCCCAATAAGGAAATAAATTATATATAAAAAAAACAGGTTCAGTGCAATTTAGGAATCCAAAGTTAACCCTGTAGACAGAACATGCCAAGTTCTTATTACCTCTACTGTTACCACATGCCAAATACAAGATAGCTTGTAATATTGAGATAAGCAAAACAATGGTCTGTAGAGTAGGATACAGAATTGCTGGCATTTCTCTGTATAATTGTCATTATTATTTGTACTACTTTTTTATTAGAGAGGCTGACCAGAGCACTGTTCATCTATGGCTTATGGTGGTATAGGGGATTGAACTTGGAACTTTGGAGCCTCAAGCATTAAAATCTTTTTTTTTTTTTTAATTTATAGTCCTTTTTGTTGCCCTTGTTTTATTGTTATTGATTTCATCGTTGTTGGATAAAACAGAGAAATGGAGGAGGGGAAGACGGGGGGGGGGGGAGAGAAAGACAGACACCTGCAGACCTGCTTCATCGCATGTGAAGCGACTTCCCTGCAGGTGGGGAGCCAGGGGCTCAAATTGGGATCCTCACACTGGTCCTTGCGCTTTGCGCCACCTGAGCTTAACCCACTGCCGCTACCACCCGACTCCCCATTAAAGTCTTGTTTCTATAACTATTATGCTACCCCCCAACCCATCATTATTTTCAAGTTCAGATGTGAGGTTCTTAGTTTGAGTCCTAGCATCAGATGCTATAGTGATGTTCTGGTTCTCTCCCCAAGAATTTTTTTTTTTTAAATAATTGCCTTTATGAAGAAAAACAGGGACTGGGAAGACAGCAAAGTAGCTATGTAAGATGTTCATGCTTAAGGCTCTGAATCCCCAGCATCACCATAAACCAGATTTGCTTTGGGTAGTGGTGCTCTGGTAAAAAAAAAAAAATCAAAGTAACAAGTTTCCAGTTTATGATGTAATGAAAAAAAGGATAAAAAACTAAAACCCTAGGGGTTGGGCGGTAGCACAGTGGGTTAAACACAGGTGGCGCAAAGCATAAGGACTGGGGTAAGGATCCTGGTTCAAGGCCCCTGGCTCCCCACCTGCAGGGACGTCGCTTCACACAAAATCTGAGCTAAAAAAAAAAAAAGCCCACAACTTCTAGTTCATTTTCAAATAGACAAAGTAAACTGAAAAAAGACTAGAATGGAATCCACATGGTCTCCTACTTAGTTTTTTTTGCTCTCTACCAGAACAGTGCACATAGTGGTGACACATTGATAATGTCAACTCATTCCCATCTATTTTGTGCAAAAAAATAAAAAAGGAAATGCAATGAAATAAAAAAACTTAAAACCACCCCACAAGACAATGGTATACACTCATTCTACATGGGCAAATAGCCGGATTATGCATCTTATTCCCATTCAGTCCTTCCTATTCGGTCCTCTAGACTCACAAATGTCATTAATAACCTATTGTGCAGCAACATGTACAAACAGCAGAGAACCCAGAGTTGGCAACAGAACCCATCCTGTTCACTTGGGGGCAGTTCCATACTTAACTATACAGGTATGTGACAGGATGACTAAAGACAGTTGTTGAGGGCATGTGCAGTCAGTACCACAAGAAACTTAATACAGGGCATGTATGGATCTTGTCAGAAACCAGGTTGGAGAAGTCCTACAAAGAACCACTTGTCCACTCAACTCAGACACAGTCTTGTCATATTCCCACGTACTGTCTCTCCCTACACATCAGGAGAGTTGTGTGGATCCTGAATTATCTGAGGTCAATCAGGCAGCTGAGGCTATGGGAACTGTTATGACAAAATAATTCCACACATAAAGATATCCTTCTAATTTATATTTTATTGCATTATGAAAATAATACATTTATTTGGCAAAGTAATCTAGGATCCAAGTTGAAATAAAATTCTGAAGTGTACTGATTAATGTGAACTATTAGATGTGTTCTAATCAATACATACTAGCATTTTTATTGTCAGTAATCCAGTAAGCCTAATTAAAATAGTTTCAGATGAAATTACAAGGTGTAATTAACACAAATCTCAAGAGTGAAAGTGATTCATTTTGATCTGAGTCAACGTTATTTAAGAAATTCCTGTTCAGAAGATATATGGAAACACTATTCAAATTTAATTTCTTTGGTTCTATACAAGTTGCATTTTTATCCTTGCCATAAATTACATTTCTCATAATCAAACACTAGCAGTTTTATTCTACCCAAGAACCTGTATAAGTAAACTAGAACATTACATTACATTTACATTATCTGAAAAGTGCTGATTTACAAATGCAAAAGAAACCAAAAAAGAAAAAAAAACAAAAACATGCCTATCTACACAAGCAAAGTACTCTTAAGTCCTCATGCTTTAACAGACCCTATCTACTGGCCCAGAATTTCTGGGATGTCTTTCCAAGCTCCTGGTAGGACAATTCCTCTGCTCTGTCCACACCTTTAAAAGATGTAATTAAACTCTATGAAGAGATTAAAAAAGAATCAGCATTTAAAATGACATTTTCTACTACTTATTTCTGCTGTTGTATTTCCAGAACTTAGAATTTTGTACTAGTCTTTCTCCCACTTTTTAAAAGTGTTAAGAATATTACAAATATTCTCACTTTTATCATTAGCATTTCAAATTCTTTTTACATAATAGGTTCAAAGTTAAAGACAGAAAATGGGATGGAGTAATGCTTTGCCATGTGCAAAACCCCGATTGAGCCAAATCCCCACTGCATTGAAGGAAGCTTCAGTGTTGTGGACTCTTACTCTCTCTGCCTCACTGCCCCTCTCTAAAATAAGGAAGGCAAGAACTTAAAAACTAAGCTTAAAAGGGAGAAAATAGGGCCTTTCATCAAGTTGGGTCTCCATCCATCTAGATCTTTTAACTTTTGCCCATGTGTTAAGAGGAACGTGCCTATAATTAACTGGTCTTTAAAAATGAAACAAATTAGTTTCTACTACAGTTGACGTTTTCTTTGCCAAAGTATGTGCACCTTTGCATATTTGTTAAAATTTTCTTCCAAATGGATATCAGTATTTTAAAGCAGGTGAACACAGTGTCCTAGTTTAACAAAAGAATTCCACTTACCCTAAAGATATTCCAGGAGCATTCTACAATTATCTGTATGAACAGCAACAATTCTGATCTATGATCAACATAGGAGTATCTAATAAATATCGCAACTACCAAACTATAGATTAAAATGCAGATCTCTCATAGAGTTAAGGGATGGCATTTTGGTATGTTCACCATTATTATACTTTATTTAATAAAGAAATACATTCGTCCTTGCAAAAACAGCAATTGCAAGTTTACAAATAAAACCACAGACCACAAAGTCATGATGCTAAATCGTCAGTTTATAACCAACAAAAATAAATCTGTTTACAAATGGTCCATGGCACAACTAAAAAAAAAAAAAAAAAAAAAAAAAAAAAAAGGTCATAGGACCTCAATGAGTAGGTTTATTGACAATAATTACATAAATATTCTAAAAGGAAAAATCCTAAATTTCTCAACCTCAACTGTCTAAATTCTATTCTCATTGGCAAAATATTCAACCAAAAAAAAAAAAAGTGGTAGGTCACTACAAATGTCACATTTAAATTTTGATTCATTTTAACATCGTTTGGAAAAACACTTAAAAATGTTTGATTTTTTTTTTTAATCACCTTCATGGGTACAGTAAGTCAAGATTTAGTTTTTATTTCAATTAACAGACATATTCACAAATAGATCGCCCAGCTGCTGTGAACCTGACAGGCAGGTCAGTCAGTAGTATATTTATTACTCTATAAATATCAACAGAGCCAGATCATTTGGGTATTTTTCCTCAGAGTAATTTAAGTAGTCAAAATGTAAAACTTGTGGTTGCCACCCAAATCACCCCGAAGCAAATGATACAGTATCATAAATTTTTTGCAGTTTTATAAGTTCATAAATGTATGTCAAGTATTTATAAATTTTAAAGGGATTATTTCATATTTTGATAAAAATGTACTCAAATATTTCATAACATTACTATTTATTGCTTTATATGAATACTGTATTTGAAAGCCCAAGCATTCAGTTTACACACAGAATTATACAATTATATACCGCTTTACAAAGGCAGTGAACACATTACACTCTACAAAATCTACTTTACAGAAATTTAAAAATTCTAAATATCAAAAGGTACAGCTGAAGAAACAGGTATAAATTTGGCAGCCAGTCATTTGAACAGGGAAGTTGTAGTTTGTATGACTTTAAATATGTGAATTTGAAAATATTGAGTTTTGAGTAATCATTGTGCTTTGTGTTGATCTGAAAAATATAACACTGGCTGTCAAAGAAGCATGTTCAAAAATATTTAATTCACTTCAAAATGTCATACAAATTATGGTGGTTTCTATGCACCCCTAAAGCTTCAATCACTTAGCTCTGGTACATTACTAAAGGAATATATTAATTCTTCCAGTACAGCGGTGTTTCATACCATTGACATTTGCATACTATTAGAATAATTTAGGAGGAAATGTGTTAATATTCACAATGTTCAGAAAAGCAAGCAAAAGGTAAAGGAACCTGCCTAGTTCTTCTGAGATGGTTTCATGTCAGCTTTGTATGCATTCATTCTACAAAACAGTAAGCTAACATTTGAACACAATTTCCAAGATAAAGCACATTTTCTTATAAATAATGAAGTCTTTTTCTCAGGCACCTCAGAAGTATACAAAAGAATATTAGTTTGAGTGTATCTCTTGGAATGTGTTTGACCAGGTATTTAAACAGACTTAAGGGTTTCACAAGGGCCAGATTTTATTTAAATTCTCAGAAGATTAAAAAAAAAAAACTTGTCTTCTGAAAGAGGTGAACTCAATCATTACCAATAGAAAAAGTATCCACTGTATTCATCTCTTATAGAAACAGAAAAATATAACATTTTCCCCCTTAGAATAATATATATATTTATACATATATATATGTTATGTATATATGACTTAAAGTTCCATTGTACACAGTCAAACAATAAAATCTGGAAACCAACATGAAGCCCCTATAATTCACTTGTTAAAATGCTGAACGTATGACCAAAATATGAAAACTGCTAAAGATGTCAGAAAGACTTAAGAAAAAAAGCCTTCTTGCATATGTATAAACTAAATATGATCTTCAAAATTATAATTATTACCTTCCAGTTTAAAAACTTTAATTCTAATTTTTTATTTAAAAATCTATACACAAACCACTGATTTGACCAGACCCTCCCTACCCCACCCTACCCCACCAAAAAGGCCAGCAGTAAGCAGGACCCCAGAATGTCTGATAGTCACAGTTCTGACATGTACAACTCTTAGGATTTATCCCATAAAGTACTTTATTTTACAACCTGCTTCTCTTGTAAAACTAAAGGTCCACTTTATTACATCAAAGTTTTATACAGTGTAAAACCAAAAACTGTATGTAACATACTGCATCTAAATGTCCTTAAATAGTTAGTCTTGTTCCATTGGTTCATCTGTGGTTTCATCATTGTTTCCCATAGAGGATTCTGGAAGAGCCTCTCCAGTTTTACTGGAATTGGATCCTGCTATGTCTTCTGTTTCGTGACTATCAGAACCACTACTTACAGGGCCTGTGTTTTCACTATCTTCAGAATGCAAAGCTTTCTCAGGTCGAGCCAGATCAGACTCCTCCATTTGATCATTTCCCGCGGAAGTCTCTTCCTTCACAGTTAAGGCATCGTCAGTTTCTTTTTCTTGATTTTTTCGTTCTGGGATCATTTCTCTTGATGTCATAAAAGACTCTAAAAATAAGCAAACGTTGTTGTAGTTAAATTTTATTCTTAAAATACTTCCAATTTAAGTTTCATGAATTCTGATATTCTAAAGTTGAAATCATATCCCCTGAAACTCAGCAGCAACTACATACAGGTGGGAGAAAAGCCTAAATCAGTATTATAAGGAATTCCATTATGCTAAATCCTTTCATGCCCAGAGGGGGGGAAAAGTGTAAGAATTTGAGGATCTCCTTATTCCACCCTTTTAAGGTCTCTAAATACCTTCTTCTTCCTCTTCATCCTCTTCTTCATCTTCTTCCATACAGTGTTGCCTGGGACAATTACTTTCTTTGTCTTTATCCTGAGACGAAGATGATGCTTCTGTTTCTTCCACCGTAACTGAAGAAACTTCACTGGAAGCTGTTTGACTGGCTGTCTCTCTGACATCGCTTTCCTTGTCAAACCTGAGTCTTTTTACCTCGTGCCCCTCAGGTTCTATAGTATCTCCATCTGGATGCTTGTTTTTTACAGGGCTCGAAGAAGAACCTTCGGATTCAGCTGTCAGAGAGTCACTGTAAATGATGTTCAAAGTGTCATCAATAAAAGTGCTTCCTTAAACAACAGCAGCAGCAGCAATAATAACTACAACAATAAAAATTTTTTTAAAAAGGGCAACAAAAGGGAAAATAAATAATAAATATAAATAAAATTTAAAAATGGGAGTTGGATGGTAGCGCAGTGGGTTAAGCGCACATGGCGCGAAGTGCAAGGACCGGCGTTAAGTATCTGGGTTCAAGCCCCTGGCTCCCCACCTGCAAGGGGAGTTGCTTTACAAGCGGTGAAGCAAGTCTGTAGGTGTCTATCTTTCTCTCCCCATCTTCCCCTCCTCTCTCCATTTCTCTCTATCCAACAACGATGACAACAACAGCAGCAATAATAACTACAGTAAAAAAAAAAAGGGCAACAAAAGGGAAAATAATAAAATTTTAAAAGTGCTTCCTTCAACTCCCACATTTTCTTTATTAAAGTCTAATCACTTTTTAAAATGTATTTCAGTGTTAAAAGT